>NW_028227267.1:81158356-81283356 GCF_978045245.1 Mus caroli
GGAAGAGACACTTAAGGGGAGGGAAAGGAGATAGACTATTTACTATGTCTGTTTACTTGAAGACAGATTGTTTTATTTTAGACAAAAATTCAAAATGTTTGCTGAGAATATTTTTATGGAACTCTGAGAAGTGACACTGAAAATATATTTAAGGGTTTTTGCTTCCCATTTTCTAAATTAGACTTCAGATAACTATGAAAAAATGAGCACCTTCATGTCTTATTCCTAAGTTTGAATATGTCCCTAGTCCATTCCTGAAATTTACCCTACTATTCTGGGTTTGATTATGATTTGATGTCCTCATTGATTCAGAGATATTTGCACACTGTCTGCTTTGAGTGACAGGAAAGAGTACAAAGCAATACAGAGGGGACAGTCCATTCTCTTAATGAGAAACAAATTGGCCTAGATTCTTCCGAAACACAAATTGTACACAATACAAAATATTAATCACATCAAACAGTACTCTATGTCATCATGTCAAATTCTTGCTTCTGAGAGTGAAGTTATGTCCCTAGGAAGATATAAAGACAGATGCAGATTGAAGCATATGTGTGAATAAATAAAGTTAAAAGCTTATAATTTTTTTCAAAAGTTTGTGGTAGAAAATACCCAGGTGTAGTTTTGCCAGTAAGCACAAAATGTCATCAAGTTAGACTAATGCCTAAACATAAGGGAACTAATTAGACACAATCTCTTTAGAGCCCCAGTGTAAGTAGTAATAAGGGGACATCTATCTACGTTTTCTTATAACTGTTATTGTAGATTTTCGTTAAGTCCTCTGTATCATCACTCTTCACTACAATCTCCATCATTCTTTGTCTTTGTACAGTGGCTCTGGTGTGGCAGTGGGTATTATTGTAATCCACCTAAATAGTTTGAGCTGTAAGTGCAATTAATGTGGCCTTTAAAATACTATTATACCACTCATGCATCCTTTCTTACAATGTCTCTTTCCTAAAGTATATGATTTTTCTAGAGACCTTTACTGCTCATTGTGTTGAGGTTTGTTGTTGCGGTAAATCTCCTCCCAAATAAACCCCGGCAATGATAACACAACACAGTTAATATAATTACATGCTGTGTGCCTAGATTGGGCAGATCTACTGCTCCACTACCATCTTCCACATCTTATGAGACCCCTTAGATGGTGTGGTTTCTTCAGGCCATGTGCTTCTGCTCAGCTTTTCTTCTTCTTCCTCCTCCTCTGAGTCCTCTCCCTCTTCCATTTTTTCCTTCTCTCTCTCTCCTTCTGCTCCACCTTCCCTTTTATCTGCCCAATCATCAGTTCTCTTTTATTTTACGGATCAAGGTGGGTAGCAGGTTTACAGGAAATCACCTGAGTGCTAACTCATTTTTTGTTCACAGCCACTCACAGGAGAATGGAATATATAAAAAGCTATCTACAACAGTTTGGGTTTTTGTTTGTTTGTTTGTGTTTTTGTTGTTGTTTTTTTTCTAACCAAGATTCTGCTCCTTTAACTTTCCCCAGATCCTCCCCACTTCCCTACCCCATCCACTCACCTAAAAGTCCCTACCTATTCTTTCTTTCATTATGAAACAAACAGGGCCATCTCAAACGTAAATACATAAAACAAAATAGAATAAGAACAAACACACAAACAGAATAGGACAAAATAACCAAACAAAAAGAACCAAAGACAAGGCACCCAGAGTACATACAAACTCACACATGCATTTGTACACACTTAAATCCCACAGAACCACAAAGTCAGAAGCAGAAAATATCTGTAAAGTTTTTTTAAAAAGTAACATTTCCCCAAAATATCAGTGAGTTCATTTTGTGCATTTTGTGTTGGTCATCTACTGTTGGCAGTACCATCGATTGTGTACACAGTGAGACTCGATTGCACACAATTAATTTTCCTTTGTGAGTGGTTATTGATTGAAGATGGCTTCATTGTTAGGGATGAAGGCTTGTATCCACTTCTCTCATCACTGGACTCCATCTACTTTAAACATGTGCAGGCCTGCATCATGTTTCAGGTCTGCTAACTCAGAAGATCTGGCAAAAAGTGTTAAGTAGGGACATTTTATATGACCTTATGGGAAATACTCTAGAAACTACAATTTGAATGTAAACAACAGACATTGAGTGTAGAATTCTTCCAACAATCAAACAAATAAAATACAAGCAAATTGTCTTCCTCTGCAGTGAAAATTTAAATTATTTCCTGTGTTCTGCAATTCAGTAATGTGACCTATACAGTTATAAGAACAATGTTCAACAAAATTACTTCATCAAGTATGAAATTGACTGAACCTATTCTGACTTTGCCAAACCATGTAAGAAAGATAAACAAAATCACAACAAAAAGAAATTAAATATTTAGAATAGAAATAAAGTGTAGAATCTTGAACTATTTGAAAATGGACCACTAAAATGAGAGTAAGGTCCAGAGACAAGCTAGTCAGAAAGTGGGATATTTAACAACACTGTGTATTGATCTCTGAGTGTTATTAATGTGATTAAATTTGAATTGAATATCAGGCCTTGAAATAAGCAAAGCCTACATAGAAATGGTGTGTGCAGTGTTATCAGTTTTGGATGATGGAAATGGGAGGAACCCAAGGGTTCATGGTCCAGCAGTTTAGCTTAATTTTTAAAATCTAGAAAAATGACAGATTCTGAATCAAAGAGATGAATGATATTTTTAATAATGACACTCAGTTCTATTCCATTGATCTCCCTGTGTGCCGCTGTACCAGTACCATGCAGTTTTTATCACAATTGCTCTGTAGCACAGCTTAAGGTCAGGCATGGTGATTCCACCAGAGGTTCTTTTATTGTTGAGAATAGTTTTTGCTATCCTAAGATTTTTGTTATTCCAGATGAATTTGCAAATTGCCCTTTCTAACTCAGTGAAGAATTGAGTTGGAATTTTGATGGGGATTGCATTGGCTCTGTATATTGCTTTCCGCAGGATAGTTATTTTGACTATATTAATCATGCCAATCTATGAGCATGGGAGATCTTTCCATCTTTTGAGATATTCTTCAATTTATTTCTTCAGAGACTTGAAATTCTTGCCATACAGATCTTTCACTTTCTTACTTAGAGTCATATCAAAGTATTTTATATTATTTGTGCCTATTGTGAAGGGTGTTGTTTCCCTAATTTCTTTCTCAGACCATTTATCTTTTGGGTAGAGAAAGGCCATTGAATTGCTTGAGTTAATTTTATATCCAGCTACTGCACTGAAACTGTTTATCAGGTTTAGGAGTTCTCTGGTGGAATTTTTAGGGCTACTTATATATACTATCATATCATCTGCAAAACTAACCAGTACCCCCACAGCTCGTGTCTCTAGCTGCATAAGTAGCAGAAGATGGCCTAGTCATCCATCATTGGGAAGAGAAGCCCCTTGGTATTGCAAACTTTATATGCCCCAGTACAGGGGAACGCCAGGGCCAAGAAGTGGGAGTGAGTGGATAGGGGAGCACGGTGGTGGGAGGGTATAAGGAACTTTCGGGATAGCATTTGAAATGTAAATAAAGAAAATATCTAATAAAATTAAATAAAATAATATTAAAAAAAGACACTACAAAGAGTAGATAAAAGTCTAGACTGTACACTCCTGGTTTTAAAAAAAAAAAAGAATGACGCTCAGAAATGTCTTTCAGCTCCATATACACACTCATATGTGTATTTACACCTACAAACAGATGAATGTGTGTCTCTGCACACACTTATACATTAAACAGAGAGGTTTCTGTTTTAATGTATTTATTAGAAATAATATAAATATTGGGATGTGCAATAAACACAAATTTCTAAACCATTCTCATTCCCATGTTATATGATTGGGATTAGTTAGCTTTCCTTGCTTATATTTACCCTGACAGTTTAGTCATTTGATACCCAAAGATCAAGAATGAGTAAAGAGCTCCAGTTGACCAGTAGACATCAGCTTTAAATTACTGTACAATCGCAGTATTGGAACACATTATGTATGTTCCAGACATTATTGATCTACCCTGATGCTTGCTCTGCAAGGAATAGTGAAAGGAGGAAAAATGAGAGGGCTTAGGAAACATAATTCCACATGGAACCAGATAAAAGTGTACTTTCCACAGAATTGTTAATATGATGCTTGAATAAGAAACATTGATTGTTTGAATGATTATATTTTTATCCCTTTAATGGTTCATCACTTTAATAAATAAATCACTGCTTTATGATATGCTTTTATTCCTGTACCTTCTGGATTCAAATATCAGAAAGAAAAATCTACCTTTTTTTTTTTTTTTTAAATTTTGGTACCTTGTTGATAAAACATTCAAAAATTCTTTCTTGTTATTTTGATATTTATTTATTTTGTGTTGCTGTTACTTTCCACTTTACTTTTTTGATAATTGTTTGCCTGGGTGACTAACAAAATGTCATGAAAACCTGTGTAATTATACATTGAAAGGCAACCCAGGAATCAGGGTAGGAGGACGAGTTTATAACCTGACAATGCTTTGTGCTATTTTATAATTTTTCCTGAATTTTACTTATTGATTTTTAAAAGACAGCCTAACTTACCTCTACTTATCCAATCATATAGTATTTTACTTATATCATCATAATACATATTCTACCATTGGAATATTTGAGACTGGAGAATTGACAAACTAGTAGTCTATTTTATCAGATAGTACTGATGACTGCAAAGTGCAAAACTGGGCATCTGCATTTGACAGAGTTTCTATAATTTAATTGCTATTATTGCTATAATTTAATGGCAAAATATTGTTACTCTATTAATCACTACGTGGTGTGTTGTTTCTAACAAATTGCTTGTTCTATTATTCATTTTTCAGGAAACGTCAGTAAATATAACATGATCTGGTATCAATTTGTATTATTGAAAATAGATTCTTCTCTAATACAATAGAGCCAATCACAGTTTTTCCCTCCCATGCAGGCTCCATGCCTGCTCAGTGAACACATGTGAGCACAACTTAGTTGATCCAATGGACCATGTTTTGAGTCATCCTTAACCTCTGACCCTTACAATCTTTCCTCCTACTTAAAGGGACTGACCCAATGGAGACCTACAATTTATCCTTTCTCTCTCTCTCTCTCTCTCTCTGCATAATGGCATAATGTTGGGCTGTGGGTCCCTTCTGCATCTGTTTTCATATGCTGATAGAAGAAACCATTCTCATGAAGACTGTAAAACACATGCCTATTCTATGAATATAACACTATCATCAGAATTCTTTTATGCCTCTCTCTCTCTCTCTCTCTCTCTCTCTCTCTCTCTCTCTCTCTCTCTCTCTCTCTCTCTCTCTCTCTTTCTTCCTTTCTTTCTTGTCAGTCATGTTTGGGTTTACCCTTGGTCTCTGGACTATCCAGTATATGGTTCCTGCCATCAGACAGTGTGTGGCATGGGTTTTCTCAGGTCAAAAAACTACACCAGACATTAGATATGATTCCTACAAGTTCTGTGTTACCACTGCTCTGCCAGGTCTTGCATGCAGGGCAGATTTTACGGGGAGGAGGGTTTTGTGACTGGGTTTGTGGCCAGGTTTTTCTTTCTATAGCTTGCAAAGTAACCTTTTTGTGTCAAAGTGTCTAGAATATATGGGTGGATGCTCCAGCTCACACCATCTTGACATCTCTATGTTCAATTCGGCAGTGTGTATGTTGTTCTCAGCAACTGGGTCCCATGATCAGTTTTCAGAGAGCAAATTCAGCCCTAGCATTAGCCAGAGTTAATTGTAAACAACGTAGATGTCCTTCAGCTGGAGAATGGATAAAGAGAACGTGGTACATTTACACAATGGACTATTACCCATCAGTCAAAAATTTGGCATCATGACATTCCTAGACAAATGGATACAACTGGAAAAAGTGTCATTCTGAGTGAGGTTATACAGATCCAGAAAGACAAGTGTGATATGTATTTACTTAAAAGTGGATATTAGCTGTTAAGTAAATGTTAACCAAGCTCCAATTCAAAGACCCAGAGATGTTAGGTAAAGAGGAGGGCTATAGCAGGGAAGCATGGATTTCCATGGAAAGGGGAAATACAGTAGGTGCTGTGAGTGTTGGAAAAAGGTTGGGAAGGGAGTTGTAGGGAGAAGATCAAGCTTGGATTGAGAGACCTGGGTAAAGACAGCTGGAATTGGAGGGGGTTGGTTGGGGACAGTAAGGAATCCTACTGCAGTGAAGACTTCTTGGGGTCTATGAGAGTGACCCTAGTGAAGACTCCTAGTAATAGAGAATACAATATAGAGTCTGAACTGTGGGGCGCCGCTAATCTTCCGGTGCTGAGTCATTTCCTCAGCACCAACTAGTAAACACCTAGTTTGCGCCTGCGCTGGAAATCCCCGCCCCGGGCAGCTCCGCCTCAGGGATGGGGTGATCAGTGTTGAGCCAATCATGGCTTGCTACGTCCGAGGCGGGGAGAATTTCTTATAAAAGGGAGGGGCTCGGACTGCCTGGGGTCTCCGGTTGTGAAGCTTATGCTCTCCCTCTCAAGACGCATAAAGCTTGCTGCAGAAGAACCCTATCGTGTGTGGTGTCCTCATTCGCGGGCGATTCAGAGAACACTCACATCTGGTGCCGAAATCCCGGGAAAACGAAGAACAGAAGAACATCGCGAGCACCGTCGGAGATCCCCCGGTGACGGGGAGGGTCCAGAACTGCAGGAACTACGTCTCGGAAAGGTATGCCTGAATTTTACCTGACCCTTTCACACTCCCTTCAACTAACTGGGCCGTGGGAGGGATTGCCCGAGGCTTTAATCATCGTCCTCGTGGCCTTGGTTGTATGGTTCCTAGCCCTCTTCTTTTGTGAACATAGAAGGTTGTGTTAAATTGAAGTTCTTAACTGCAGTCTCCTTTAGAGTATCATGGGGGCTTCTCAATCAGTACAAACTTCATTAAAAGAACTTCTCAAAAGAAGGGACCTGAAGCTTGGGGATAGAGTTCTTCGCCGCTTTGTTGAGGAAGTTGATCGAGTAGCTCCCTGGTATGCGGTGTCAGGATCTCTGACACTGCTGTCATGGAATAAGCTAGGCAACGATCTAGAAACCTGTTCAGACCTCAGGTTGGGAGTTAAGGCCATATGGAAACTAGTTAAGAGTTGTCTTGAAGATGAGGCCTGTGAAGAGGAGCGAAAGAAAGGGCAAAAGGTTTTAGAAGCTATGCAGGAAGGTATGTCAGAATCCGAGCGTAGTGAGAGGATGGGTGTGCGCACAAAAACCGTAAAAAAGGCAAAAAAGGGAAGTGAAAAAGGACCTCCCGGGAGAAACAGAAAGGGAGAGAAGGGGAGCAGCAGGCCCGGGTTATATCCGACCCGAGAACTGGCTGCCCTCCACCTAAGAGATACCTCGGATTCTTCCGAAACCGAGGACAGTAAACTGACCTCGGAGGAAGAGGGCGAGTTAGAAGAAGAAGCAGTTAGATCTAAAGGAGAAAGGTATCACCCAGATGAAGGCGGGCGACCTAAGTCAAGTAAGCCTGCGACCGGTGTCTTCTTTAAGGATAGGAGATTGTTGGCTGCCGCCATTCCCTCCGCTCCCCCACCTTATGAGGCCCGGTCATCCACAACTTCCTTTTTTCCCCAAAAGATCCTCCGCAAGCTACAATTAGCGTTTCCTGTTTATGAACAAGAAGGGGGGAGAATCTACGCTCCTGTAGACTATAGTCAGATAAAAGATCTTGCAGAATCAGTAAGAAAATATGGTCCCAATGCTAATTTTACTGTTATGATTCTTGAAAGAATGGCACAAACTGCCATGACACCTAGTGATTGGCAAATGGTGGTTAAGGCCGCCTTGCCTACTATGGGACAATACATAGAATGGAAAGCCTTGTGGCATGAGGCAGCCCAGTCCCAGGCCAGGGCCAACGCAATAGCCCTTACGCAGGAGCAGCGGGATTGGACATTTGACCTTTTAACAGGCCAAGGCCCGTGGGCCGCAGATCAAATTAATTACCATTGGGGGGCGTACGCCCAGATTTCCAGCACAGCCATACGGGCCTGGAAGTCACTTAATCGCAAGGGAGAAACCACCAATCAGCTTACAAAAATTGTTCAAGGGCCCCAGGAGCCCTTTGCCGATTTCGTCGCACGCATGATGGAGGCGGCAGGAAAAATCTTTGGGGACCCAGAGGGGATAGGACCCTTTATTGAGCAACTGATTTTTGAACAAGCCACCCAGGAATGCAGGAATGCCATTGCTCCTAGAAAATCAAAAGGGTTGCAAGAATGGCTAAGAGTGTGTAGAGAGATTGGAGGTCCACTTAGCAATACTGGCCTCGCGGCCGCCATCATGTTAGCACAAAAGCATCCTCCACAAAAGAAGACCGGTGAACGGACCTGTTTTAATTGTGGTAAGCCTGGACATTTCAAAAGAGATTGCAAAGCCCCAGAAAAGAAAGGGGGGGTCTTGACCCTCTGCACGAGGTGTGGTAAAGGGTACCATAGAGCAGATCAATGTCGCTCAGTGCGAGATATACAGGGAAGGCTTTTGCCTCCATTAAATGTTCCTGCTCCCAATGTGTCAAAAAACGGGTCATTGGGCCCACGGTCCCAGGGCCCTCAAAGATATGGGAACCGGTTTGTCAGAACCTCCGGGATGGCGGAAGAAGCGACCCAGGAAGACCCACAAGGGTGGACCTGCGCGCCGCCTCCGACCTCCTACTAATGCCCCAAATGAGTATCCAACCAGTACCTATAGAGCCAATGTCACCTTTGCCCCCTGGGACCATGGGCCTTATCCTCGGACGAGGATCACTCACCTTACGGGGCCTAGTGGTCCATCCTGGGGTTGTTGACCACCTACATTCCCCCGAAATACAGGTCTTATGTTCCAGCCCCAGGGGCGTGTTTTCTATCAGTGCAGGAGATAGGATAGCTCAATTGCTGCTCCTCCCCGACACCCTCTGGGAGGGCTCCCCAGGCCCCAGTCCCAAAACGATGGGGTCATCAGGAACTGATTCAGCCTACCTTGTTGTATCCCTGAATGAAAGGCCCAAACTCTGCCTCGAAGTAAATGGAAAAAGGTTTGAAGGTATTCTTGATACCGGGGCAGACAAAAGTATTATATCCACGCACTGGTGGCCAAAAGCTTGGCCCACTACAAAATCGTCCCACTCTCTACAAGGCCTGGGATATCATTCATGCCCTGCCGTAAGCTCAATGAGTTTGACTTGGAAGGCTCCTGAAGGACAAAAGGGTAAATTTGAACCTTATGTGCTCCCGCTCCCAGTAAACCTTTGGGGGAGAGACATTATGCAACATTTGGGCCTAACCCTGTCCAATGAAAAAATTGTGTTGGGGGAAGGCTTGAATAAGGCAAAAAACATGATGCTAAAGATGGGTTACAGGACAGGCAAAGGATTAGGACGGTCAGAGCAAGGAGGAATTGAGCCTATTTCACCAGTAGGAAATATAGCCCGACAAGGACTGGGTTTTTCCTAGGGGCCATGGGGACGGTTCGGCCTATACCGTGGAAAACAGAGGACCCGGTGTGGGTCCCCCAATGGCCCCTATCCTCTGAAAAAATGGAGGCCGCAATACAATTAGTAAATGAACAACTAAAATTGGATCATATAGAACCCTCTACCTCCCCCTGGAATACGCCCATATTTGTTATTAAGAAAAGATCAGGGAAATGGAGGTTGCTCCATGACCTTAGAGCCATTAATGAACAAATGCATTTGTTCGGCCCTGTGCAAAGAGGCCTTCCTGTGCTCTCCGCCCTGCCCAGGGGTTGGAATTTGATTATAATAGATATTAAAGACTGTTTCTTTTCTATACCTCTATGTCCAATAGATAGGCCCAGATTTGCTTTCACCATACCCTCTGTTAATCACATGGAACCCGATAAAAGGTACCAATGGAAGGTTCTACCACAAGGAATGTCCAACAGCCCTACTATGTGCCAACTTTATGTGCAGGAGGCCCTTTCTCCAGTAAGGGATCAATTTCCCTCGTTAGTCATGCTCCATTATATGGACGACATCCTTCTGTGCCACAAGGACCTTGGCCTGCTTCAAAGGGCCTACCCCCTTTTACTTAAAACTTTGAGTCAATGGGGACTTCAAATAGCTGTAGAAAAGGTCCAAATTTCAAATACTGGACAGTTCCTGGGTACCATGGTGACACCAAATAACATCATACCTCAAAAATTAGAGATAAGAAGGGACCACCTCCATACCCTAAATGATTTTCAGAAATTGTTGGGGGACATTAACTGGCTTAGACCCTTTTTAAAAATCCCCACTTCGGAATTAAGATCTTTGTTCAATATCTTAGAAGGAGATTCGCACATCACGTCCCCCCGAACATTGACTCCAGCTGCTGATCTGGCCCTACAAAAGGTGGAAATGGCCCTGGCACAAGCGCAGCTGCTCCGTATCGAAGAATCACAACCCTTTAGTCTGTGTGTCTTACAAACTGCCCATTTGCCAACTGCCGTTCTTTGGCAGAATGGGCCCCTGCTATGGGTTCACCCAAATGTATCCCCAGCAAAAATAATACATTGGTATCCTGAAGCCATAGCTCAGCTTGCACTCAGAGGCTATAAAGCGGCCATCACCCATTTCGGGCGTAGCCCCCACCTCTTGGTGGTGCCTTATACCTCTGTGCAAGTTCAGACCTTGGCCGCCACATCTAATGACTGGGCTATACTAGTTACAACTTTCCCTGGAAGCATAGACAATCACTATCCCAAACACCCGATCCTACACTTTGCCCAGAGCCAGTCAATTGTGTTCCCGCATGTAACGGTAAGAAACCCAATTAAGGAAGGGCTCATGGTGTATACCGATGGCTCCAAGAATGGTGTAGGGGCCTTTGTGGTCAATGGCAAAATATGTTCCAAACAATATAAAGAAGCATCACCTCAAGTAATAGAGTGTCTAGTGGTTCTGGAGGTATTAAAAACCTTCTCTGAACCCCTCAATATTGTGTCAGACTCTAGTTATGTAGTAAATGCAGTAAACTTGCTGGAGGTGGCTGGAGTAATCAAACCCTCTAGCACTTTAGCACAAATTTTTCAAGAAATACAATCAGTGTTGCTTCAAAGAAAATTCCCAGTTTTCATCACTCATATCAGGGCTCATTCAGGCCTACCTGGCCCCATGTCCCTGGGTAATGACTTGGCAGACAAAGCCACCAAATTAATAGCCACAGCCCTGTCATCCTCTGTGGAAGCTGCAAAAGGATTCCACAATCGCTTTCATGTAACGGCAGAAACGTTGCGCCGTCGCTTCTCCTTGACTAGGAAAGAAGCTCGTGACATCGTCACTAGCTGCCAAAATTGCTGTGAATTTCTGCCCCTCCCTCATGTGGGGATCAACCCCCGCGGCGTTCAGCCTTTACAAATATGGCAAATGGATGTCACACATGTCCCCTCCTTTGGTAAATTACAATATCTTCATGTGTCCGTTGATACCTGCTCTGGCATTATTTTTGCATCTCCCCATGTGGGAGAAAAGGCAACACATGCGATCCAACACTGCCTCGAGGCTTGGAGCGCTTGGGGACAACCTAAATTTATTAAAACTGATAACGGACCAGCTTATACTTCACAAAAATTTCAAAGCTTTTGTCGCCAAATGGGAGTAACGCATCTAACTGGTATCCCATATAACCCACAAGGTCAAGGCATTGTTGAGAGAGCACATCGGACCCTTAAATCTTATGTTGTTAAACAAAAAGGGGGCGCTGACGAAGCTATACCCCGTACGCCAAAAGTGTCTGTGTCATTGGCACTATTCACCCTCAATTTTTTAAATCTTGATGCACATGGCCGTACTGCGGCAGAACGACATTGTTCTGAACCAACTAGACCCAAAGAATTAATAAAATGGAAAGATGTCCTAACCAACAAATGGAGAGGCCCGGATCCTATTCTAATAAGATCCAGGGGAGCTGTTTGTGTTTTCCCGCAGAACGAACAAAATCCATTCTGGGTCCCAGAAAGACTAACACGATTAATACCCCAAGATGATGAAGATCGCCCTGCTGATATTGGGAATCATCCTGCCCCTGCAAGTGACATCCAAACGGGAGGAGATCCGATGGGGAATAATGTCGACGTTCCCGCTGCCAATGCCAGTGACACATGATGCGCAAGTATTCCCCCGCTTGTTTGTGACCGAAGATACCTTAGGTTTACCATATTTACCATGGGACCCACAAGCTGAACGGGTAATAGATAATAGAACCTTTATATTTAAAGGGAGCTTGTGTTTCATCAGCGGCAACCCATCAAATTACTGTATTGGGTTATTGTCACAGGTCTCTACACTCATTTCCAATGTATGGGCCGCTAATGGAACCCACTGGTGTGCAAATGCAACTTCAATTATAGCAGTTTGGCCTAAAAGCATTATCCAACTTGTTAAACAACCCAAATTGGCACCCTTTTGCTCTACCAAGGAAGAGACATTGTCAATCTTACCATGGTCCGGTTGCCAATCTCGCAGAACAGGGACTATTGGGAATCACTTTACCTTTTCTCCCCCTCTGGCCAATGGATCATTCCATATTGCAAAACTCAATGGTCTGGATAACCCCAGGGCCACCGGCAACCCTTTTGATTTGTGGTTGCTGTGCGGCCTTAATGGCAGTTGCACAGATTTAACCCCCATAGGCTTTGTGCAAGGAGCACGTATTAGAAAGGGGGTATTGTGCTCACAGTCATTTGGCGATGAGTCCCCCTGGGCCTTCCAACAGACTAAGGATTTTGGGCCGGTGCCTGTATGCGTTTGGCCCCCTTTTTTATGGGTAGTTAGTAATTCCACCAGCTCACATGATTTTAGTCAGTTAAATTGTAGTGAGAATGCCTGTTATTATGTGATGTGCTGGAATGCTACTAAATTTCCTTTAGCTTTGATAATGCGCTTGCCCCGATTTATTCCGGTCCCGGTGGTGGCGCCCAGCTCTTTGGCCTTGTTTAGAGAAAAAAGAGATTTTGGAGTATCGGCAGTTATAGTTGGTACCTTAGCGGCAGTGGGGATCACTGCCTCGGTTACCGCCTCTGCGTTAGCTTTGAGCGGGACAATACAAACGGCCGATACCATCAACCAACTCTCGGCCTCAATCACTGTAGCCATGGATAAGGGGCATTTCGCATACTCCCAATTACAGGGGGGTCTGTTATTGGTGAACCAACGTATAGACTTGGTTCAAGAACAAATAGACATTCTTTGGCAAATTGCCCAATTGGGATGTGAAATGAAACTGCCAGGCCTCTGTATTACCTCCATACAATTTAAAAATTTTACCCGTGCTGCAAACCTTTCTAAGAATTTGTCCTTACAGCTGAGAAATAATTGGTCGATGGAATTTGATCAGACTCTCCAAGAGCTTCGGATGGCTATAGTAGAGATCAACTCCACGCGACTTGATTTTTCCCTGACTGAAGGCTTCGCGTCCTGGATTTCATCAGCCTTCTCTTATTTTAAAGAATGGGTGGGGGTGGGCTTATTCGGAATCCTCCTCTGCTTTGGACTAGCACTTAGCTTATGGTTAATCTGCAAATTATATAAGAAAAATAATAGAGACAAAATCATGATATCCCAGGCGCTTGCTGCCCTGGAGCAGGGGCAATCTGCACAGGTATGGTTGGCGGCGCTTAAACAAAATTGATTTGCACCACTGGTCGCTGGCTGCCCATGCCTTAGCGGGTGAGCTTCAGCAGCCCTAGAGGATTGTAGAGCAATGCATCGCACAGGTGGTCCCCCCGTCCCACCTGGGGAATATGCCGTCTAGTGGGGGTTTCCTGCCCTAGTCTTCCCCTCCTCGAAAAAATGGCAGAGGGACAGGTCGGAGCAACTTCGGGTCCCACTCAAGCCTAGTTGTTGCTTGCGGACATAGTTCTTACATCTCTGAGTAAGAGGATTCGGCCAATGTTCCCGTCCTCTCATACTGGGTGTCCAGTTGGTTTTATTAGACAAAAAAGGGGGAGATGTGGGGCGCCGCTAATCTTCCGGTGCTGAGTCATTTCCTCAGCACCAACTAGTAAACACCTAGTTTGCGCCTGCGCTGGAAATCCCCGCCCCGGGCAGCTCCGCCTCAGGGATGGGGTGATCAGTGTTGAGCCAATCATGGCTTGCTACGTCCGAGGCGGGGAGAATTTCTTATAAAAGGGAGGGGCTCGGACTGCCTGGGGTCTCCGGTTGTGAAGCTTATGCTCTCCCTCTCAAGACGCATAAAGCTTGCTGCAGAAGAACCCTATCGTGTGTGGTGTCCTCATTCGCGGGCGATTCAGAGAACACTCACACTGAACTGGCTATCTTTTGTATCAGGACTTCCAGTGGTAGGACTGAGTTACATTCAGTTGAATTGTTGGCTGAATAAGTCTCATGAGATCCTGTTAATATTTTTATTCTGATGATTCTAAAATTTAATGTCAATTAAAATGAATGTACATAAAATAAGGAACTTCTAGAAAAAAATTGATAACATAGAGATTCACTTACCTACAGGTACTTCATTCATTCCTGTCAGATGCATCCAATGGCATAAGCTAAGAGATGCTAACAATGCATTGCACTGTGACCTAGCCAGCCAATATCTATAAATATCTGGCCAATATCTATAAACTATGCACCTTTGTAAATGCTGTTTTACTGGTTAATGTATTTCATTAAATAATTTATCTGATTAAGAATTTCTATCAGAATGATAAGTGAAATTAACATATTCTAAGCAGTAACTGACAAGTTTAGTAAAAAACACACATACATTGTCAATATACTTGAGTTTACAATGTACATAAAAAAAATAATGTTCTGACTTTCCTAAAGTAGGCTAGAGTAATTTACCTAGTGTAAAATAGAGATAGTGAAAAATAGTAAACTCATATCAAAAGCCTGGTTGATGAAATTTGTTAGACATGATACTACATATTGCTTTACGGTAAACACACAGTAAGCTTGTGCATTTGGAAAGATGTCAACTAAATTAGGACATACATATGGAAAATATGATCTTGTAAACAATCCGTGTTTACAATAATGTGCTGTGCCTGATTGCCAATCTGCTGGTGGGATTTATGTATCCTCTTTGCACATATTTGTTATCTGTGAGTCTATGAATTTTGAAACTAATTTTCTTCTTTCTATTGAACAAAAGTATCAGTGGAGGTACAATGTTATAGGAATGTAAATTGCTTTCCTAAAGGTGACTGAAGAATCTTAATTCTGTGTCTGTGACACAAATGGAAATGAGGAAAAGACAATTTAAATTTAGGTTTTTTTTCAGTGATTCACGGGTACATGATCATTTAAAAGTTTTAATATAGAGTAGTAACTTTTAATTAGAATATACATGTCAATATTCTACTTACACAAATTTCATGTTTTTTATTTATTTACTTATCATTCTTTTCTTACTATATAACTCTTGCTTTCTCGGAGCTTACTCTGCAGACCAGGTTAGTCTTGAATTCTATCACCTGGGCACTGAGTTTAAATCCATGTGTTATCAGGTCCAGGAATGTTTTCAAGTTTTACTTACATATTGTTATTGCATATCTATGTGAATGACGAACAATGTTAGGCATGCCAGAACACATGTGTGGAAGGCACAGGCCTTGTGGAAACTATTCTTTATGAGACCTCTTGGAATATGACTCATTTTGTCTAGATTATTTGGCAAGTGCCTTTATACACTGAGCCAACTCCCCTGCCCAATAAATTTGTTTTAATTGAATAATAATTTCAACAAAATAATACATGTTGGTATCAGGATCTCCCAAACCTATGACATACATAGATGACAGCATGACCTACAAAGCTGTTACCAAGACAACAGCTACCATATGCCCAGAATCCACTTGGCTCACCTCCCACCTTTGCCTGTGTTACATCATTTCCCACATATAAGGGTAATGCCCCTCTCTCTTTTACCCCTTTCTCTTTCTGCCACCTCTCTCTCTCTCTCTCTCTCTCTCTCTCTCTCTCTCTCTCTCTCTCTCTCTCTCTCTCTTTCAATAAACCTCTCAAACGTGGAACTGCTGGGACCCAGTATGTTGTGTTCAGATGAGAGCCGCTATTGTAACACATCAATGGTAGTGGCTTAGGCTTTGGGATCTGCCTAGACACAGGTTCTTGGTTCCAGTAAATGACATATAAGTACAGGCACTTAAGTACATTTAGTACATTTTGTGGAGAGGACTCTAAATTCAATCAGATAGTGGTTAGTTACTTCTGTGACATTTCCACCACTGTTACCCAATGTCTTGCCTTGCTGTTACAGCTATCTGGGCTCACTGGTGTGTAATTGTGATGATTACTCTTCTCATATCATCTATTATGATTCCTCTCACTTCCAGCATGATAATGACTAGCCAGAGAGGAAGAAGCATCAAGATCAATACCAGCCTGATGTCTCCATGCCTTCTGACTCAAGTATGTGTGTAAGGGGGGTCTTCAGTAATACATTTTTCCATCAAGTTTTGGAAGGTAACCAAGGACACGGGAATGTAGCAATGTGTACTGTTTAGAGGTCTATGGGGCCTTAAGTGGTAACAACTTGAAAACTTGTAACCAGTGGTCTCACATTGGTCTTTGGTTGTTTATACAGTTTGCACAAATCCCTCACAAGCCCAAGCTGGAGAAGGAGTTGAAACAAATTGATAACTGAATGGAAATAGAATAAGTTCTTAATAAGACTGTTGTCCCTTGTAGTTGTATCATGCTCCAGTGCACAAAGTTGAATCAGTTTGGGAGTAGGGATGGATCTAGGAGGATTTAGGAAATGGGGTAAATGTAATCAAAAAACATTGCATGAAATCCATGAAGAAATAATAAAAGGTAACAATGTGGTGAATTCATTAATATTTTTCAAAATGTACTTTACAAGCTGGGATCATATATAAGATTTATTTACACAGTAGGTAGCAATGCCCTACAAAACATGTTAGTTCACAGAGACAGATAAATCAACCGCTTGCTAGACAGCCAGCTGTGAGTGAGTTCAGTGAGAGACCTTGTGTTAGAAGATAGGTTGGCAAACAATGGAGGAAGACATGAAACACTGATTTCTGACTTTCATCCATATGTGTATCCATGTACAGAGCCACAATGTACACATGCAAACCAACTCACATGTATAGACTCAGACATCAAATGTATATACACAAGCAATATTCCCAAACACAATTTTGATTGTGAAAACTTTGTTTATAAGAAAAATACACAGGTGTGATGAATACCTGTGAGTGACTCCTTTGTTAGATCTCCTAACTGATTAGTCACTATGATCCAACTGCATAATCACTAATTGTTTCCATCAAATTCTCTAATTTTAAGTGATGTTCAGAGAAATTAAAGACAAATTATAATGATTATAAAACAGTTATATTTAATTTGAGAGGTGATACATTCATAGGCAAATGTAAAGGATAGAATTTGGAATGAAAAGTAGAGTAGTATATAGAAATCACTAGACAGTGTATCAAGCATTATAACAATATCAGAACTAGGTTGAAGGTAGGGCACGCTAAAAGCTACTTGAGAAGCTACTTTGACTTTGGCTACTGAATACCATTTTGAGGTATTCATAATGAAATTTTAAAATACTAGAAAATAATTTCCTATTTTTCCCTATTTAATTTTTTTTTTTTTTACAGAAGATGTTCTTTTTATTCAGCAAATATTACCAGGGACTCTATAACATATATCATGATTAGTCATACAACAGTGAACACAAAAGTCTTGTGATATATATATATATATATATATATACATATACACATATATAACAAGATAATATCTGCAAGGTATCTTAGGAAATGATATCTTAGGAAAGTATGGTACAAGGACATCCAATCTAGGTTGTGGTTCTATTTTTTTTTTATTTTTTAATATTTTTTATTACATATTTTCCTCAATTACATTTCCAATGCTATCCCAAAAGTCCCCCATAGCGCCCCCCACTTCCCTACCCTCCCATTCCCATTCTTTTGGCCCTGGCATTCCCCTATATTGGGGCATATAAAGTTTGCAAGTCCAATGGGCCTCTCTTTCCAGTGATGGCCGACTAGGCCATCTTTCGATACATATGCAGCTAGAGACAAGAGCTCCGGGGTACTGGTTAGTTCATCATGTTGTTCCAACTATAGGGTTGCAGATCCCTTTAGCTCCTTGGGTACTTTCTCTAGCTTCTCCATTGGGAGCCCTGTGATACATCCAATAGCTGACTGTG
This sequence comes from Mus caroli, assembly GCF_978045245.1. Lineage (NCBI taxonomy): Eukaryota > Metazoa > Chordata > Mammalia > Rodentia > Muridae > Mus > Mus caroli. Next base: position 81,176,541 of record NW_028227267.1, read on the forward strand.
AGAATCCACTCCTGTGTTTGCTAGGCCCCTGCATAGTCTCACAAGAGACAGCTATCTTTGGGTCCTTTCAGCAAAATCTTGCTAGTGTATGCAATGGTGTCCACGTTTAGAAGCTGATTATGGGATGGATCCCTGGATACGGCAGTCTCTAGATGGTCCATCCTTTCATCACAGGTCCAAACTTTGTCTCTGTAACTCCTTCCATGGGTGTTTTTTTTCCTAATTCTAAGAAGGGCACAGTGTCCACATTTTGGTCTTCATTCTTCTTGAGTTTCATGCGTTTAGCAAATTGTATCTTATATCTTGGGTATCCTAAGTTTTGGGCTAATATCCACTTATCAGTGAATACATATCGTGTGAGTTCCTTTGTGATTGTGTTACCTCACTCAAGATGATGCCCTCCAGGTCCATCCATTTGGCTAGGAATTTCATAAATTCATTCTTTTTAATAGCTGAGTAGTACTCCATTGTGTAAATGTACCATAATTTCTGAATCCATTCCTCTGTTGAGGGACATCTGGGTTCTTTCCAGCTTCTGCCTCTTATAAATAGGGTTGCTATGAACATAGTGGAGCATGTGTCCTTCTTATCGGTTGGGATATCTTCTGGATATATGCCCAGGAGAGGTATTGCTGGATCCTCCAGTAGTACTATGTCCAATTTTCTGAGGAACCGCCAGACTGATTTCCAGAGTGGTTGTACAAGCTTGCAATCCCACCAACAATGGAGGAGTGTTCCTCTTTCTCCACATCCTCGCCAGCATCTGCTGTCACCTGAATTTTTGATCTTAGCCATTCTGACTGGTGTGAGGTGGAATCTCAGGGTTGTTTTGATTTGCATTTCCCTGATGATTAAGGATGTTGAACATGTTTTCAGGTGCTTCTCTGCCATTTGGTATTCTTCAGGTGAGAATTCTTTGTTCAGTTCTGAAACCCATTTTTTAATGGGGTTATTTGACTTTCTGGAGTCCACCTTCTTGAGTTCCTTATATATATTGGATATTAGACCCATATCTGATTTAGGATAGGTAAAGATCCTTTCCCAATCTGTTGGTGTTTTTTTTTGTCTTATTGATGGTGTCTTTTGCCTTGCAGAAGGTTTGCAGTTTCATGAGGTCCCACTTGTCAATTCTCGATCTTACAGCACAAGCCATTGCTGTTCTATTCAAGAATTTTTCCTCTGTGCCCATATCTTCAAGGCTTTTCCCCACTTTCTCCTCTATAAGTTTCAGTGTCTCTGGTTTTATGTGAAGTTCCTTGATCCACTTAGACTTGACCTTAGTACAAGGAGATAGGAATGGATTGATTCGCATTCTTCTACATGGTAACAACCAGTTGTGCCAGCACCATTTGTTGAAAATGCTGTCTTTCTTCCACTGGATGGTTTTAGCTCCCTTGTCGAAGATCAAGTGACCGTAGGTGTGTGGGTTCATTTCTGGGTTTTCAATTCTATTCCATTGGTCTATTTGTCTGTCACTATACCAGTACCATGCAGTTTTTATCACAATTGCTCTGTAGTAAAGCTTTAGGTCTGGCATGGTGATTCCACCAGAGGTTCTTTTATCCTTGAGAAGAGTTTTTACTATCCTAGGTTTTTTGTTATTCCAGATGAATTTGCAGATTGCACTTTCTAATTCGTTGAAGAATTGAGTTGGAATTTTGATGGGGATTGCATTGAATCTGTAGATTGCTTTTGGCAAGATAGCCATTTTTAAAATGTTGATCCTACCAATTCATGAGCATGGGAGATCTTTCCATCTTCTGAGATCTTCTAGAATTTCTTTCTTCAGAGACTTGAAGTTTTTATTATACAGATCTTTCACTTCCTTAGTTAGAGTCACGCCAAGATATTTTATATTATTTGTGACTATTGAGAAGGGTGTTGTTTCCCTAATTTCTTTCTCAGCCTGTTTATTCTTTGTGTGGAGAAAGGCCATTGATTTGTTTGAGTTAATTTTATATCCAGCTACTTCACCGAAGCTGTTTATCAGGTTTAGGAGTTCTCTGGTGGAATTTTTAGGGTCACTTATATATACTATCATATCATCTGCAAAAAGTGATATTTTGACTTCATCTTTTCCAATTTGTATCCCTTTGATCTCCTTTTGTTGTCGAATTGCTCTGGCTAGGACTTCAAGTACTATGTTGAACAGGTATGGAGAAAGTGGACAGCCTTGTCTAGTCCCTGATTTTAGAGGGATTGCTTCAAGCTTCTCACCATTTACTTTGATGTTGGCTACTGGTTTGCTGTAGATTGCTTTTATCATGTTTAGGTATGGGCCTTGAATTCCTGATCTTTCCAAGACTTTTATCATGAATGGGTGTTGGATCTTGTCAAATGCTTTTTCCGCATCTAAGGAGATGACCATGTGGTTTTTGTCTTTGAGTTTGTTTATATACTGGATTACATTGATGGATTTCCGTATATTGAACCATCCCTGCATCCCTGGGATGAAACCTACTTGGTCAGGATGGATGATTGTTTTGATGTGTTCTTGGATTCGGTTAGCAAGAACTTTATTGAGTATTTTTGCATCAATATTCATAAGGGATATTGGTCTGAAGTTTTCTATCTTTGTTGGGTCTTTTTGTGGTTTAGGTATCAGAGTAATTGTGGCTTCATAGAATGAGTTGGGTAGAGTACCTTCTGTTTCTATTTTGTGGAATAGTTTGTGAAGAACTGGGATTATCTTCTTTGAAGGTCTGATAGAACTCTGCACTAAACCCATCTGGTCCTGGGCTTTTTTTGGTTGGGAGACTATTAATGACTGCTTCTATTTCTTTGGAGGATATAGGGCTGTTTAGATCATTAACCTGATCTTGGTTCAACTTTGGTACCTTGTATCTGTCTAGGAACTTCTCCATTTCATCCAGGTTCTCCAGTTTTGTTGAGTATAGCCTTTGGTAGAAGGATCTGATGGTGTTTTGGATGTCTTCAGGATCTGTTGTTATGTCTCCTTTTTCATTTCTGATTTTGTTAATTAGAATGCTTTCCCTGTGCCCTCTAGTGAGTCTGGCTAAGGGTTTATCTATCTGTTGATTTTCTCAAAGAACCAGCTCCTTGATTGGTTGTTTCTTTGAATAGTTCTTCTTGTTTCCACTTGATTGATTTCGCCCCTGAGTTTGATTATTTCCTGCAGTCTACTCCTCTTGGGTGAATTTGCTTCCTTTTGTTCTAGTGCTTTTAGGTGTGTTGTCAAGCTGCTAATGTGTGCTCTTTCTAGTTTCTTTTTGGAGGCACTCAGAGCTATGAGTTTTCCTCTTAGAAATGCTTTCATTGCATCCCATAAGTTTGGGTATGTTGTGGCTTCATTTTCATTGAACTCTAAAAAGTCCTTAATTTCTTTCTTTATTCCTTCCTTGACCAAGGTATCACTGAGAAGAGTGTTGTTCAGTTTCCATGTGAATGTTGGCTTTCTATTATTTATTTTGTTATTGAAGATCAGCCTTAGTCCATGGTGATCTGATAGGATGCATGGGACAATTTCAATATTTTTGTATCTGTTGAGTCCTGTTTTGTGACCTATTATGTGGTCAATTTTGGAGAAGGTACCATGAGGTGCTGAGAAGAAGGTATATCCTTTTGTTTTAGGGTAAAATGTTCTGTAGATATCTGCCAGATCCATTTGATCCATAACTTCTGTTAGTTTCACTGTGTCCCTGTTTAGTTTCTGTTTCCATGATCTGTCCATTGGTGAAAGTGGTGTGTTGAAGTCTCCCACTATTATTGTATGAGGTGCAATGTGTGCTTTGAGATTTACTAAAGTTTCTTTAATGAATGAGGCTGCCTTTGTATTTGGAGCATAGACATTCAGGATTGATAGTTCCTCTTGGAGGATTTTACCTTTGATGAGTATGAAGTGCCCCTCCCTGTCTTTTTTGATGACTTTGGGTTGGAAGTCAATCTAATCAGATATTAGAATGGCTAATCCAGCTTGTTTCTTCATACCATTTGCTTGGAAAATTATTTTCCAGCCTTTCATTCTGAGGTAGTGTCTATCTTTTTCTCTGAGATGAGTTTCCTGTAAGCAGCAAAATGTTGGGTCTTGTTTGTATAGCCAGTTTGTTAGTCTATGTCTTTTTATCGGGGAGTTGAGTCCATTGATATTAAGAGATATTAAGAAAAAGTAATTGTTGTTTCCTGTTATTTTTGTTGTTAAAGTTGGCATTCTGTTCTTGTGGCTGTCTTCCTTTAGGTTTGTTGAGGGATTACCTTCTTGTTGTTTCTAGGGCGTGGTTCCCGTCCTTGTATTGGTTTTTTTCTGTTATTATCCTTTGAAGGGCTGGATTCGTGGAGAGATAATGTGTGAATTTGGTTTTGTCGTGGAATACTTTGGTTTCTCCATCTATGTTAATTGAGAGTTTGGCTGGGTATAGTAGCCTGGGCTGGAATTTGTGTTCTTTTAGTGTCTGTATAACATCTGTTCAGGTTCTTCTGGCTTTCATAGTCTCTGGTGAAAAATCTGGTGTAATTCTTATAGGCTTGCCTTTATATGTTACTTGGCCTTTTTCTCTTACTGCTTTTAGTATTCTATCTTTATTTATTGCATTTGTTGTTCTGATTATTATGTGTTGGGAGGTATTTCTTTTCTGGTCCAGCCTATTTGGAGTTCTGTAGGCTTCTTGTATGTTCATGGGCATCTCTTTCTTTAGATTTGGGAAGTTTTCTTCTATAATTTTGTTGAAGATGTTTGCTGGTCCTTTGAGTTGAAAATCTTCATTCTCATCCACTCCTATTATCCGTAGGTTTGGTCTTCTCATTGTGTCCTGTATTTCCTGGATGTTTTGAGTTAGGATCTTTTTGCATTTTCCATTTTCCTTGATTGTTGTGCTGATGTTCTCTATGGAATCTTCTGCACCTTAGATTCTCTCTTCCATCTCTTGTATTCTGTTGCTGATGCTCGCATCTATGGTTCCAGATTTCTTTCCTAGGGTTTCTATCTCCAGTGTTGCCTCATTTTGGGTTTTCTTTATTGTGTCTACTTCCCTTTTTAGGTCTAGTATGGTTTTGTTCATTTCCATCATCTGATTGGATGTGTTTTCCTGTTTCTCTTTAAGGACTTCTACCAGTTTGGTTGTGTTTTCCTGTTTTTCTTTAAGGAATTGTAACTCTTTAGCCATGTTCTCCTGTAGTTCTTTAAAGTCCTTCTTGATGTCCTCTACCATCATCATGAGATATGCTTTTAAATCCAGGTCTAGCTTTTCAGGTGTGTTGGGGTGCCCTGGAGTGGGCGAAGTGGGAGTGCTGGGACCTGATGATGGTGAGTGGTCTTGGTTTCTGTTAGTAAGATTCTTATGTTTACCTCTCGCCATCTGGTAATCTCTGGAGTGGTATAGTTGTCTTTGTTCAGAGGTTGTTCTTCTGGTGATTCTGAGTATCGTCTGTCAGCAGACCTGGGAGACAGGCTCTCTCCTCTGAGTTTCAGTGGTTAGAGCACTCCCTGCTGACAAGCTTTCCTCTTAAAGGGAAGGTGTACAGATATCTGGCGTTTGGACCTCCTCCTGGCCGAAGAAGAATGCCGAAAACAGGACCTTTCCCAGATGCTGTGTTGCTTTGGCAGGTCACAGAAGCTGTCAGCTTATGTGGTGCACACTCTCAGCTGTGCAGACTAAGTTCCTAAGTTCAGTGGAGTCCTGGATCCAAGATGTGCTCCCTGCTCCTGAGGCAGAGGGCTCCTGTGCAGGGCAGACCACTGTCTTCCAGCTGGGAAGGTGCCGGATGTCTGCGGCCCCAAAAGGGTGCTGCCTCAGCGGCTCTGTGGCTCCCACCTGTCCCAGAAGCTGTCTGCCTCTGTGGTCCTCACTCTCACCTGTACAGACTAAGTTCGGTGGAGTCCCGGAGCCTAGATGGTGCTCCCTGCGGGGGGGACCTCTGTTCTCCAGCTGGGAGGGTGCTGGATGTCTGTGGCCCCAAAAGGGTGCTGCCTCAGTGGCTCTGTGGCTCCTGCCTGTCCCAGAAGCTGTCTGCTCTGTGGTCCTCACTCTCACCTGTGCAGACTAAGTTCGATGGAGTCCCCGGAGCCAAGATGGTGCTCCCTGCAGGGCGGACCTCTGTCCTCAGGCTGGGAGGGTGCTGGATGACTGCGGCCCCAAAAGGGTGCTGCCTCAGTGGCTCTGTGGCTCCCGCCTGTCCCAGAAGCTGTCTGCCTCTGTGGTCCTCACTCTCACCTGTGCCCCCTATTTAATTTTCAAATTCATATTTGTTATTCTTTCCCATTAGATGAAGCAAAATGTTCATTTTTATTTTTAAATGATCAAACATCCCTCTCCCTAGCAGCTTTACTGTCTAGATAACGCTCTTCTTGACTCCATAGTAAAACCAGACAAATTGCTCAGATGGGTAGGATTTCACAACATGAGCTACAATACTTGACCCAGTGTCAAACTGGAGTCTGGCTGATTTCTGCTATACTTAAATGATGCTGACCTACAGTTCTAATGGAGAACTGGAAGAATGTCGTCATGGAGACTGGCTACGCAGTGTCACAAAAAGTAGAAGTAATGCAAAGGGGTTATTGCCTTCACGAAGAAAAGAGTGTGGCATCCTTTGGCTTGAGACCAGAGTTGGCTCACCTAGTAAATTAACAACAAAAGTATGCATCATTCTGATCTCTAAAATTAGAAAATCGTGTATAAAATATTTTATAAATTAAAGCTTATTTCTAAAATCAAAAAGCAGTATTGAGAGGTAAATAAGTTGTCTTTTTAATATGTGGTATAAAGTATATTTTGAAATTACATTCGCCTAATATAGGATTGGAGTAGAGTACTAGAAATTTTTTTAGTTACAACTAGTGGTTTCAAATCTTACCAGGTACGACTGGAAGAATTTTGCAAAGCTCTTGAATGCCTTACTAAATAATCAAACATGTTTGAAATCTTGAAATATATTATAGTAAAGGACATGGAATAAGTGCCAGTGTGTAGATATCAACTAAGTTCATGTGTTAATTTTTGTTTTAATTTGTTTGTTTGTTTTTGAGACAGGGTTTCTCTGTGTAACCTTGGTTGTCCTGGGACACACTCTGTAGACCAGGCTGGCCTTGAACTCAGAAATCGACCTGCTTCTGCCTACTAAGTGCTGGGATTAATGGCGTGCACCACCACTGCCTAGCATTTATGTTTTAATTTTAAAAATATCTTCCTACATTCGATTGTAAAGTAAAGCATATATTTTGAAAAATGAAAACCAGTGACCCATAAAATATAGAAACTAAAGCATAACAATTGAAGCAATACCTACATCATTTAATGTATTTTCAATTGTTTGAAATGCAGAAATATAATTTCTTACATTAAATTTCCAAGTGAGTTTAAAACAAATTTAAGCTGAGTATGGTGACTCAGTCCTGTAATCACAGCACTTGGAGATCTGAGACAGGGAGATTATCATAAATTCAAGGCTAGTCAAGCCTATATACTCATATAGTTTAATAGTTTTAAAGAAACTACTAATGAATAGGCTGGCAATGTGTTTCTGGTGGTAATAGTACTTGCCTTCAAGCCTGATGTTTTAAACCCTGGAATTCACATAATAAAAGGAAAAAACATACTATGACAAATGTTCTATAACCTTCACAGGCTCACTGCCATGAACACACACACACACACACATACAGAGAGAGAGAGAGAGAGAGAGAGAGAAGATAGTTTAAGTACATTTATTTCTTATTCTTTCTTATCTTACTTATCTGGTTAATATTTAAGGAGGCAAAATTTAAAAATGATGATTATATATGTAAATAATACACACACACAGCCGGGCGTGGTGGCGCACGCCTTTAATCCCAGCACTTGGGAGGCAGAGGCAGGCGGATTTTTGAGTTCGAGGCCAGCCTGGTCTACAAAGTGAGTTCCAGGACAGCCAGGGCTACACAGAGAAACCCTGTCTCGAAAAAAAAACAAAAACAAAACAAAAAAAAATATACATACACACATCACACACACAAACACATGTGTGTGTGAATGATGCGTGTTCATGTGCTTGTGGGTGTGTGTGTGTGTTCTGGTTGACTCTGTTTTATACCTATAAAAATGTTTTATCTTTTTAACCATTTATTTTTGAGAATGTTATACATGATTACAGTATTCATGAGATCTCCACCCCACATTCTTTTTTTCAATTTCTTTGATGTTCCTCTTCTCTTAAGTCATGATATTTTAATTAGTATATAATTATTATATTTCATATAAAACCATAAATATTTCAATAACATGTCTTAAATATACCAATATATACATATATATATATATATATATATATATATATATATATATATATATATATATCATATGAGAATATATATTAATGTTTTATCTCCCTGTTAGGTTGGTATGTTGGTTGTGTGCTATCATTCATTTCATTATTTCTTTCCAGCCCCATGTTATGATTACTTTGTAGTCCTCCCCTCAAACTTTTTTTTTCATTTCAGAAAAAGATAGCATTTATTCTACAATTTTCATAGGTGAGTTGCATAACAATGGAGCATCCTAAAAACACTAATAGCTGATAACATTATCTCACAAAAAAATGTAAGGTATATGAACAGAGAGCTGTACTTTGTATGGAAGAATTTAAAAAAAGATAGTTTCTCACTAAACCAAGTTTAAAGTGATTTGGTTTGAATAGATTGTCCTCTTTTTTTTTTTTCTTCTTTTTTTTCATTTTTCATTTCATTTCATTTTCATTTCATTTTTTTCATTCATTTTTTTCATTTTTCCATAACACTTTATTTGCTTGATTTTGAAATAGCTAGTAGAGGACACATGTCACTTTCATCTTTAAAATATTTATCAAAGACCATTTTCCCACCCTCTCCAAAATTGTTCTTGACAATTTTTATTAGCTCCGTCTACATTTATCTACCTAACCATTCTTCACTTATATATCATTTCTTTTTTATTAGATATTTTCTTTATATACATTTCAAATGCTATCCCGAAAGTTCCCTATACCCTCCCCCAACCCTGCTCCCCTACCCACCCACTCCCACTTCTTGGCCCTGGAATTCCCCTGTACTGGGGCATATAATGTTTGTAATACCAAGGGGCCTCTCTTCCTATTGATGGCCGACTATGCCATCTTCTACTACATATGAAGCTAGAGACACGAGCTCTGGGGATACTGGTTAGTTCATATTGTTGTTCCACCTTTAGGGTTGCTACCCCTTCAGCTCCTTGGGTGCTTTTCTAGATTATCCTCATTTACTCCTGAAATTCTCTTATTACAAACTGTCTGGACAAATGATAGAATTTTCCTTCATCCTTGTAAAACACAAATGAAGGCAAATGCAAACACACACACACACACACACACACACACACACACACACACACACTCCAGAACCCACTTCCCCCAAAAAATCCACAAAAAAACAAAGGCAAAAATACTTTATAGAAGTTTGCTCATTAAAAAGGTTGTAAGCATTCTTAGCAAATTTGAGGATTTTTATTATTTCAAATTCTCAAAATGTGACATGGCATGAACAATCCTTGCAAGATTTCTGGATGATATCTTCCCTGGTTGAAAGAGCTTACAATTTCAAGACACCAGGTTTCTTCAAGGGAAGATGTATAGTTTGGCTAAATCTAGAAATGTATAGCTTGCCTTTTGCAACAAATAATTTGTAGACCTCTATGTGGTTGTGATTTAATTAATATGATCATATGGAATACTCAGATTGTTCCCATGCCTCATGTCCTCAGGCTTTGATGCAGGAATCACCTAACATCATGACAAGCTTTTACTTACATATCAGTTTTAGTTATTTGTTTTCACATAGTTTTTATTACTTGAAATAGAGTATGAAAAACACAGTTTTTCTTGGCATTCTTCTAATATAATCCTCCCCCTTTCTTGCCATCATCATTCAACAACCAAAAGAAAGTGATAGACATTTATATTACAAAAACACAGTCTGAGCTATAAAATCACTCCAAATAATAGGAAATCAATAATTTTCCCGTGAGAAAGTAAAAGAAAATAATAATTTATGAAATTTAGGAACCAATAAAGAAAACGATCAAATTAACTTTCTAGAAAATAAAATATAAATATTGAGATTTTCTTCATTACAAAAATAAAGTCAGCTTTTCTAGTTTCTTCCAGAATACTCAGAATCTGTTTCAAACTGATAACCAATAGGCACACCTTCACATCTTAGAAGAAAAATATTTATTTTAGTGTATATTCTTAAGAATAAATTACTATAGCATAAACTGGAAATATATAACATAAACAAATCCCAAAGTCCTAATTATTATTCCATGACTAATATAGAAGTTTGATTAATGTCCTTCATGTTTATAAATTCCTTCAGGTAGACTTTTTATTTTCCCACAAGGGCAAAGAAAACATTGACTATCCGAAAGAGACTTTCATTAGTCCTATGCTTGCTGATACCATTTTGTTTTTCTGGAAGTATACATTTTACTTTAAGAGTATTGAGTGTCTGCCACAAAAGATACTCCTGGTAGAAAGATGCTGTCTATCTATCCATGCTCCTTCTCAGCTCCTTCTGAGAAACCTGATGGGTGAAGTTCTTCTTCCACAAACCTGCCTTTGGCTGCTGTGTTACTAGCTGATAATAGCCACAATGAGTTTGTGAATGCTGAGGAGGAGGTGGAAGAGCAGCAGAAACACAGCAGCAAACACCAACTGCCAGGGAGTCTTCCTGAATACTGTTCTTCTCCTCCACCTTCCTGCCTGTTACCTTGTAGAAGTCTTCTTAATTTGGAAGTCTCAAAGGTGATATTTTCTATGACTGTACACTTCTTTCTTACCAGCACGCATCCACAAACTTATCTCCACTTAGCCTAAGTCTTCTGGATTTGACCCTAGTTCACTGTCAGTAAGAGCTCTAACATTTAACATTTTCCTACATGCCATATATATTCAGAAAAAAACTTTACTCAAGCAACATATGTCTTATTTTATTTTAATTGAAAAATAATTACTACTCTATTTAGGAGACTTGCACTATTTTGTTTATAATTATACTTGTTTATAATATTTAAGTTGCAGTTCAAGATATTAGTGAATAAGCCTAATAATAGTACCCTCCGGCATAACTTGAAAATTTTCTATACTTACATAAATGTTCTTTCCTTTCATCACAAAAGCCAAGTTTAAAATTTAACAAATTGTCTCTTTCCTGTTTTGCAGATGAGTACTTTTTTTGGTGAGAATAAACCTCTTTAAAATTATTATTAATTTTATGTACTTATTTTGTTTTCAACTCATCCTAACCACAGATTCCCCTCCTGCCACTATTCCCAGTCCCTCATACAAACTCCTCCCAGCCTTCTTTCCCTGAAGAATCCACTCCTTCTCTATTTCCCTTCAGAAGAGAGCAGGTCTTCCAGAAGTAGCAACTAAACATAGCATAACAAGCTAAAATAAGACAAGGCTCGGTGAGGCAAATCAGTAGAAGGGAAAAGGTTCCAAGAACAGACTAAGGTATCAGAGACACTGCAACTGCAGTTGTACTGGCACATGACTTTAGTTCCCACACACAGCAGGCAGAGGCAAACAGATCTCTATGTTTAAGTCTATTACGATCTATAGAACAAGATTAAGTCATTTTTAAGTGTGAATAATAAATGCTCAAGAACTCATACTCAATATAAAATCCTGTATCTGTTCTCTTTATCCCACATGATCCTGCTTCCATGAAGTGAAGTTGATGAGACAATCACAAAGTAAGAGTGTGACAGGTGAATAGAAAAATTGATGACGACTCAGTGATAGTGCTGAGGCTGTAGGGTCATGAGGAACTAGCTCCAACTCCTTCATACATTGAAGACTCATATCTAAAGAGTAAAGAGATGTAGCCTCGCTGAAAGAAACACAACATTAGGAACAAGTCTTTCAACATCAAATGCTACCCCTGGACTCTGCCTCACTTAGCCATCATAGGACAGTTGCTATTTCCTGGACACCATGGAACAATCATTTGTAATACATATCCCATGTTGTGATGACCTGCACTTACTACATTCAGGTCTCAGTGAAGTAGAGATAAGTTATTGTTGACTGGAACTGTAGAAATTACAAGACAGAACAACTCATTTCCCTCCTCAATTTATTCTCAGTTATTCTGAGACAAGAACAAATCTGTGACTTGTGCAAAAGTTATGTTACTACCTGGTTGTGAATTGTGAAAAAAATACGGATGAGCATTCACAAGCATTGTCCTCCGGCTCTTGGCTTAAGATCCTGTGGAGTCATCAGAATAAATCGGATGCTATCATCAGGTTGTTTCTCTGAAAAACTCTTTGATGTCTCAAAATGACCTTCTGCTAGTGGATTTTTTTCTTTCTTCCTTCCTTTCTTCCTTCCTTTTCTTTCTTTCTTTCTTTCTTTCTTTCTTTCTTTCTTTCTTTCTTTCTTTCTTTCTTTCTTTCTTTCTTTCTTCCTTCCTTCCTTCCTTCCTTCCTTCCTTCCTTCCTTCCTTCCTTCCTTCCTTCCTTCCTTCCTTCCTTCCTCTCTCTCTCTCTCTCTCTCTCTCTCTCTCTCTCTCTCTCTCTCTCTTTCTTTCTTCCTTTTTTGGTTAGTAATAGGAGAGCAAGGATGTCTTGGTATCTGAACCTTAAGATTCTGAATCTTTGTAGGTGACATCCAGGTCAAACACATTATCCACTCTGTCAGCTTATAGATATCTGAATATTAATTGGGGGATGACTTGCACAAAAATGCACTTGTTAATTTTCACAATTGGCATATTTGTAAGCTTCCACATAATGCTTAACTTAAAAATATCGGTCAGGAAAAGCCTCCCCCCAAAAATGATCATCCATAGATATAAGGAGAAATGAAGGGTGTGCCAATAAAGATATGGACCTGAACTATATTTGGGTTTTAAAGGTCAATTATTCAGCTGATATTTCTATTTGAATAAGCTTACACAGGGAAATGTGGGGTAAGTTGAATTTATGGTGATGAGCATTGAGTCAGGCAGGGTCAGGAGAAGCACAGTGATCCATGGTGGTGAAGAGCCAACAGGTCCCAGAGGCTAATGGATCCAAGGCAGCTGATAGCATTATGTACCCAGCAGCATGCGCCTAAGACCTTGCACATCATGGAAAAGGTGACTACACCCCTGGGTAAAATTCCAAGTGGAGCATAAAACACTGAGTCTCTTAAAAACATTGGAGTTTTAGTAAAAAAGCAGAACAGTAAGTTCAAAGAGAAAAGAGGATTAGAAAAAACAGAATATTTTAATTCTGAGGAGTGTACTGTTTTCTTATGTTCTGTTTTGTCTGGTCATATTTTATTCCTCATAGTATTTATTTGGATGCTGCCATTTGAGAGCTTTTCTTTTCTCTCTTAAAAATGGGAAACTTGGATCCTTCCTGACCAAATTACTGTACACAACGACAGGCTATTGGACATTACATAATGAAATTTAAACAGGCAAAAGTCTGATTTGTGTGAGGAAGATGAACACTTACAATAGACAAAACAGTGCAGAGTCTTTTCCCTTTATATTTGAGGCACATGTAGCCATAGTCTAAGCTTAACTTGTATTCTTTCCCCTGGGTTGAACTTAGCCTTTTCCCTCCATGCTGGTTTGCAGCTATTATGATGATCAAGCTCTGGGCTTTGAAAGGGAGCAGCCGGATGGTCTAAAAGTAACATCACATCCACTTATTGTGTTCTTGAAGGACATAAAGCGGCTCTGCAGAGCTGTATAATTTTTGACCTGGATATGCTCTTAAACACAACATGTTGTTGATGTCTTTGCTTTCACCCTGCAGTGAGCTCTAGAGCCAGAAAAGGACTCATTCTCACTTTCTTTCCTGTACTTAAACACTGTTTATCTAAATCACACAGGTGTAAAGCAGAAGAGCAGGATGTTACTAGAAATAAATTTTAAAAATATGCCATAAAGAACATACGGAGAATTTTATATAAATGGTGAAAGTGTACAGAGGAAGGAAGAAGAGTCGAGAATGCCATGATCATCTTCCTAAAAGAATTGTCAGATCAAAGTTGTTGAACAAGATCAATTTGATTAAAAGTTTCTTCTCCAGGGATTTAGGTACTGCATTGCATTATCATGTATTAAGTGGATATTGATTTTTAAATCTAATAATCCTAGCACTAAATATTATATATATAGTCATTATTATTATACATAGGCATATATATATATATATATATATATATATATAGCAAATCAAGATACTATATTCAAGGATGATATAGATGAAGCAAAATGTGTGACTAGTAAGTGAATAATCGGAGAAAATTTGCAAATTGAGTGTCTTTGTAGACCCACATAGACTCAGGAAATTTGAAGTTATTTGGGCTCTAAAATTCCTCCCTTTTTCCTCTTATGCCAATCTATTTTTGAGAACAGCTAGCCACTTTTCTGACTTCTAAAGTTGTAAAATAGTATTGAGTGGTTTTGGTGTTCATAAATCAAATCACATACATGTTGAACTTTTCTTTTATTGCTATAATGATTATGTCTGGTGTGTATGATAATATATTGCATGTTACTATACAATAAAAATTATTCATGTCCATAATCCTGCAATTTATGAAAATGTTTAATAGAAATTTAATCTTCTTTATAACTGATATATATGTGTAGAACCCAAGTTGCAGAGATTATAGTTGCTACTATTATAAACATTATAAATATACCGTACATGTTATAATAGGTTCAAATGTATTTATTTCTACTATATAAATTTAGAGGGGTTAAATTCTTAAGTCAAAAATATACACCATACAGTATTAAAATTTACTATCAGTTTCTCACAGTGACTGTTGTAATTTATATACCCACAAATAGCATATAACTTATGTTTTAATGTCATTGTTTATTGTAATTTTTGAGGGCTTTTTTGTATGATTGTATTGGTTGACATTTTAATATTAAAATATTCTTTCAAATCCAAGAGCATAGACATATCTTCTGAAATCATTGTTTTAAAGTTATTGTTTTATAGTTTAATGCTAATTCTATAACAAACATATTAATGTCTTACATTTGAGTAAGTAAGGCCCAATATTATTTTTTCCAGTTTGACATGAACTTTCCCAAGATCATTAACTTGAAAAATCTTCTGCTATTTGCTGTATTGAATTATTAAAAATATCATAATTTTATTAGTGCATTATGCAGATTTCTCTAGAGGACCGTACCAAGAGAATATATGTTTGTATGCAGCAAAGGGACATTTATTCTATCAAGTATGCCTTAGGAGGGTTCTAGAAAGGTGTAGAAACAGGCTCCCAATACTGGAAACGGGATATTTTAGGAGATACAATTGTGAACAAAAAGCTTGGAAACTACTTAGAGGGTTAGTTTCTGGTTCTGAGAGGGGAAGAATCTAGATTGTATGTCAGTTCGTGGTGCCTGCAATACAAATGAACTCTCAGCTCAGGCCAGCAAGCTTGGTGCTGCATCACACTTTTTTCTTCACCACAGCAGGTTGCCCACTGGTAGGTTCTACTGCTGCTGAGGGCTTCCTACTCCCAATCCCACATGCCTCCTCTGGAAACAGCTAGAATCTCAATTCAGTCAAGTTGACAGACTACTCAGGTGAGCAGTCATAACATTCTGATCCTTGATTTTATTTTAAGAGTGATTGGATTTTCTTTCACATAACAACTCTCCACTGTCATTATTTTATTGATAATTATGATAACATTGCCAATTAGTCCAATTTAGTTTTTCTTCACCCCAATTTTGCCTATCATGGCATTTACTATTAAGTATAAGCTTAATTTTTTTCTTTGAATTTTGAGAACATCATAGCTTACCATGTTACTAATACTAATTTAAAAGTATAAAACAATTTTTATTATCCGTCTATTCCTTATATTATTGATTTTCACATTTAAAGTTTTCATTTTTAATTTTGTCTTGAACATTTTTATACTTGTATGCAGTAAATTGATCATAACTCATCCTTCTCTTTCTGCCTTCAAATCCACCTAGGATACCCCATCATATCTTTCTCCTGACTTTATATTGTCATTTTATTATTTATATATTTGTGTGTTTGGGGGTCTTGTTTGTTTGTCTGTTTATCAAAACTCATTTTGTCTAGCTCATGTTGCCATACATGCATAGGCCCAAGGTTACCCCACGAGTCATAGGAAATCTCTAAGGAATCACATCCCTAAGGAAAAAGTACTCCTCTTTCCCTGCCTTTCATCAACTTCCCATGCTCCTAAACTAAAGGAGGGGACTCTGGAATTCTTCTCAAGCCCTTACTCAAAGTTTTAAAGGGCTTGATTTTATACACATCATATACAGGCAACCACAGCTGCATTGAATCCATGCATACAGCAGCCACACCATGTACAGAGAGAGCATTTCAGAGCCCTTCTTCCTATACCTCTTATATTTTTCTAACCTTCCCCATTCCACTGTCACTTGAGCCTTTGTCATGGGGGAAGGGTTAATACAGATGATACAGCTACAGCTGACACTCACAGTTGCTTATTTTCAGCATTTATCTCTTCACCATCACTCGGTATAATAATCTTCTCTGACACACTTGGAATAGCACAAATCTATGGATATAAACAAAATATTTATAAGGTAGTGTGACAGAATGATCATTTAGAAAACCAATGCCATAAAATTTCCCCTAGAGCCTATGATTTACCTCCCTGTAGATTTTTACCACATTTACACATATGATCTCTTTTGGGGAAGGTCTCAAATAAAGAGAGATTTTGGCTATTCCCATAAATAGCCTTGCCACTACTGTACCAGTTGGCATGTCTTGCTTGACAGTTTATTGTAGCACACCAAGTCCAGTGCTAGATAAGAACATTGTTGCCTTTTCTAAGCAAACTGCATAGCAAAATCTGGTCATATAAAAGTTAGAATTAATGGGAATAGCTTCTTGTTCAATACTGGGAATAATTAATTCCCAATTAATGGGAATACTTCTTGTTCAATAGTTCAATACTGATTTCTCTGTGTTCGACAACCAAAGTATGTGCCATTTTCAAGAATGGGGTTTTCTTGTTTAGATGCAGTGAGCACCCAAGAGCAATAACACCCAGTAGCCTGTATTGTTCTGGGTGCCTATGGGCCCCTCTGTCCAATAATTCATAAGGAGGTAACCTATGTCTAGCTTTGAGGATTTCATTTAATAACTCATGTCTTCTGGGAGCAGTATTATTCATTAACGTGGGACATTCCTGATTAAACTCCTTTAATAAATCACTATTTAATTAGCCTACAAATTAGTAGAACTTCATCAGACTTTTTTATGCATCCTTAGTTTTGCTTAGCTTTCCACCCCCTTCTACCTCACTGACTTCTATTGAACTGTTATCTTCTAGTATTTTCCTCGTTTCTTCCATTTCAAAAATGCTCTGTGATACTCTCTTTTATATTTGCTTGCTTGGATTCCAATATCATATGTTCCCATGTAGGACCTCTGTGTACATTTTGTTTTTTGCTTTTTCCCTCTTCACATATCCTCACATTTCACCAGTTTCATCACTCCATTGCCTGATTGAACGATTTTGAATCCAGTAACCTCCTTCTCTATTTTCATTTCAGCAATATTTTACTATTCCCAATTCGTAGGTGAATATTCCCTTAATTGTCTCTAGCTTCATAGCTTCTGCTGCACTCCAGGTTAAACATTCCCAAATAATTTGATCTTAGGGCCTACATGTGGCAAACAGCCATCACCGTTTGATTCTGGTCACCTAAATAGGGTCAGTATTACTGCTCCACTCCACCCCTAGTTCCATTCACCTACTTACTAGTTTTATGATTTAATCTTTTTAACAGCTGAATAGAATTCTATTGCATATAATAATGGTCTTTTCATTATCTAATCCTCAGTTGGAGGACATCTAGATTGATTGAATGCCTAGCTGTTATGGGTTAGGGTTAGGGTGAGGATTAGAGTAAGGAGCAATAATGAACTCAGATTTAGAATTATCTCCTTAGTATATGCCCAGGCATTACAGGAATGCTATATCTGGGTCATAACATAAAGGTAGTTTCTAGTCTTTGGGGAAATTTTTAAACTAATCTCTAGATTTTTTGCACTAGTTTACATTGCCACCAAGGATGTCTAAGGATATTCTTGCCCTACATCTATTCCAATATTTGTTGCCTTTTTTTAATCATGATGATGACCACTCTGAGTAGGAAAGAGGTGGTTTCTTAATGTAGTTTTAATCATCATTTTCTCAATGGTTAAGGACAGTGAACTTTTTAAAGTGTTTACTCATCAATTGTACTTCATTGGAGAACTTCTATCCAGTTATAGAACTTATTTTTTTTTATTTTGTTAAAATTTTTGTTAATTCCTTGTGAATTTCCCATTAGGATACTCAGACCTGCTCATCTCCCGTCCCTGCATTTCCATCTTCCACCCTTTGAACCTCCCCACCACAAGAAAACAAAAATAAAGACAAAACCATAAAATACAACATAAAACTCACCTCTCTGTGCAAGCTGCATTATGTCAGGGCATGTCACACAGGGTACCCTTTTGTTCAATCAGCTTTACTTACACATGTTCATTGCAATAAGTCATGGGTTTGGTTCAAGGCCTCTGACTTCTAATCTATATTGATACTATGACTATTGGTTCCTCACCATGTCTCCTCTCAGAGTTCCTGTTCTTACTCTCTCACGTGGAGATTCTACAGCACTGGTTCTTCAAGGACCTTTCACATGCCCCAGCAGTTTATAGATGGGGTAGTTGTTAGAGTACACCAACTATAGTCCTGGTTCTAGTCCTGGTGGGTAGCCGATCTTTTTTTTTTTTTTTTTTTTTTTTTTTTTTTGAGTCCTTTAGCTCTCTTGTGCCTGCCCTGCCATGACAGCTTTACAACACTACCACAGGGCCATCCCTCCTGCATTAGTATGCATAATTGATTGGATTTTGCCTAATTGACTGGGTATTACTCTTCTTTTCTTTCCTTTTCCTTTCTCTCTTTTTTTCTTCTTTATTTTGTTCTTTTTCTTTGTATATTCCTGACATTAATCCCCTCTGAGATCTACCACTGGAAAAGATCTTTCTCTCATTTTTGGGTTGCCTCTTTATTTAAATCACCGTTCCTTTTGCTGAACACAAGGTCATTTTTGTTTTGTTTTGCTTTTAGTTTCTTCAGTTCCCAATTGTCAATTTTGGCTTTTATTCACTGAGCTACTACTGTCCTAAGATATTATATGGAACTTCACACTGGAGGGTTAAAAAATTAAAGCATTTAAGTTGAAAAGTTCATCTCATAAATTTTCCTTTTTATGACAGTAGTTGTGAGAAATGCCACGTAAAATTTAATAATGTTAATGAAATGAGAAATTAAATATTATGGTTTCTATATAATGTATACTTTATGTTGAGTGCTTGGTCCAGAACTTGTGATACCATGAAAAGGTAGTTGGTACATTGTAGCTCTAAATACATCAATAGCTTAGGCCCCTTGTAAGTTTGCATAAGAAGGATGTCACTAAGAGTATGTGGTGTCTCCAGCCTCTCAGTTTTTCACTTTTTTCTATCCTTAGCATTGGTAGCTTTATTTACCACAAGCTACCAAAAACATTGAAATTACCTTACTAAAGGCTCAAAAGAAATTATATCATACATACTTTAACTGAGTCTTTGGAAATCATGTTACAAATGCCATTTAAGAAGATTTTCTTAGTCATTTTGTCATAACAACAGAACGACAGTTAAGACGACAATGGAATTCTCTGAAAATGATAAAGATAAATATCAGCCTTGAGGAATCATGCATAGATACTAGAGTAATTATAGTTTGGTTTACTTGACTACTGTACACTCTTTGAGGAAGAAAGTGGATCCAGGAAAATCTAGTAAGTTATCAGAAGCTTAGCAAGTATAAAAGCAGGTGCTACTACTCTGATTTGTATACATATTCTGTAAGGTCTTAGGTTCATGATACACAGTCATTGACTGAAAAATAATTTATTTTTAATAATAAAAATATTATTAAAATTAGCATCCATTTTCTTTATTTTTTTTAAAAAGCCATCTATTGACTGTTGGGATATAGGTGGTATCAAATTTTCTATTCTTCCCAAAAATACAATTGAAAGAAATATGAACTAGTCAGAAAGTCTCAGAGTATCACACTTGACTCATTTAATCAATGCAGTTATGTCAACTGGAAAAAATGAGACAGGTGAGAGGAGCCTGGAGAACAGTAGAGTTCGTGTGTTTATGATAGCAGAATTTAAGCCCAATAAAGGCTCAAAAATCTGTTACACCCTTAAATAGTAAGCGTCTGGACACCAGGACATGACAAGGCACTTCTTTCAATATTGTTTGTTGTAATACCAAAACCAAGGAACAAAGTAAAAAAGACTATGTGTTTATATTCAGCTCTGGAGGCAGAGAATTACATTGTGAAGCCCCCAAATGCTTTGCCATTTGACTAATGTGATCCTATAAACTGTAATCTTGAGGGATCCATGGTGAGAACAAATGCTATACAGGGTCTCTGCAGAGACTTGTTGGACCACGAAGGGCTGATACCCAGAGTGACCTCCACCATCTCAGAAGAGAATTGGGGGTGGGACTATGGGAGGGTGCATGAGGGAAGGAGGGCATTAAATTTACATTGGGATGATATAAAGTGGACAAGCAGATAAACAAACAAACAAACAAACAAATAAAATAAAAGACCCTATTGGCCTGCTGCACAAGAAGGAGTTTCCAAATATGGAACACTGAAAACCCCTGCAAGGTTTTCCTATTACAAAGGAAAAGTCAGACTATTTTTATAATCCAGTCAATGATGGTAGTAAAATATCTAGAGGCAAGTATTAATAGGAACTGGACAAAAAGGCAGGCTAGATCTATAGCTACTTCTATATATTTCAATCTGTACATTATTGGATAAAAGAAGAGGAAGAAAGTATCTAGTTTGATTTATCTATTCATCAAATCATTATGTATATTAAAACCATAAAAGGCTCTTTAATAAGACCTGAGTCTCACAAAAAGAGTGCAGGATTAGGACAATTGAGAATTTTGTCTGAAATTCACATTGTATATCTGGTCATTAATTTTCTTAGAGAAGCAGCAGACAAAAAATAAAACCAAAATATAACAAAACAACTATTGGATTGAAGTTAGTACATACATACATCTTCATAAAAAATGCAGTATCAGGGGAGTGTTTAGGAAAATATGTTAGTGACTCAGAGGATATAAAAGAAGTAAGAGGTGAAGAAGTATGACATAACAACATATTTGACTAGGGAATACATCAATAAGTAACAATTACGAGTGGGACCAATACATTGGGCAACTTCGTTTGGTTTCCTATCATATCAAAAGTTTACTGCCTTGATAAAATATTAAGAAAGCTTGTTGAAGACATGAGTGATGTGTAAGATTGGAGGCATTTCCCTTTGTAAATATTATTTTATGCTACATGTTATATTCTGTGATATTGTGTCACTAACAATAATATGCAAAAGAGATCAATTAATACGAAGAGAAGTCAGCCCATTATCACTTTAACTTTAAAATATTGAAAGTTATACTCCAAAAACTATAACAGGAATAGTAATGAATTATAGAAAGTCCTGAAGAATAACTCAGTCAGTAACATAATTTCCTTAAGAGCATGTAGTAATTGAACTTGATCACTATTATTCAGCATAAAACCTGCTTGTAATTCCACTATTGTGGAAGCAAAAGAAGATAAGTCTTTAAGTTTTCTGGCCAGTCCTAGTCCTGTGGACCAGTATCAAGACAATGTTAGATCAATGCTGTCTCTAAAGATTATTGCATGGTGCCTGAAGAATAAAACCACAAATTATCTTCTGAGCCTCATATGCACGTGAACACATGTACCCACACAAAAGAAAGTAAAAATTAATTACTCTTACTACCTGGGTTCTCTTGGCATCTCATCTTCATGACCTGAAGTGAAGAAATAGATGTGCACTTTTAAAAGTGTTACTTATCCTCCACCAAAAGGAAGAAAATTCCAAGATTGGACATGTATGAAGCATAAATTTTGCATAGAAATCCTGTTGATATCATCTTGCCCTATTGTGATGAAAATATATCCACACATTATACAAAGCAAAAGAATGTAAAACATCTCTCAGTAATACCTAGGTATTCATAATAGTTAAGCTATTAGGGAGGAATTTAGAATGCAATAAAATACCTCTATCTCTCTCTCTCTTTCTCTCTCTCTCTCTCTCTCTCTCTCTCTATCTATCTATCATCTATCTATCTATCATTTATGATTTTATACAAGATGAAATGTGGATTAACTGGAGGTATGTTTCATGAATTTTGTTAAAGGTCTGGCTTTCTAGTTGTGTAGAATGTGAAAATATCTTCTGACTATGATCATCATCAGTGGTTATCTTTAGAGAAATGTCCATTTTAATGATACTGACACTAATGAAGCTGCCATGTTTAAAATGAACAATCCATCTATAACAATCCAGTTTTGAGTCAAATTTCACTTAAAATTCACCCTTGGATCTAGAACATCCCATTGACATGATCAATTGATGGATTAATTCCTGTTACCAATCCCATTTTCATGTCTTTTCTTTTATAAGTATTAATATTTGAATGATTTCACACAATGAACTCAATCATACTCTTTCTAAAACCCTTAGCTTCTATACTCTGAACCCATGAGATTATGAAAATGTTTTTCTTTTTTTTAGATTTTTAATGCTTTTTTATGAACATGTTGCCAAAATATATGGCCTCTTAAGTAGGCTTATATCAGACCCTAAAGCATCATTTTGTCTTAATAATCAAAATACCATAATCTGAGCTTGTTTGTTTGTTTGTTTTTCATGACAGTGTTTCTCTGCGTAGCCCCGACTGTCCTAGAACTCACTCTGTAGACCAGGCTGTCCTTGAAATCAGAAATCTGCCTGCCTCTGCCTCTCAAGTGCTGGAATTAAAGGTGTGCACCACCACTGCCCAGCTAATCTGAGCATCTTTAATGACATTAATTTGTTTTCTTGTAGTTATGGGGATCAAAATTCAAAGAAAATGTGTATATTTCTGAATTGTGGGAAGAATGTTCTTCTTGGCTAGAATACTAATATTGTATTGTACTAATATTAAATTATTCCATTTAAAGCTTATTTCTCAACTGCTGGTGCTATGAGATGTGGTTGAATCATGAGGTCCTACTTTTACCAACAGATTGATCACTACTGAGCTCATGACTGAATAGACTTTAAAAAGTAGTCCCTAATTAGCAGCAGTAAATCATCAAGTGTATCATTTGAAGGTGATATGTTTTCTCCTGCATGCTTTCCCTCTTGCTCTTGTTTTCTCTCTACCTCCTGTTCCCCATGAGGTGAGAGCTTTGCTCTTCTATCCATGTCTGCCATGATGGGATAATTCATACATACTTGAAAACCCCAGACTCAGTTGACCATTAATTGAAGTCATGAAATTAAAGAAAACCCCCTTTTGTTTACATTTTTTGTCTGATATTTTATCAAAAGAACAGGAACCTGTCCAACATAAAGTTGATCTCTCAGTACTGTGAAATACATGGGCTTGTGATGACTTAAATAAGAATAACACCCCTCCCATAATCTCCCTTGTTTAATATGTATTCCTCTGTTGCTGAAAAAGTTTAAAGAGGAAGAAGTGCAGTTTTAATGGAAGAGGGCAGACTCTGAGATTTCAAAAAGTCTACCCTCTCCAGTATAGTTGGTTTTTCTATTTATGGTTCATGATGTGAGCTGTCAATTTTTACTCCAGCATCCTATTATCTTGACACCTACATTCCTCCACCATGAACCTCCACCCTCTGGAACCATAAGACCAGAAAAAACGCTTGCTTTAATGTCTAACCTTAATCATAGGGTTTTAACACAGAAATGGCAAAATTATTAATAAACTATACTATCACCATCACCTATTTGCCCCCAAAAGTCGTCCTCAGCTAGTATCATCAGATGGGTTTTTGTAGGTTATTCAGTTTATGACTGGGCAGGTCACAATTCAATTGGCAGCATGTATTCAATTTATACTATGTATCCTACTTAGAACTAGATGGTACAAATGCTATTTATGCAGTAAAGATAGCTTAAAAATAAAAGTATTTAAAACTTTCTAAAGCTTTTCTCTTCTAACATATTTTTAAAAGGAAAATAAATAGACTTTGGTAGTTGTACATGGAATTTAATTGTATTCTACCATACTAATGCCATTGTAAATTATTGTGAGTTTTTATATGAGATCTAACTACTCTCTGTACAGTAAATAAAAATACTTGTCTAGTATCTATAGAAGCTTTCCTTTAAATATCGTTAAATGGAATATTTAATTATTAAATATAATATCAGTGTAAATGTTATGCACTATTGAGCCAATTATAATTCTTTCTGTGTAATTTTAATCATATTGTCATTTCAATTTATACAGTACCTCCCTATGTATCATTTCACACCAAATAGTCTTACTAAATTCTTCAAAATCTCTGGAAACTATATCAATTGACATTATTAAGAAAAAATATATATATATTTTTTTTTTTTTGGTTTTTTCGAGACAGGGTTTCTCTGTGTAGCCCTGGCTGTCCTGGCACTCACTTTGTAGACCAGGCTGGCCTAGAACTCAGAAATCCGCCTGCCTCTGCCTCCAGAGTGCTGGGATTAAAGGCGTGCGCCACCACGCCCGGCTAATTTACAATGGCATTAGTATGGTAGAATACAATTAAATTCCATGTACAACTACCAAAGTCTATTTATTTTCCTTTTAAAAATATGTTAGAAGAGAAAAGCTTTAGAAGTTTTTCTGGTAACCTACACAGCTGAGCTTTCTTATTTTTTACTTGGTATTTTGTTACTTTCCATCCCCACGGTCCCAACACAATTGCTGTCCATTTTATGTTATTTATTAAAGTAGTTTCCTACTTCTAGTACCCATTTTTATATCCATTACATTATTACATTTGATGCAACTAGTAACTACACAGGTTTGAGACTCAAATTATTCCCTTTTGGGAAGGATTTTCCTACCTGAATCAGGTAGCATATGATATGTAAGATTGTTTCATATTTTGGATAGTTGGACAGCTAGCAGCTGGATATTTATAATGGCTTTAATAATGTTTCCTTTTTGTTATAGCTGTTGTTTGGTTATTACATGGTCAATAGATTCCTCAGCTTTTCTTAGTTTGGTGAAATGATCATTTGTTTACCAGATGGTCTCAGACTGATAAACATCACATGAGAGCAAAATTTAATGCAAAAGAGGTTTTTATGTCCAGACACTCTCACATTAAACTCAGACAAAATAATTCTAATTGTCAGCACAAAAACCGACTTTTATGGGAATGGAAAGGAAAAATCATAAAGCCCTATTTGTAACATGTAATTCTATTTTCTATGACAACATGGCTTCCTGTTTTATCAAAGCTCTGGATGCACAATTTATGAGTCATTTGTGATGTTCATATTTCTTTTAGCAAACCATGTAATACATATTTATAAATTTATCAGTTTGAATTAATATTTGTCTGGAAGATAGCATTATGAATATTTTCCAATAATGGTTGAATATGTCATCAAAGATTTTAAAAGTTATGTTAAATACTAATATATAATGACTGGAATTTGGAAATTATACACTTGAGTCTGAGTTTTCAATGAGGAATTTGAAGACTGCGCTATTTGTATCCAACATTGCTCATGAACAGAACCATACTTAATGGTTGTATCCTATTTGGGGAATCCTCTTATCTTTTACACCAGCTGACTTTATGTTGTACAGCAAAAAATACATAAGGAAATGGGGAGAATTTATTATGAATACTGTTTTTGAGGTTTCTACTCATGATCAGAAGACTCTGTTGACATGGACTATGATGAAAAATGCTTTCACAGAAGCAGGAGGGTGATGCAGAGCAAAGTTGCTCAATCCACAGATTCCAGGAAGTAGAAAAAGGGAAGAATATGGCAAAATATAATAAACCTCAAAAGACAATGTCTATAGTGAACTTAAACCTGGCCATACCTTGTAAAATTTGAAAAAACTTTATATAATGTTACCAAATTGTGAATCTATCACTAGGCCAATCCATTTATTGGATCAAAGCCCTCACAGACAAATTACCCCTCAATAACTCTATGTATCAGCTAAAGGTTAAACTTTTAGCATATAGGCTGTTAGGTGAAATCCTTTATATCAGAGTTGTAATATCTATGTTACACTTTTTTCTT
Source organism: Mus caroli (assembly GCF_978045245.1). NCBI lineage: Eukaryota > Metazoa > Chordata > Mammalia > Rodentia > Muridae > Mus > Mus caroli. Next base: position 81,202,741 of record NW_028227267.1, read on the forward strand.
TCTTTGATGTATAACTTCCTAAGTTTTAAGGGAAGAACTCATAAACGCTTAATTTGCTAACTAACTGCCTTCCACTGATACAATATTAATTTCCTTTGATACAACATGTCGTTTCTCAAAAGTTTTGCATTTTGGTGAATATTCATAATTATCATCATTTTTCCCCAGCTTCACAACTAAAATGTACAACTTATTTTCCATATTTCAAAGGATCAATATGTTTTCTAGATTTCAAGGGCAAATACATGTTTACATAAGAACCATTTTTATATTTTGTATGTATACATTCACATCTAAAGAAATTTATTTTATCCATAGTAATAAGGTGAATTTGACAACTTATTCAAAATCCTGACATTTGCTCTCTTCAAGACTGCATGGTTTTCTAATAAGGTGAAATTTACAATGTAATCAAAATTGTATCTTTGTTCTTGAGCAGTATATCTTAGCTGAACTCTTAAAAAACTAATTTTAGGGTAATTATTCTTAGGGGCTTATGTTCAGACAATGATAAGAAAAATGACTAGGGATGTGTTTGTACTATCTCTATGTGAGTATTTACATTGTCAATCATCTTAGGGCATTAAGGAAATAGAGAATGTGCAACATGAGAATTGTGATAAGTGTCTACAGTCTCTCAATTCCTTCAATTAACGCCTACCCCCCTTATTGATCGTATCATTGATTATATATATGAATATATTCATTGATATTCAATTATATGTTACATAAATGCAATATTATCTTAGTGTAACATAAAACACAGTACCAAGGAGAAAATATATCCTAGTATCAATTGGTATGTAAAGAGTTCATCACCAAAAGTGTTCTAGAAAATTGGTATTTCTACCTATTCTAATAATGAAGAACATATGTTGTTTACTTAAATAGGAATAAGAAAACAGTGATGAAAAATCTTCTATGTTTTCAGTCTTATTACATGCCAAGTAGCAAATAATGAAAAGATAACAAGGGGGTAAGAGAAAGTAGCATCTAGGATCGAGACTAGTCTGTAAAGATAGTTCAAATTAAAATTAGAGTCGAAAACTTCTTTTTAATGTGTAATTGTTTCCAGTACCCTAGCAGAATCTATTATTTCCCAAGTAGGCAGTAGAGACATAAAGTTGACATATTTAGTTTAAAAGGACATCTAAAACTTAACAGAATAAACCTTTATTTATACTTCATGATAAATGTGTTGCCCTAATTTTCAGGTCTATTTCTTAGAGAAATAGAAGCTGCCCAATACAATCAACAAAGTTGTTCTTTTATTGTATACCTGTCTTAGAGAACTCTGGTTAACCTCTAATTTCCCAGTTTTACCATCCCAAAGCTTTCTTTCTTAGTCTTAGATTTATAGATAAACTGTCACAAGATATACTCTTCTAGCAGCATATGCAGGCAAACAATAGTATCACCCCAGACAACAGGTGAGAAACAGGACTGGATGAGAGCTAAGGCGACAGCACAGCCTCCCTCATTAAAGTTGTACAAATCCTATAAATCAATAGTGCAGTGAGACTCTTCCTTCTTGTGTAGCAGGGTAGATGCTCTACATACTGGAAGAAAGTTACAGTCTCAAACTAGAACTATACAAATTGTATTCCTGTTTTTTATTCTGCAATAAAAGTTTGAACAAATATGTTTAAATTTATGAATACTAATAATTGCAAGTTTTATTTACCTTTATTTTATGGACATGAGTGTTTGCATAAATTAACATATGTATTCAACATGGTTATCTAGAAACCAAGGAGGTAAAAGGATGCCATTTGATCTTCTGGAACTTGAATTCTAGTGTTGGAGAGCTGTGTGCTCCATATGTGTACTGGTAACTCAGTAGAGGTCCTCTACCAGAATGAAGTTCTTAACAACTGAGCACTCTCTCCAGCCTCCAATACTATTAAATATTTGAACAAAATTTGGAAATGATACCTGGTAAACAAGGGAAATATAAAATTACATATAATGAATATGAGTACAGTTGTTGTATGTTAATACTGGTAAAAATGTTAGGTGCATTATGTCCCTTTAGAGTGAAATGATTCATCTATCTTTCACTGCCAGCTGACAGTCCCCTGCTATTGACTTGTCTGAATCTGGCCATAAGCTAAAGAACTACCTTAAATTAAGACGTTTTGTACCTTTCTCCTTCAGCCAGCATCTATGAATTTACAAGAGTGACAATTTTCCAGGCAAGGCCTAAATTATTGTCATTGATTCTTTCCTAATTTTGGATGTACAACTCGAAATGAATCTCAGAAAGATAAGGAACTCATCTGTCCATCATAGTAATCAATTATCTCTAGGGAAATATTACAGAGAGGTGTTACCTATAATGCTGCATCTGATAGATACACAGAGATTTTTTTCCTATTTTTCCCTAGTACTGGACAATTTTTAGTTCAAATTAAAATTTTTCTAGTCATATTTCACTTTAAAATATTTACTTCTTAGCCGGGCAGTGGTGGTGCACGACACAATCCCAGCACCTGGGAGGCAGAGGCAGAGGCAGGCAGATTTCTGAGTTTGAGGCCAGCCTGGACTACAGAGTGAGTTCCAGGACAGCTAGGGCTACACAGAGAAACCCTGTCTCGAAAAAAAAAATTTACTTGTTATTCAGACCTCCACCATAACCACTACCTATCATTTAAAGGAAATAGTTGACCCTTTTCCACTGATAAACAAGTTATCAGCATCTGAAGAAAACAACAACAACAAAAAATGTTGCAAGTCGTAATTAGATTGGATTAGAATCTCAGATCTGTCTCTACCAAGTGACAAATTCCATTGGCCCCTCAGTTTTCTTATTTTGTGCTGGAAAACTAATCTGTAACTTTCCAGTTTTCAGAAAAGGTTAAATACAGCATAAAGGTTGCTTCTGCAGTTACTGCATGCCATTTAAGGGCTGAATTAGTGGTCACTTTGCATGAAGTCAAAATATTTGCTCTTTCCTTGACTGGAGCACTTGCCTTGCTAATGTATTTCTGTTCCCATTCCATTCATTTTATTTCCATATTCAATAATGAAAAAAGCTTATTCTTTGTAACAAATAAAAAATATATTTCTGGGAGAGAGGGGTAGTGGTGGTAGTATATACTGGAAGGAAAGGAGATAGGTGAAGGTGCAGTCAAGATGTCTTGTATAAATCAAGAATAATTTTTTTTAAAATAATAAAGCTAAGAATGGTCCAATCAAATTTGTGTACTACAAATAAATGTCCTGTACTAATTTTTCTGTAATAACTATTTACATCCATTTACACAATGTTTCCTTATTATCTACGATGTTTTCTTTCCTTTGTTTTGTCCTGTAACTATTTATGTTTTATCATCATTTTAGTATTTAAGCAGCATCTCCTCTGTGATTTCCCTTGACTAGTTTATCTTCTCCTAATTTTTTCTCTCTTTGCCTACACAACAGACTATCTATTCCATTGCTCTTGAACTGATATAGTTAGTTAGGTATTAATCTTCTTGAGAAAAGGAAATTGCCCTTAACTACTACTTAGACCAAGATAAAGTCCATTTGCCCTTAGTTTTCTCATTTTGTACTGGAATATTAATATATAACTTTCCAGTTTTCCGCAAAGGTTGAAAATAACAAGGAGTATGCTTTTGCACAGCCACTGCTCTCATTTAAAGGCTGAATCAGTGGCCACTTTGCATGAAATCGAAATCTTTGCTCTCTCCTTTGACCGGAGCTCCTGCCTGGCCACTGTACTTCTGTGTCTGTGCCATCCATTTCATTTACATAGTCACTAACAGGAAAAATGAAACCTTATTTTATATGGGGACAGTAGAGCTTTTAAAAAAAGTTTTTAGTTTAAACAATAAATAAACGTACAACTTTTGTTGTTGAAATATATATGTTCTTTTGTTTTAGATTATTTATATTTTAATTCATTGTGACTTACTTATTGTTCCCTGTGGAATTTGTAGGTAAAATCTTTCCATTCCACTCATGTGTCAGAATGATATACATTGCAATAATAAGGAGGAAATTTAGAAAATGTTTTCAGCTGGGTAGTGGTGGCACATGCCTATAATCCCAGCACTTGGGAGGCAGAGGCAGGTGGATCTCTGAGTTAGAGACAGCCTGGTCTACAGAGTGAATTCCAGGACACCCAGGGCTACACAAAGAAACTCAATATATATATATTACATATTATATATATAATATATAATTATATAATTATATATATAATATATAATATTACATATTTTCCTACTAAACTCTGAAGTTGTTGTTATTATTATTATTTTTATTTGTTAAGTAACATTTAAGAAATAGTGTCATGGCACATGTTATATCTAACTCAAGCACTCTGAATCTAAGACAAAAGGATTACCAGATGAAAATTAGCCAGTACTACATAATAAGTTCAAGGCTACTGCGTGCATTGTAGAAATTATTACATTTACCTAATTAAAATTAGAAGTTAGGAGAATAATAACATGACTTTTAAAAATAATACAATACTACAAAGGTATTTTTCCCCCTGGTTAGTTTTTTGGGAGGAATTTGTGTAATGTATTTTGATTATATTCATCCCCCCTAACAGCTCTTAGATTTATCCCTTCTTCCCTATACTGTCTATTTTGCACATTAATTATTTAAAAACATCGTTTCCAATTTGTGTTGCCCATATGCCCTGGGTGATGTGCTTTTGGATTTATATCATGGAAGCAAGTCTCTTGCCACCATGGCCTCCTTGTTGTGATAAACCGCATTCCTCTGTGATGTGATTGCATCTCTCCTTTAAGTTTTGTTCTATCATATATTTGGTCACAAAGACAAGAATAGTTACTAATACATAGAGAACTTGTGTTTTTAAAAAAATACCAGAGTAGGTTTAGTAATTCTGAATTTTCATTTGGAACATCAATTGCAAATAAAAATAAAAGTTCAAAAGGGAGAGTTTTCACACAGGCTGTAGTCTGTAAGTGGATTAAAAAGTTAATTTGGAGACTGAGTTTTCTTCTTGTCAGTTTAAAATTTCAAATGTAAATGACTATAACTTTGTATCATTGGAAGAAATAAAATGATACAAATAATTTTATAAGGAGGAACGACTAAACTGTGGTCATGTGAATGGAACTAAGGAACAAATTGAGCATACAGAACTAGATTAAGTGTGCGATAGGCTTTTATAAAGCACCAAGTTTTCCATTTCTTATTCATTTATTGTTTCCTTTACTCAGTGCGTATTTATTCTTCATCTAAGCTGGGCCTTGTTTAAATGACTTCATCTTCATTATCTAGCACATATAGGACTTAATATCTTAGATTTCTCATTCTGAGGATAGTGGGAACTTATGGTACTCACTGAATGGTACTGTGACAGTGGCATTAGCAGTGACTAGAAATAATAACCGGAATGGACAAGTCTGACACATAAGCAATAGTGCCTGTGACAAACTGTGTTTTAGGAAATTGTTTCCCAGGTAAGGTTGTGGGTAGTCGCTTGTCACCACTCCTCTCTTTATTATCTCAGCATCTGAATATAATAACTCCCCATTCCTGTTCTTATCTGTGTTTATACACCACGGAGTTCAGGAAGGAGGTAAGGCACCTTAAGGAATTATGTAGAGTAAAATAGGGCAAATCCCTTTACTCCTTGTCTCAAACGCTCAGGCGATTGAGTTTTTCTAACGAAAGTGAGCCCCTTATCAAGATCATATAACTATTCACAAAACAGAATGGGCCTCTACAAAACTGCCCGTCTTGGATCACTAAATAATTATTTGGAAGATTACATGCCTCCTTAATTCTTACTCTACTAGAATTTGAGAACCGATGAGCTCAGGATCTGTTAAGGACTTAAGAGCTTTTCAAGGAAATGATTTCTGTAAAGACAGGGTTTTACATTACAATGTTCTCATTTCCCACTGTCGTGCCAGGGTGGGGCTCACTCAGAGAGCAGCTTATGTGGCATTTAGCCCATAAGCTGCTGATAGTCTTGATGTCTGGGGTTCAGTTTCTCACAGATGGTGCCTGCTGTACTCACTGCTTCTTAGTGTGACTTGTCAGTCATTGCATGATCTCTGCGTGGTCACGATTGCTTTTAAGTTCTATAGTGACATTTGAAATCCATCATGTTTGACGGCTGTTACACTTGCTTGATAAACACTGTCTATGAGAAAATTTTTGTCATTTCCATTTCACTGACTCCATTTAAAACTTAAAACACAGTTAATATGTGTTTACATGAGAAAAATAAATCTGCCAATGAATTGGAAAATTACAATAATTTTCTAATTAGCTAAAACAAAATTGAAAACAAAATTACCCTCAATTACAAGCAAATTTTAGAGAAAAACAAAAACCCTGAATTCCTTCATTCATTTTCCTAGTCTAATTTGCACATATTTTCTTGTTCTTTTATTCTAGGTCTTAAAGAACAACATACATGTGTATGAAAAATAATTGCATATAGGTAGTCAAATTGTTACTTATATGTACATATTTTATCTATAATGTCATACTCTAAACTTATTTAGATCTGTATTAATGTCCTGTATTTGTAATAGTGATATAGTTAACAAATATATATTTGTATTATGTATGATTTTTCCATTCTGACCTCTAGCATGTGAACTTTGATTCACAGGGTGTGAACAATGAAACCGGTAGGCAGGAAATCCTATGTGATGTTTGAGGTGCAAACAGAAAGGTAAATAAATTCAGCAAGATAAAGAATAATAGTTCATATTGTGCAAGAAGCTTGGGCTTTGCAATCCAGTACTCTCTTGTTTTAGCTAGAGTATACCGTTTGTGCCTAGAAACCATTTCCTTATGCGCACTCCAATGGTCAAGATGACCTTACAGTTCGCCTCATCTTGACTAAGTTTTAGGTAATTGTCAATCTCAATATAGGCCCTGATCTTCCTTTCTTAGAGGACTTAATTTAAGAAATGTGCAATTATGATTTCTTTCTCTGCCTCTTTAAAATATGAACTATTTTCATACCTCTTGTCAAGTTTTACAACCAAGGATTGTACTTTTGAAACGTAATCATCAGGAGAAAAAGCCAGCCTTGTCTCCCAGTGTCCATGGGAAGGCAGGAACCTAAATTCACCAGGGCCAATGAACAAACATAGAGGGCCAAGTCACCTTGACTGACCTAAAGGCTAGCCCTCCTGATATTTTCTACTTGTAAAGTCTAACTGACAAGCAGTCCGCAATCACGTCCTTGAGGACAGTTAAGTCCACTGGGCCTCCTATAGTGGAAATATTTTGGCTATTGCTGTAGTCAAGAATATAGGATTTCTCATCTGTTTACATTGTACAGTGCATTATTTTGGTATCAGTCTGAGAGAAATGGCTGGACACTTGTATCTGCATATATATATATATATATATATATATATATATATATAATTATGCACTACATTTCATATGAATGGAGTTGTTTTTGAAGAGTTACACATGGGATGAATTCCTTTAAAACTGCAATCATGATCACACTATGTACCAATGAAGCAACTGCTCTGATCCATGCTCCATTTTTCTTTTTATTTTAATAAAAATCTGTATCATCTTTGCTTCTGAGATGAGAAGCACCCATCAGGCTTTGCAAAGGTTGGACCTTGCGTGTTATACTGATTGATTCTTTGTGCTTTGGAGCTGGTCTGCCTAGAAATAAAGTGTCTTTAGGAAAAGGGGCTTATCTAGGGGAGGTGAAGTGCAGAGTTACTTCTGCAGAGAATCTTCAGAGGGACCTTTGATTTCAGCTGAAAATTCAGGCCTGACTTGAGCACAGCCTTCCAGTGCCTTGTATGGATTTGTTGTAGTACATCAAAAAAGAACAAAATAGAAAAATACATTTACATATATTTTTATTTTATCCAGATTTGCTTTATGTTCCTGCTTTCCATTAAGGCATAAAATATGTTTTCTTAACTTTCTTAGAAATTTAAATAACATAAGGGATTTCTTACTTTAATATTTTCAATGTTATGTCAAGTGAGTTGAAACATTCTTTTTTTTTCTTTTATTGGATATTTACATTGTTTACATTTCAAATATTATCTACTTTCCAGGTCTCACCTCCAGAAATCTCCTATTCTATCACCCCTTCCCTGTCTCTAGGAGGGTACTCCCCTCTTACACCCACTCCAACCTTCTTGGTCTGGCTTTCCCCTACACTGGACATCGAGCCATCACAGGACCAAAGGCCTCTCCTCCCATTGATGTCCAATAAGGCTATCCTCTGCCACATATGCAGCCTGAGCCATTCTTGTCTCCCTATATAAAGCTCACATCCATGTGGCTCAAGGACCTCCACGTAAAACCAGATACACTGAAGCTAATAGAAGAGAAAGTGGGGAAAAGCCTTGAACACATGGGCACAGGTAAAATTTCCTGAACAGAGCACCAATGACTAATGTTCTAAGATCAAGAATCAACAAATGGCACCTCATAAAATTGCAAAGCTTGTGTAAGGCAAAGGACACTGTCAATAGGACAAAACGGCAACCAACAGATTGAGAAAAAATTGTTACCAACCTCACATTTGATATATACAATATCCAGTATATACAAAGAAATCAAGAAGTTAGACTCCAGAGAATCAAAAACCTTATTGAAAATGGGGTACAACCTAAACAAATAATTCTCAACTGAGGAATACTGAATGGCTGAGAAGCACCTAAAGTAATGTTCAACTTCCTTGGTCATCTGGGAAATGCAAATCAAAACATCCCTGAGATTCTATCTCACACCAATCAGAATGCATAAGATCAAAAAGACAGGGGACAGCAGATGCTGGCAAGGATGTGGAGAAAGAGGAACACTACTCCATTGTTGGTGATATTGCAAGCTGTAACAACCACTCTTGAAATCAGTCTAGTGGCTGCTCAGAAAGGTGAACATAGTACCTGAGGACCCAGCTATACCACTCCTGGACATATACCAGAAGATGCTGCAACTTGTAATAAGGACACATGAGTTGAAACATTCTTGAACTCACAACCTGAGTTGAACTGAAAACAGAAGAGTCAGCGATCTTAACTGCTGAGCCACAGCTCCAGGAGTGCGTTGAAACATCCTTAAAATAGTCAATTGTGTTTGTTCTTTACAAATATCTTGTGCACATACACATATAGATATAGGATATAGTATCTATAGACATGTGACAAAAAAAACTAACATTAATAATTAATACTCATAAAGAACACTGACATGAACATAACATTTAGAGCTAGATTCCATTACACACACACACATACACACACACAATCAAAATATAGGGGAAGAAAGATGGTACATAGGACAAGGATAGTCGGTGTAGATCTGTTTAGTTTTTTGAGCGTGACTCCAATCTCCATTTTCAGGATATCAACAGTCTAAAGAGTGTCACCAAACAGGAATCAACAGCTGTGGAGATCCAGCAGGAACACACAGGCCTCTGCATAATGGGCATGAGTTACTGTGAGTGATCAGAACCAACAGAAATGCCAGGAGAATTTCTCCTCACTGCCTCTCTCTCAATGAAGTGAAGTTCGACTAAGATATTGCAAAGCTAGTTCTGCAAGCACCCAGTCACTGCCTGTTGGGTTCTACTTATACTCTCTTTAAATATCACATGTGCTCTCATTGGTCTTGCTTCAGCAAAATATCACATGAGTGTTTCTCAGCAAAACATCATATAAGTGTGCATCACATGACACAAACAGAAACTTCTACTTCATATATATCCAAATTCCAAAGTGAACATTTTCTGAGTAGACATTTTATAGTTAGGACAACAAACATTACCTATGTTTATTTATCAAGTAAATTTCAGGGACATGCATGAGTATATATGTATAAATATACATATAAATATATAAATGTACATACATGGCTTTAAAACACACCACACACACACACACACACACACACACACACACACATATATATGGCAGACAGTTTAGAAAATGAACCTACTTTGTTATAAACAGTGAATACTAGAATATCACCTGGACTTATAAAAGGTACTAGAATCTAGGTCTGCAAAAGCATGTTTGTTATATAGAAAAATATACATTGATTTAAAATTCTGTACATGTGAAATAATCACTTAATTTTATTTTTGTCATTTTATCTCTACTTATATTTTTAGCTTTTCTCTTATAGTCAGCATCAAAACACCAAACTGTGGTCTTTGATGGGCTTTAATCCTTTAACACATTTCTAGAATCAATGAGACTACTGTAAAGATTTCCTTTATTTGACTCCCAGTTTGTCATTGATTTTTCAGAATGTCTATTTGAGAATAATCTAAAGGAAGGTTGTAAAGCTGCCTAATCAATGTGCTCTTATTCTTCGTGACTTTGGCTGATTACCCATAAATTCTATGGATATTGGGTAACAATTTAACAGTACAGTATCTGGATTACAAGTTTGTTGAAGCCAAGATTTTGATGTGTCTTGAGTTTGATAAAACATTAAATTTAGCAGGGGCCTTCCTGCACAGGACTCTAGATCTCTTACAAATCTTAATTTCCAATTTAAGTGTAAGTAACAAAAATGCTTGGCTATGGAAAAATTTAATGTTCTTTAGTAAATTTGATTCAATGAACCATCATGTGAGGTGGCAACTCAGTTAAATGGGAGTTAAATTTTCTTTGACTATGTAATAATCAAAGGGGAATAAATTACATTTTACAAACATTGAGAATACATAGCTTTAAATAGATCATGTGAATAGTAACTTTACGATCAATAATCTAGGAAAATAAAGGTACCACAAAACGAGAGAATGTTTCAGGAATACTCAGGATGTGATTTATTTGTTTTGTTAGTTTTGAATCATAGGAATTTGTCTAAAATAACTGATTCTGTCCACACAGTTAATATACTTCACTTAAATTTCACCTTAGAAATTGTTAACATTCAATGAACCAAGTATAGAAATTATTAACATTCACTAAGAAATGTTTAATTTACATTACAAAATTTGAGTTAATATTCAGAAATTGACCATATTACAAAATTTCTACAAAAAGAGTGATAGTGGTCATATAATGTCACATGTGAATTTAGAGGCAGTAAGATTTTATGACACATGCTTAATATACCTGCAGACTGTTTCCAGAAACTTCTTGAACTATTAATTGTGAAATTTTCTGGTTCCTATGCTAATACAAACGACCCAATCTTTTCCTTCCCAATCACATGTTATGATCATATGAAATATTTATTTTCCCTGATTATTGCAAATATACAGAGGAGAGCAGTGTCCCCGTCTTTGCCCAGGCATCCATACTGACAATTGATTTTGTGACCAAACTTCCTTTGGCTTACCACAATAGGCCTCAAATCTTGCTTTCAGTTAACTTGCTTTTAGGATCCCTTTGACATATCTCTCAACATAATCTTTTAGTATGTTCTCTTTAGTTTCTATCAAATTCACTTCTTGGTTTAAACAGTTTCGCTAATTTAAAAAAAAAATGGATCCTTTTCTCTTTATCCTTTGACCCTAATTTAGCAGTAAACAAAATTGACTTCCTGGAGTCAGTCACACCTAATAATGCCTGCATGAAAAATAAAATAGTATCAAATTACATATAGTTAGTTTGATGCCTTTGAGGCAGAAACTTACGATTAAATGCAAGCTTGTTGAAGTTATTTCCTTTAAATTTAACAGTTTCACCCATTGGTGAACATACTAGAATTGAGGTCCTTTCCAGTTTTAAGAATATGTCTGTCACTGCTTCCTGTGGTTTCCCATAAATGCCATCTGTGGCTGCAGTGGGATAGGACTCGAAAACCTCACTGTTTTTGGCAAGAGACAGCTTGTTCTTTTCCAATTGTCTCCCTCCCACCAATAACTTTGAAGCCTGGCATACTGTGGTTTTTTTCTGTTTTTGAAAAACAGACACGTCTCCTACTCCTATAACACCTCAACCATCTGAATTAATTGGACATAGGACTTAATTCTGATCCAAATTATTTTTATTTCATTTAGCTCTTTAAACCGTAACTATTAGCAACACACTAAATTAATATAGAATAATATACTAATGGTTATTAGTGAGTGAAATACAGTAAAGGGCTTTAACATTTTTACGCCTATGATGGAAATACCACTTAAAACTAATGAGCTGTGTTTTACATGAAGAAACTTTATCCCTTCAGATAAACAGAGATGGGAGTATTCTGTGTAGTATTAGGAGTTTGTGCCCAGGTCTTCCCTAGTCCAGGGAATCAGTAATGATAAGAAAGTATAGTGATTCCAATGCAATCTCCATATAATATATGGAAAGGGATTTAAACGAATAACAAGAATGTGGTATGCTTATGTAGTCTCTAGATATATAAAAGCGTCCATGAGAATGTGAAATAAGTAGATCATAATATGGAAGAAAGTCTTCCACAAGAAAATTTGTATTTACCTTAGGATTATTAATATGTTTTTCAAATGGGTTAGAAGGTTACTGAGGATGTTGCAATGATGTGTGCTAAACCTTGTCATGCAGCTGCTCAAAGAGGTTTTATTACAGGTATGACCTGGAGGTAAAGAAGTGACCTCCCATACCATGGTCTTTAAATACTCTTAAAGCAGCCACTGGTTACAGAATTGCTGTGCTTGGTTACCAGAATTTCCCCATACCTGGAGCCTCAACTATATTTCTTCTGGCACCTGGTAAGCAGCACGAAAGTATGTACCTGATCTCCCAAATATCTCAGGAATTTACTAAGCCTATCCACTCTGGTTTGTAGACATTTGCTTTTCAATATGTTAAGGCTCTAATTGGGGAATAATTCAAACAATTCCACTGATCATAAATTTAGTTATGTGAGATACATGTATACCATTTCACATATATTTTTAATTCCAAAATATAGTCATATACCTGTTTCAACAACATTTAGCATCTTGCCACATTCCTAATCTTCACTAACACTCCCCACAGTGAGAGAATCAGCTTGCCTCTAGCCATTTTTCCCTGTCTTAGTAGAAATTTTACTTGAGTCCTCCAATATATTAAAATTATAAATCTAGTGTTCAATATTAATTTTGTATTAAATATGAGTAAAATACAATTACTAAGCAACAACTTGAAGCCCATTCTTACCTATGACTTTACTTTCTGTTAACCAATGCCCAGAAATATTATCTTGGAGTTCCCAATAATAATCAATCTACATATCTTAAATGGCATGTCATTTTGATAGTGGAATGAAACTTTTACACCAATCTTCTTTGACTTCCTTTGGAAAACTGTTTTTCACTTCTGTATTATAGCAACTGTATATGTGGCCACTTAGTAGTCAGATTCAGTGTTGGCAATTGTGTACAAGTACCCATAATTTTAATTAATAATGAATTCTGTGTGCATGAGAATTGGTAATTTAAATGTGCCAAAGAGAAGAGTTTTAAATATTTCCTTACAGTGAAGAAGTGGGATTTTCATTCAGTAAAGAAGAAAGGAATATTGTATTGTGAGGTTTCTAAAATCAATAGTAAGTACAAAACAAAGAGACATGCTTCATGATACATTCTAAGAAATGTGCTGGGAGGTAATTTTTGTCATTATGCTGATATCATACAGTATACTTCACAGTCATTGACTGTGGCCTCTTAATACAATCGAGACACAGTAAACACAAGAAGTACAAGGCTGCTGCCAGCACAAAATGTTTTATAATGACAGTTTTATTTTATAAGTGAAATAAATACACTCAAAAAATGCTTATATACACAATATAGTAAATCTTAAAAGTGACTCAATAAGAAACAATTTACTATCACACACACACACACACACACACACACACACACACACCCCTGAAATGGAGTTAACAGATTCTTCTGCAGTAGGTATCTTGGTACAGGACAGAAGAGAACAGGCACCTAGGTCATTGTGACACAGCATGGCAATTTCAATAGGCTCTGCAATACCACAAGTATAGTAATAATAAAAAAATCTTACTAAAATCCTTTTTTTTTCGTATCACAAATTTTAACTTGATGCACAACATAAGTAAGAAAACACTATTTGTGTCCTGCACTGCCTGTCATCCAATATGATTTCAATCACTGCCATTCTGAAAACTTTGCTTTCTCTTTGAAAATTCTGTCCTCTTCGATAACATTTGAGTAGAGTTAAATGTAGGTGCTAGAATTCAATCCTCCTTGCAGTCGGCTTGAATAGCCTCTTTGTTCTTGTATTCAACATACATCAATTTTTCTTTAGACTGACAAGTTATTCATTATTTTTATCAAGTATTTTTTGTGTGTAATTATCTGTGCCATAGTTGTGTATGACTTGCTGGGCAGTGGGTTTGTTTACAGCATCAGAAACCCAACCATATAAGTAATTCAAAATTGACAATTTCCAGTGGTTACAATGTTACTAAGCAAAAAAAATTCAGCAGTTCCATCGTTAATTTATAATGACTAACTTTGCCTGGAATGTTCTTATTAAACACTGAACTGTTTTATGATGTTGGAAGAGTTGTAGATATCTACTGCATAGTCCCAGTGCATATTATCTTCAGATGTTAAAAGGAGATAACACATGTATCTATATGTGGAACATCCAAACTTATGTTAATGAATATTTGTGAAAAGAGAGCAATTTGTTATAAGGTCACAGTCAGTATTGCTAACAAGGTGCTTTCTCAATAGAAGACATCAAACAATATTGTTCTGAAGCTCAGATAAGATATTGTCTTTCCCTTAATAAGACATTTGATGAATAAACGGACGACATACTATGGCCAACAGAACCATCTTCAGTCTCCTAATACTTATAAATATCCATCAGCAGGAAGAACAAATTATTAAAATTTTACTAGAAAATTTTAAAAAAGATGATTTGTCTAAACAGACAGACAGACAGACACACACACAACTTAGATTCATTAAAATCATTACATTTCAGAATCTTAAATATTTGCTTATTTTATATTGCTGTCTGTGAAGTGGGCAGGACAAGTCTAAGGTAGTAGAGGTGATATCTATTTCTCTTTCAGCTATATTCAATGTAATATTTTTGGCTTCACATCTTATGTATTGAAATAGGAGCCATATAGTCATTATCATATTGAATATCATTGTCAGTATAAATTTACAGATTATCACATGTAGACCATCAGCTACAGAAGAGGTTATAATTTTAAAAATTCAGATGATCTGTTGTCATATCTGAGAACTATTTTTACTCATAAAAAATAAGGAATTTATTTGGAGATCTAATACATTCTTAATCCAAATCTTCTAGATGGTAGACTATATGGTCCTGGAGTTTCTATTCTGTGCAATATTGCTTTAAAAGATTCTATCTCAAATTCAAAGATGAATGGCTAAAATCACAAACTCAGGAGACAGCACATGCTGGCAAGGATGTTAAGCACCTTGCTGGTGGGAGTACAATTTGTACAACCACTTTGGAAATCAATTTTGTGTTTTTTCAGAAGACAGGAAATAGTTCTACTCCAATATCCATCTATACCAATCCCGATCATACACCCAAAGATGCTCCAACATTCCACAAAAACACTACTTCAACTATGCTCATAGTATCTTTATTCCTAGTAGCCAGAAACTAGAAACAACAGAGATATCCCTCAACCGAAGACTGGATAAAGAAATGTGGGATATCTACACAATGGAATATTATTTAGCTATTAGTAACCAAGACATCATGAATTCTACAAGTGAATGGATGGAACATGAGAATGTCATCCTCAGTGAGCTAATCCAGTCCCATAAGGGCATGCATGATATAAACTCACTTATAAGTGGATATTAGCCATAAAATACAGATACCATGTTATACTCTACTAACTCAAAAAGCTAAACAATAAGGAAGCTTGAATATCACTTAGAAGGGGGGGTGGTAAAGTAGTCACAAGAGATGGATGGAGGGAGAGATTTGGTAGAAATGAGGAGGGGGAGAAAAATGGGCATTTATAACCAGGTTAGGGGAAGAACAGAAGAAATAGCTAGATGGTCATGAACATGATTAGATATCTTCCTGAGAAGGTGAACATCTCCACAAGGAGACCTAGGACAAGTTGATGACAGTAGCTGTGATTCACTACATTGAAGATATGAAATCTGAAGAGATTACCTCCTGTAACAAGTCAGAAACTCCTATGTAGCTATAGAAACACCACCCCACCTACAAAACATTCAACACAAAATTTATCCTGTCTGTAAGAAATGCAGGCATGAGGAACAGAGCAAAGACTGAGGGAATGACTAACACACACCTGTTCCAAATTGAGAGCATTCCATGCACCAGTCCATGACACTATTAATGGTACTCTGTTATGGTTGCCTCTGAGCTGCTCCTCACAGCAGCACACTCAGAAAACAGAGACATGGCCAAACAATGGATGGAGCTTAGGGACTCTTATGGAAGAATAGGAAGGACTGCAAGCCCCAAATGGTATAGGAACTACACAGAAAAACCAAAACCTCAACTAAACTGGACCCTTGGGGCTCTCAGAGTCTGAACCAACAACCAAATGACAAACACGACAAACACGGGCTGGACCTAGACCTCCCTGTATATATGTAGCTGATGTATAGCTTGATCTTCATTTGGGTCCTGAACAACTGGAGTGAAGGCTACCCCAAAAGCCATTACCTATATGTGAGATATGTTCTAAAAGCTGATCATCCTTGTATGGCCTCAGAGGGAGAGGAAACACCCATCCATGCAGCAACTTGATGTGCCTGGGGAGTATATCAAGGGGGCCCTAACCTGTGCAGATGAGAAGGTCAGGGGAGGCTTGGGGAAAGACTGTGGGAAGTGATAACTGGGATGGAGATAGTTAGCAGGATAAAAGTTTATAAGTAAAAAGTAAAATTTAATTTAAAAAATAAAAGGAAAACTTCTATTGTTATCTAAAAGAATAAATAAATAAATAAATAAATAGGCACAAGTCCCTTCCAATCCACTGCAGAACTGGGGTGCCTGGTCCGGGGAGTCTCCAGACACCCGAAAGGACCCACACAGAATCCCCCACTGGATCCTAAGACCTCTGGTCTGCTGATAGAGGCTAACATAATCACATGAGGAACAAGCTCTAACAAGAGACAACTATAACAACTAGCTCCAGAGATTACCAGATGGCGAAAGGCAAACGTAAAAATCCTACTAACAGAAATCAAGACCACTCATCATCATCAGAACACAGCACTCCCAACCCACCTAGTCCTGGGCACCCCAACACAACCGAAAAGCTAGACCCGTATTTAAAGCATATCTCATGATGATGGTAGAGGACATCAAGAAGGACGTTAATAACTCACTTAAAGAAATACAGGAGAACACTGCTAAAGAGTTACAAGTCCTTAAAGAAAAACAGGAAAACACAACCAAACAGGTAGAAGTCCTTAAAGAAAAACAGGAAAACACATCCAAACAGGTGATGGAAATGAACAAAACCATACTAGACCTAAAAAGGGAAGTAGACACAATAAAGAAAACCCAAAGTGAGGCAATGCTGGAGATAGAAACCTTAGGAAAGAAATCTGGAAACCATAGAAGTGAGGATCAGCAACAGAAAACAAGAGATGGAAGGGAGAATCTCAGGTGCAGAAGATTCCATAAAGAACATCGGAACAACAATCAAAGAAAATACAAAACACAAAAGGATCCTAACTCAAAATATCCAGGAAATCCAGGACACAATGAGAAGACCAAACCTACAGATAATAGGAGTTGATAAAAATGAAAATTTTCAACTTATAGGGCCAGCAAATATCTTCAACAAAATTATAGAAGAAAACTTCCCAAACCTACAGAAAGAGATGCCCATGAACATAGAAGAAGCCTACAGAACTCCAAATAGACTGGACCAGAAAAGAAATTCCTCCCGACACATAATAATCAGAACAACAAATGCACTAAATAAAGATAGAATATTAAAAGCAGTAAGGGAGAAAGGTAAAGTAACATATAAAGGCAGGCCTATCAGAATTACACCAGACTTTTCACCAGAGACTATGAATGCCAGAAGAGCCTGGACAGATGTTATACAGACACTAAGAGAACACAAACGCCAACCCAGGCTACTATACCCAGCCAAACTCTCAATTACCATAGATGGAGAAACCAGAGTATTCCATGACAAAACCAAATTCACACATTATCTTTCCACGAATCCAGCCCTTCAAAGGATAATAACAGAAAAAAACCAATACAAGGACGGAAATCACTCCCTAGAAAAAGCAAGATAATAATCCCTCAACAAACCAAAAAGAAGACAGCCACGAGAATAGAATGCCAACTCTTAACAACAAAAATAAAAGGAAACAACAATTACTTTTCCTTAATATCTCTTAATATCAATGGACTCAATTCCCCAATAAAAAGATATAGACTAACAGACTGGCTACACAAACAGGACCCAACATTCTGCTGCTTACAGGAAACCCATCTCAGGGAAAAAGACAGACACTACCTCAGAGTGAAAGGCTGGAAAACAATTTTCCAAGCAAATGGTCTGAAGAAACAAGCTGGAGTAGCCATTCTAATATCGAATAAAATTGACTTCCAACCCAAAGTTATCAAAAAAGACAAAAAGGGACACTTCATACTCATCAAAAGTAAAATCCTCCAAGAGGAACTCTCAATTCTGAATATCTATGCTCCAAATGCAAGGGCACCCATATTTATTAAAGACACCTTAGTAAAGCTCAAAGCACACATTGTACCTCACACAATAATAATGGGAGACTTCAAAACACCACTTTCATCAATGGACAGATCGTCGAAACAGAAACTAAACAGGGACACAGTGAAAGTAACAGAAGTTATGAAACTAATATACTTAACAGATATCTACAGAACCTTTTTATCCTAAAACAAAAGGATATACCTTCTTCTCAGCACCTCATGGGACCTTCTCCAAAATTGACCATATCATTGGTTACAAAACAGGCCTAAACAGATATAAAAATATTGAACTTGTCCCATGCATCCTATCAGACCACCATGGACTAAGGCTGATCTTCAATAACAACATAAATAATGGAAAGCCAACATTCACATGGAAACTGAACAACACTCTTCTCAATCATAACTTGGTCAAGGAAGGAATAAAGAAAGAAATTAAAGACTTTTTAGAGTTTAATGAAAATGAAGCTACAACATACCCAAACCTATGGGACACAATGCAAACATTTCTAAGAGGGAAACTCATAGCTCTGAGTGCCTCCAAGAAGAAACTGGAGAGAGCACACACTAGCAGCTTGACAACACATCTAAAAGCTCTAGAAAAAAAGGAAGAAAATTCACCCAAGAGGAGTAGATGGCAGGAAATAATCAAACTCAGGGGTGAAATCAACCAAGTGGAAACAAGAAGAATTATTCAAAGAATTAACCAAACCAGGGGTTGGTTCTTTGAGAAAATCAACAAGATAGATAAACCCTTAGCTAGACTCACTAGAGAGCACAGGGAAAACATCCTAATTAACAAAATCAGAAATGAAAAGGGAGACATAACAACAGATCCTGAAGAAATCCAAAACACCATCAGATCCTTCTACAAAAGGCTGTACTCAACAAAACTGGAAAACCTGGGCGAAATGGACAAATTTCTAGGCAGATACCAGGTACCAAAGTTAAATCAGGATCAAGTTAATGATCTAAACAGTCCCATATCCCCTAAAGAAATAGAAGCAGTAATTAATAGTCTCCCAGCCAAAAAAAAAAAAAAAAAAGCCCAGGACTAGATGAAGTCTAGAATGCGAATAGGTCCACTTTTTGCAGATGATATAATAGTATATATAAGTAAACGTAAAAATTCTACCAGAGAACTCCTAAACCTGATAAACAGCTTTGGTAAAGTAGCTGGATATAAAATTAACTCAAACAAGTCAAGACCCTTTCACTACACAAAGAATAAACAGGCTGAGAAAGAAATCAGGGAAACATCACCCTTCTCAATAGTCACAAATAATATAAAATATCTTGGCCTGACTCTAACTAAGGAAGTGAAAGATCTGTATGATAAAAACTTCAAGTCTCTGAAGAGGGAAAATAAAGATCTCAGAAGATGGAAAGATCTCCCATGCTCAAGGATTGGGAGGATCAACATTGTAAAAACGGCTGTCTTGCCAAAAGCAATCTATAGATTCAATGCAATCCCCATCAAAATTTCAACTCAATTCTTCAACGAATTAGAAAGAGCAATCTGCAAATTCATCTGGAATAACAAAAAATCTAGGATAGCAAAAACTTTTCTCAAGTATAAAAGAACCTCTGGTGGAATCACTATGCCTGACCTAAAGCTTTACTACAGAGCAATTGTGATAAAAACTGCATGGTACTGGTATATGGACAGACAAGTAGACCAATGAAATGGAATTGAAGACCCAGAAATGAACCCACACACCTATGGTCACTTGATCTTCGACAAGGGAGCTAAAACCATCCAGTGGAAGAAAGACAGCATTTTCAACAAATGGTGCTGGCACAACTGGTTGTTATCATGTAGAAGAATGCGAATAGGTCCATTCCTATATCCTTGTACTAAGGTCAAATCTAAGTGGATCAAGGAACTTCACATAAAACCAGAGACAATGAAACTTTTAGAGGAGAAAATTGGGAAAATCCTTGAAGATATGGGCACAGGAGAAAAATTCATGAGTAGAACAGCAATGGCTTGTGCTATAAATTCGAGAATCAACAAATGGGACCTCATGAAACTGCAAAGCTTCTTCAAGGCAAAAGACACCATCAATAAGACAAAAAGACCACCAACAGATTGGGAAAGGATCTTTACCTATCCTAAATCAGATAGGGGACTAATATCCAATATATATAAAGAACTCAAGAAGGTGGACTCCAGAAAATCAAATAACCCCATTAAAAATGGGGCTCAGAAATGAACAAAGAATTTTCACCTGAGGAATACCGAATGGCAGAGAAGCACCTGAAAAAATGTTCAACATCCTTAATCATCAGGGAAATACAAATCAAAACAACCCTGAGATTCCACCTCATACCAGTGAGAATGGCTAAGTTCAAAAATCCAGGTGACAGCAGATGCTGGCGAGGATGTGGAGAAAGAGGAACACTCCTCCATTGTTAGTGGGATTGCAAGTTTGTACAACCACTCTGGAAATCAGTCTGGAGGTTCCTTAGAAAATTGGACATAGTACTACTGGAGGATCCTGCAATACCTCTCCTGGGCATATATCCAGAAGATGTCCCAACCGGTAAGTAGGACACATTCTCCACTATGTTCATAGCAGCCTTATTTATAATAGCCAGAAGCTGGAAAGAACCCAGATGCCCCTCAACAGAGGAATGGATACAGAAAATGTGGTACATTTACACATTGGAGTACTACTCAGCTATTAAAATAAATGAATTTATGAAATTCCTAGGCAAATGGATGGACCTGGAAGGCATCATCCTGAGTGAGGTAACACAATCACAAAGGAACTCACACAATATGTACTCACTGATACGTGGATATTAGCTCAAAACTTAGGATACCCAAGATAGAAGATATGATTTGCTAAACGCATGAAACTCAAGAAGAATGAAGACCAAAGTGTGGACACTGTGCCCCTTCTTAGAATTGGGAACAAAACACCCATGGAAGGAGTTACAGAGACAAAGTTTGGAGCTGTGATGAAAGGATGGACTATCTAGAGACTGTCATATCCAGGGATCCGTCCCATAATCAGCTTCCAAACCCTGACACCATTGCATACACTAGCAAGATTTTGCTGAAAGGACCCAGATATAGCTGTCTCTTGTGAGACTATGCCGGGGCCTAGCAAACACAGAAGTGGATGTTCACAGTCAGCTATTGAATGGATCACAGGGCTCCCAATGGAGGAGCTAGAGAAAGTACCCAAGGAGCTAAAGGGATCTGCAACTCTATAGGGGGAACAACATTATGAACTAACCGGTACCCCGGTGCTCTTGACTCTAGCTGCATATGTATCAAAAGATGGCCTAGTCGCCATCACTGTAAAGAGAGGACCATTGGACACACAAACTTTATATGCCCCAGTACAGGGGAACGCCAGGGCCAAAAAAATGGGAATGGGTGTGTAGGGAATTAGGGGGGAAGGTATGGGGGACTTTTGGGATAGCATTGAAAATGTAATTGAGGAAAATACGTAATAAAAAATATTTAAAAATTTTAAAAAAAGAAAAAGAAATAAATAAATAAATAATAAGTACAACTTAGTATTTGTCTATGGCATCATAACATTAATTTACGAAAAAGTACAAAAAAATTCCCATTATCTTCTCATTCCCAGCTTCTCACACCAGCAATAATTCCCTCATGTACACAATGGCTGAGCAGTCAGTAGAACTCAGCCAGCACACTCTATGAAAAATCAGAGATGAAACAGATAACAAAGAACAAAATTTCCACCTGACCTACACAAATCCAGAAATTATCACCTACTTCTATAATCAACCAAAACCAGGTGTCTAGATACTAGCTTAAGGAAATAATCAATAATAGCCAAATCATTATGTATCCACCACAGTTCTACTAAACTATTACATCAGGGTCTGAAATTTTCAACATTAAAAAAAAGAATAAGTAAAAAAAGACCTTAAAACCAGCATTATGAAGATGATAGAGGTAATTTAAAAGATGTAAATAAATCCCTTAAAGAAACCAGGAAAACCAAACAAATAATTGAGGGAAAAGAATAAATGCCTTAAAGGCAACCAAGACAAATAAAGTTTTAGAAGGAAACAAATATTATTCAAGACATAAAAATGGAAATAGAAACAATAAAGAAAACAACTAAGAGACAACCAAAAATGAAAAATTTAAAAATGCAAACATGAACTACATAGGAAAATTTTACCAACAGAATACAAGATATGGAAGAAAGAATCACAGGCATCAAAGATAGGAGAGATAATGGATACATCAGTCAAAAAAAAATGCTACATTTATAAAAAATTCCTGACACAAAAATCCAGGAAATCAGAGACACTATGAAAAAATAAACCCCATAAGCAATAGAAATAGAGACATTTGAAGAACACCAGCCAAAAATTACAGGAAATATTTTCAACAGAAAAGTTATAAAAAATTCCCCTACCTCTAGATAGACATGCCTATAAAGTTTCAAGAAATATATATATATATATAACATCAAATGAATTGGACCAGAAACGAAACCCCACCTCAGCACATAATATTTCCACAAAAATTCAAATATACAGGACAAAGGAAGAATATTAAATGAAGTAAAGGGAAAGACCATGTAACATATAAAGGCACATTCTTAGAATTATACGTGAGTTCTCAATGGAGACTCTAAAATCAGGAACAAAACAATTTTAACAAATGTGTTGCAGGTTCTAACATACTACAGATGTCATCTCAGATTATCGTACCCAGCAAAACTTTAAATTACCGTAAATGAAGAAAATAAGTTATTGCAAGTTGAATCTAAACTAAAGCAATACCTATCTACAAATTCAGTCTTTCAGAAAGATGTTAGAAGGAAAAATGTAAACCATGGAGGTTAACTACATACATGAAAACACTGGTTCTGAACAGAACACCTGTGGCTAATGCTCTAAGATCAACAGTTGATAAATGGAACCTCTTGAAACTGAAATGCTCCTGAAAGGCAAAGGACATTTTCAGTAGGATAAAACAGCAGCCTACAGTTTGGGGAAAGATCTTCACTAACCCTATATGTAACAGAGGGCTAATATCTAAAATATATAAAGAACTCAAGATATTACACTCCAAAAACCAAATAACCCAATTTAAAAAATGGGTTACAGAGTGAATTCTCCACAAAAGAATCTTTAATGTCTGAAAGAAAGCAGGTAAAGAAATATCCAAAGTCCTTAGTCATCAGAGAAGTGCAACTCAAAATTATCTTACACCAATCAGAATGGCTAAGAATAAAAGCTGAAGTGAACACACATAGTAAGGATGTGGAGAAAAGGGAAACATTCCTCCATTGCAGGTAGGATTGCACACTTGCACAACCACTATGGAAATCAATGTGGGGGTTCCTCAGAAAACTGAAAATAATCTACCTGAAGACCCAGATACAACTCCTGGGCATATACCTAAAAATGCTCTACCATATCACAAGGACATGGGGTCTATTATGTGCATGGCACATGCCTTTAATCTCACTAGCAAAGAGGCAGAGGTATGCAGATTCCTGTGAGTTTGAGTGGTATACAAAGCTAGAGTTCTAGGACAGCTAGGGTCTTACACAGAGAAACCCTGTCTTGCAAAACTGGGGGCAGGGGAGAGGAGAGGAGATGAGGGGAGGGGAGGGGAGGGGAGGGGAGGGGAGAGGAGAGGAGGGGAGAGGAGAAAACAGAGAAAGAGAGAGAGAGAGAGAGAGAGAGAGAGAGAGAGAGAGAGAGAGAGAGAGAGAGAGAGAGAGAGAGAGAGAGAGAGAGAGAGAGAGATCTGGTTAATAGAACTAATTCACAGCAACCACATGGTGGTTTACAATTGTCTATAATGGGGTCTAATTCCTTCCTCTGGTGTGCATGAAGACAGAACACTGGTATACCTAAAAACACATGATAAATTGATAACTGAGAGTACTTTGACAAATTCATTTCATGAGGCCTGTTACCCTGATCCAAAACCACATCAAGACTGAAGAAAATGGAGAATCAGACACCAATCTGCCTAAGGAACATTGATTAAAAAAATACTCAATAAAATACTCACAATTTAAATCCAAGAACACATCAAAAAATGCAGGAATGGTTCAACGTATAAAAATTGGTCAAAGTGATCCTCTGTATAAGTAAACTTGAAAACAAAAGACATGTTCATCTCATTATATGCCAAAAGAAGTGTTTGATAAAATTCAATACCTCTCCATTAAAAAAATACTGGAGAGATTATAAAGTGCTATACTGAAAAATAATAATTTACAACAAGATTATAGCCAACTTCAAATTAAATAGAGGGAAACTCAAAGTAATTACAATGAAATCTGAAACAAGATAAGCCTCACAACTCTATTTATATTCATTATTGTACTTGATGTTGTAGTTTCAGTTATAAGAAGACTGAAGGATATCAAGGGGATATAAATTGGAAAGTTAAAGATGAAGTATATTTGCAGATGATATGATAGTATACATAAATGACCCTAACAATTCCACTGTGTAACTGCTACAACCAATAAACATTTTCAAGGAAGTAGCAGAATATAAGATTAAGTAGTTATCATATTTACAATTGAGAAATAGCCTGGGAATGATATCAGGAAAATAACACTCTTCACAATATCTACAAATAATATAAAATACATTGTGGTAACTCTAACAAAGCAAGTAAAAGATCAATATTAGAGACACTAAGTTCTGATGTTGAGGAAAGAATTTCAAGATCTCAGAAGACAGAAATGCTCGTGGCTCAGTAGGAATAACACTGAGATGACTATTTACAAAAAGCAACCTACAGATTCAATTCACTCTCCATTAAATTCCAAAAAAATTCTTTACAGACCTAGAAAGAACATTATTCAACTTCATATGGAAAAATAATTCTAAACAATTAACGAAATGTTGTAGGTATGGCCATCACTGATTTCAAACTATAATATGGACCAATAGTAACTCAAACTTCATGATATCTACATAAAAACAGAAATATTGACCAATGGAATCAAACTGAAGTGCCAGATATAAATCTACATACTTATGGGCACCTGATTTTTGATAAAAATGCTAGAAATAGAAAATGAAAATAAAAACGCTTTTTCAACAAACGTTGCTGGTTTAACTGAATATTTGCATGTAAAAGAGTACAAATAGATCCATGTCTATTACCCTGAACATGACACAAGGCCCACTGGATCAATGACCTAAACCTAAACCCAAACCCATTGCACCTGATAGAAGAGAAAGTTGTGAATGGCCTCGAAAAGATTGTTAGAGAAGACAACTTTCTGAATAGGTGACTAATAGAGCAGGCACTAAGATCAAGAATTAGAAACGAGACCTCTTGAAACTAATAATTTTCAGTAAGGCAAAAGACACAGTCAGTTGGACAAATAACCTACAGAATGGGAAAAGTTTTTAGATACTCCAAATCCAGTAGAGGCCTACTAACCAAAATTATAAAGAACTCAAGATCAAAGAGCCCAATTAATAAAAAAAAAAAAAAGATGTACATATATAAACAGAGAGTTCTCAATAGAGAAATCTCAAATGGGTGAGAAACATTTAAAGAAATGACCAACATTCTTTTCCATCAGGAAAATGAAAATCAAAAGTACTTTGATATTCCATTTTACACCTCTCAAAATGTCTAAAATCAGTAACACAGTTGATCGTTCATGCTGGTAAGGATGTGGATCATGAGGAAACCTTCTCCAGTGCTGGTGGGAGTGCATACTTCTACACCCACTGTGGAAGTCAGCATGGTGGTTTTCCAGAAAATTGGAAATTGACCTATCTCAAGACCCATCTATACCACTCCTGGGAATGGTATATGATGTTCTCTTCTACCACAAGGACACTTACTGAACTATGTTAATAGCAGCTTTATTCATAATAGCCAGAAACTGGAAGCAACCTATCTAGATGTCCATCAACCAAAGAATGAATAAAGAAAATGTGACATTTTTACACAATGGAGTATTACTCAACTCCATGAGATCTGACATGCTTTTCTAGATTAAGTAAGTACCTGTCCTCTTGTGTGTATGCAAATCCTGTCTCTGTCTCTGTCTCTGTCTCTCTCTGTCTCTCACTCTCTGTCTCTCTCTCACTCACACACAATTGAAAATAAATCTTATAAAACAATGTTGTTGAATTTTAAAGAAAATAAATGACATTTAATACTTAAAATTAAGTATAACTCTATCAACACATGCCATTTTAAAATGTAGACAAAATATTTGAAAATAGATACTATAAAAGAATGATTGCAGATCATTTCAAGTCCAGATACTTTAAAGCTGAGATAATTATTACTATGATGCTAATATAATTTAGGTTTTGTGATTTCAATGTATCATTCCATTGTGACAAATACTCCATTTATA
Source organism: Mus caroli (assembly GCF_978045245.1). Classification (NCBI taxonomy): domain Eukaryota; kingdom Metazoa; phylum Chordata; class Mammalia; order Rodentia; family Muridae; genus Mus; species Mus caroli. The sequence continues at coordinate 81,229,733 of NW_028227267.1, forward strand.
ATATATTCAAGACTATAAACAATTTCTTTTATCTAGCTATCATATGAAATTACAATTCAGTTTATGATTGATGGAATATCAAAGTTTAATTGTTGTCTTTATGTTTTATTAATTATACATAAAACAATACTGCATCTTGTAACTCTGGTATCTTAGAGCTCTTTAAATATAGATTTAACAATTTTCTGCATATAATAAAAACTATAAGAGATATTAAATGTAATATACCTGATGAATTCTAGAACTAAGATCCTGAGGCAGAAATGTTGACACACACTTAACAATTATCACATAATTCTTGCCTCATTATTATTCATACATAATGTTTGTAAAATTAAGACTAATTTAAGGATTATAATAGTTATTTTCATTCATTTCTTCCAGATTTAAATAGTCTTCATGACAGTTCCTATTAAAATGAAGTTATCATTGTTATTCTTTTGTGAAAATATCTTGACAAAGTATCTTTGATAATTATATTCTTTGAAGTTAAGTTAGAAGAGTAATAGCAATTGCCTGGGAACGTATTAAAAAGCAAAACTGGTGTTACTACTATAATGGTTCCTACCAGGATGGAAGTTTTTGAATGCTGTGTCATATGATTTTTTTTCAAAATAAAAAATTGCTATTTTGTGGTTAATTATATAAATTATTATGAATCTCTATTCCTGACTTTAGCAGTTCACCTAAAATTTTGCACATACTGAAAATATTCAATTATCATTGTATTTTTTCAAATATGAATTTTTCATATGGAGAATAAATTATTAAAGAAATAAATGACCTTCAGGAATTATAATAAATAAAATCTTCTCCATGCCCTTATCAATATATTACACTTCATGTTTAATAGAAAAAAATAATTGTCTGATAAAATACTAGATAGGCATCAAACAAATGAAGAGGGATAGGAGAGGCATAGGAAGTTATATTTAATGTTTAAAATGAACCTGTAATTGTGAATTAAGAGAACTGGTAGAAGGTGATGTATACCAGGAAACCAAGAAACAGAGATATCTGTCATGACTGCTGACTAAAAGAATATGAGACACAATCTTAATTCTCAGCCTCATGTGACATATTTAGGACATAAGATCCAAGTCTAAACACAAAATTCTATTTTGTCCTATACTCACATAGATGGCCTCTTACCTACTTTCTAGAGTTTCTTCACACATCATTTGTGTGTTATGTTTTATCTTGTAGCACTTTCTTCTAAGAGTTGTCTACTTCTACTTACTTAGCTGTTCTTTTAAATGTTTTCCCTTCTAGAAGAATCTCCAAGGTGATATCATTACTTCATCCCATATCAATCAATATGGATTAATAGAATAATTGATTAACTGTAATCAATTTTTGTTTTTATGGTGTAAAACATTTCAAGGCTTTTTCTGAGACTTAGGGATTTGTTCTAAACATATGTCTATTTCAATATATGATATATGAATAGCAACTTGATAGTGGTTCTTCTCAAACCATATTTTTCAAAGTATCAATCACAGATTTTGAATACATAATACTAAAACATGCTTATATCATCTAAATTCAAAAACTGACCCCATTCAACAGTTTTACAATTTTACAATATATCTCCTTTGACCATATATAACTACATATCTCATCGATGAAGAACTCTGGTGGCTTGATAATCTCTACCAGTTCTAATACTACATTTTTGTATGACTCTTTTGTTCTAAGAAATGTTCTAGATGTCTGCTGTAAATTAGTAGTAATGGTACTATACAAGTGCCTATTAAATACTCCAAACATAGCTAATAAAACTGATTACATAACACACATTTTAATTCTGTTTTAATAAGTTGATTAGCTCCATTTTTAATTAAAGTCCATAAACATAAGTACTCTTTACTCTACTACACAATTAAAATATAAAAATGGAGAATATCACAAAAACAAAGTGAAGAAAGTATTCCAAACTAGACAACAAAATGGATGATAATCACAATCTATTTTGCAAAAATATAGATGAGTTTAAAATTTATTCACTTTAAACAATCTTAAGATATTATACACTGTAATAGGGTTATAATGTTTTTTGCATGAATGTGTTAATATATGTTAATGTGTCCCCTCACCCACTACTCCTCTCCAACCTCCTTATTAAACTAGTTGTCAGTTCTAACAATTTTCTAATGGATTTTTAAGGACTTAAGAAAAAAATCATGTGCATACTGTTACAGTTTCTGTGAGTTCATATGTACACTTGCCTTCTTTGTGACTGGAAAATGTTTTGGTTGTTTTTCTATGGTTCAATTGTCTCCCTTCTGTGGCTTTTACAGCCTCTATTATCCCCTCTTCTGTATAACTCTCTGAGCATAATGGAGAAGGAGTTGAGGATGACATCCCACATAGGGCTGAGCAAAAGACAAGACTTGCCTAAGCTTGGGAAGGGCAAAATTCCAGCAGAACGCAGCAGAAATAAACATAAAGGTACATCCCTAGCCAAGAAGCTATTTATAAACCATAGTTTCTGGAAGAGGGGGAAATCTGTGGATGCTTCTCTATAACCAATAGAGTCAGACCAGAAAAGTCAGGCATATTACTGTGCAGACCATACTCAGGAGTAGTTGGTCAACAAAATCAGACACCATAATTTACTGACTTGTTTTGTTTTGTAGTATTTTATTATTGTTGTTATTGCTGTTGTTGTTTTAAAAGAAAAAAAAAACCCATCAAGTTGAATGGCTAGGGAGTGGACAGTCTAGCAGGAGTTAGGGAAATGGAAAATAATAAATAACAATAGACTATGAAACTCTTATGAGAAAGATGCCAGGGCAAGAATGAAGAGCAGCTAGCTTCACTTTGTCTCCAAGAAGTTGACACAGATGACACACAAATGTAGCCATTGCTTTTCCTCCTATGGAAACCCCTCCCAAGAACCTAAGGGCTAGCTGTGTTCAAAAGCAATGAACAGTTGGGGGTATGAAAGCAGAATGAGGACCTAAAGTGTCTAGGAGCAGAGTCACTCCTAAACCCCATGGCTTTGATTCTACAACACTCAAAGCTCTATCAGGTGGTAGTAGTAAGCAAATGAGGGAAACGTGTGAATCAAGCTGGTGTGTGGAAGTCACAAGAAGCTCACTTGGGATGTTTTCGCTTTGACTGTGTGAGTTCATACAGTGTTATGGAAACAAAGTCATTCAAGGTTGCATGGACAGGCAATGAAAATAGTTCAAAAAAACTTCTGCAAGAAGATATGAAGTTTAGAAAGCTTCAGGAACGAGCCATATTTCCATCTGATTTTATGGATGAGAAGGATGCTAATTTCATCTTAAAATAGACTGTTGTCAATGGAATATCTGTCCTCTGAGTTATGAAGTGAGCCAGCCAATCACTGACAATAAGAGACTATCATATCAAGAATCACTTAAGGCTCTAACCTTTCGAACCTCTGGTGTTTGAAGCCTTCATCTGAGCCTGGGTCCATGTTTCTGAAGGAATAAGATGGCATGCAATGACTGCACCTCTCTGAACTCAAGGTACAGATGAACAGAAAGTCCCAGCAAACTTTGTGACTCACACAGGTGCTGTAGCCCATACAGAATTTGCCCTGAATGACCTCCTGGGGTACAATAAATGTGAAGGCCAAGCCAATTCTTTAGGTACTAAATGAACGTCCTCTTACAAAGGAGAAGGTTTGAGTTTAAAGTGTTGTTGAGAAGACTGGAGAGATGGATCAGTTGGTAAATCACTTGCCGTGAACACATGAAAACCTGGGTTTAGACCTACAACTACCACATAAAGAGCTTGACTTGGTAGCATGCCCCCCAAATCCTGATGCTGCAAAGGAGAAGATAGGAGGATGTCTAGGGACAGCTGAATGGGCAAGGTTCAATGAGAAACTATTTCTTAAAAACTAAAAAATGTAAAGTACTGAAATAAGCTTCTGGTTACAAGCCCTGTGGCTGCTCTTCTGGAGAACCTAGATTTGATTCCTAGCACAGTGTTTAACAATTATCTGTAACTCCAGTTGCAGGACATCTGATATCTTTTTCTAGTCTCCATGAACACCAGGTGCCCATATATACATGTAAGCAAAATACCATATACATACAATTTAAAAATATAAGGTAGAGAATGACTAAGGAAGAAATCTTATGTCAATTTCTCTGACTTACACACAGAGACACACAGCAAGGTGGTAATTGTTTCAATATTCAATTGATAGGTTTAGGGCTACATGTTTGTTAAAAAGGTGTTTTCTTCCTTCCACATTCAAGATGGTACTGAGAACTGTGAAACCAGTCATGTTGTAAGGGAGTATGATTCTAATAATGAAAGTTTTCTATGATTCTCTGCATAGTGGTTGAACTGAAATTCTAATACAAAGGAAGAAGGAATGAGATAGAGTTTTACAGTCAGGATGTTGCTGCCTTCTTGGCTCTGATGTCCAACCTAACAACTTCCAAAGGGAACAAGTTAGCAGGGCAACTTATTTTGAAAAAAATATTCTAATGTGAATGTCGTGTTTGTTCATTTCTACACCTAAATCATTTTGATGCACCTCCTCCCAAAAGAAGTAGAAATCAAAGCTACTGAAAAATCACTTCCAGTAGAAAAAGAGAACATCAAGTGTAGGGATGGGGTTACCATTCCATAGTCAAAACCTCTGACCCAAAATTGTTCCTGTCTAAAAGAACTTCAGGGACAAAAATGGAGAAGATACTAAGGGAAAGGAGGTCCAGTGATAAGCCCAAATTGGGATTCAACTCAAGGGGATGCTCCAAGACCTGACACTATCACTGATGCTATGGTGTGATTATAGACAGGAGCCTAGCATGGCTGCCCTCTGAAAGGCCCAACAAGCAGAAGAGTCTGATGCAGATACTTACACCCAACTAATGGACTGAAGCCAAGGATCCCTGTGGTTGAATTAGGGAAAATCTGGAAGAAGCTGAACAAAAGGGCAACCGGAAAGTAAGAGCCGAAGTCTCAACTAACCTGGATCCCCAACATCACTGACACTGAGGCACTGGCTGATATGAGGCCCCCGACGCATATACAGCAGAAGTCTGCCTGGTCTGTCTTTAGTGAGAAAAGATGCACCTAACCCTCTAGAGATTTGAGGCCCCGGGGAGTGGGGAGTTCTGGTAGTGTGGGGGTGGGTACATCCTCTGGAGATAGGGAGGATGAGGAACAGTCAGAGGGCAGATAAAGACTGGACTGTAAAAATATGATTAAAGAATTTTTTTTAAAGTTCAAATGAGATAATATTTAAGAGCACAAATTTCTGAAACTCCTCAATAAAAGAGCCATCATATAAAAAAATAAAAATATTTTTAATATGCAATCACTAAATTTCTCAACCTTCATGAAAAAAAACCTCTCAAAGATTAAAAAGAAACAAAATAAAATAATTTCTTCTATTTGAACCTGCATACTTTTTATTTTACTTGTCTTATGATCCATGTTCTAAATTGGTAATAGTTAATAAGGATGAAAAGAGTCGAAATCTTTATCTCTTCCTAAGGTCTTAGAAAAAAATGGTCTTAGATTATCTCCCCATTTAGTACAGTGTTGCCAGCAAGTTTGTCATGTTCCTATTGTTCCAAGTTTCCTTGGGATATTTTATCAAGAAGGGACACTGATATTTTCGGGAGATGCTTTCTCAGTTGAGATGATCATATAGATTCCAATTCTATTTATTTACACTTATTGATTTCTGTCTGTTGAACTGAATTTGTATCTCGACAAAAAGCAACCTTTACATGGCATTTAAAAATATGTATTCATAAATTAGATATTGATACTTTTATTAATAATGTTTGTGTTTAACAGGGGAACTGGTCTACAGTTCTCATCTTTTGTTTATCTTTAATCATTTTGTTATCAGTGCAATATTACATTCGTTAAATGAGTATGGTGATGTTTTACGTACCAATATTTAATGGGACAGGTTGAGAATTCATCAATGGGAAGGGAGGCTCTTGGTCCTGTGGAGGCTTGATGCCCCAGCGTAGGAGAGTGCTAGAGCAAGGAGGCAGGAGTGGGTGAGAGGGTGGAGGAACACCCTCATAGAGACAAAGAAGAGAAGGTATGGGATGGGGGGGTATTGTGGAGGGGAACCCAGGAAGGGGAATATCATTTGAAATGTAAATGAGTAATATGATTAATAATAAAAAGAATTTGTAAGTATTTGGTTGTGACTCTCCAGTCAGGGTTTTTTTTACTTGGGAGGTGGGGAGCTGTTTTATTACCACTGTAATCTCAGTGTTGTCATAAAACTACTTACTTTGTTTACATTGTCTTGATTTCACTTGTATTGGCTATGCCAATAACAGCTTCTAGTGGACTTCCCAGTATTTATGAATAAAATTATTCAAACTCTTTGCTAATGACCCTTACACTTTGTAGTATAATGGAGGAATGTTGTGCCATTCCTCTTTTCAGCGTGGTTACATTAATTTAGATCTTCTCTGCTTCTTTTGGTTAGTTTTATTATAGTTTCATAAGTCTTTCTTTTTGTTCACCTCAAAGTCACTCTTAGTTTGGTTATTTGAATTGTTATTTTATTCTCCATTTTATCGATTTATTCCAGAGTATATATGATTTCTTGGCATCAATTCTTTTGTGTTGGACAAGTTATTTTTTCTAAAACCTCGAAGCACACTACGTTATTAGGTATGAGAACTTTCTGGTGTGTTGATGAATGTTTTCATAGCTATAAACTTTCCTGTTCAAACTGTCTAAACTGATTCTCATAAATTGTGTTTTTATTTTGTGTTGACTCTACTTTTCAAAAATTTCCTCAGTGAATTATTCAGTGACTCACTGTTGATTCAAGAATATATTGTTCACATCCATGTACTTGTCTGTTTCTGTAGTTTCCTTTGCTATTGATTTCTAACTTTATTTGATATTTTCTGATAAGCTATAATAACCATTCCATTTCTTTTGTACTTGGTAAGAGTTGTTGGGTAACCTAAAGTGTGGTTTCTTTTACAGAATATTCCATTGGTTTCTGAAAAGGTATATCCTTTATATGCTGAATAAAATATTTTGATATATTCCTTTATGTCCATTTGGCATATTGTAGAGTTTAGTTTTCAATATTTTTGCCATATTTTGTTTGGGTGCTTTATCTAAAGATGAAAGAAGGGTATTGAAATCAACACAATTTATTTCAAAACAAGTCTATTATTACGTGTCTATTAGTATTTGCTTTTTTTAAATTGGGAACCCCACTATTTGGTATATTATTATACCACAGTTGTTATAATTTCTTTATAAATTTCTTTATCTATTCTGATGATTTTGAGTTTAGTATTTAGAAATGATAAGCACTCTATGAGCTTTGTTGTTCTGTCTTTTTACCTCCACCCAGTTAATGAATTATCACCCATACTTTTATTCTCTATGTGTGTATATTTTTACCTATAAGTTCTGTTTCTTGGAAACCAGAGCACCTTAAATCCATTGCATTAGTCCGTGCACCCAGTCTATGTCTTATTTTTTATCAGAAATGTTTAGATTTAAGCTTATTGTTGAAAGGTGCTTCGTAATCTTACAAATTTCCCGGTTGGCATTTTGATTGGTTGCATTTTGATTTGCTCTTTTCTTCCTTCTTTATTAGTACTAAGTTTTGCTTAATAGCATATTGTTTGGACATAGCAGAGTCATTCATAGCTCTCTTTTAATAAATTCTTCTCATGTAACTTGTACTTCAAAGTGTTTGAATCTTTGAGACATTATTCATTTGTTTTTTTTTTTGTTTTTTGTATTCCTTCAATTATCTTCTGCAATGATGGCTTAGTTGTCATGAAATCCTTTGTTTGTACACTTATTGCAACACCGTTATTCCTTCATCAATTACTTGCATTAAGAGAACTCTTGGAGGTAGAATTCTTAGTAAGTATTTGCTTTCATGATTAAAAGATGTCATTACACACTTTGTCAGGTTCTATGACTTGTGATAAGAGATATGCACTATTCTCATTTATTTGATTTGTGGGTGTGCTGGCATTTTCTTTTCAGTTTTTAATATCATCTCTTTATTTTTAACATCTTTTTACTAATAAGTTTTGCCTTGGGAGTGTGAGGAGCATGCAGGCAGCATTTAAGACTGGTGTGGGTAAAGGGAATGTTTTTCTCCCTTTAAGATCCTTTGAGGATTTGTCACTCTCCTGGAGTGACATGGCTGTTGATGTTGTGCACATCATTGGCACATCGTTGTTCTCATTTTCCACAGTGGTAAAAGACAGATAGGCAATTCTACAATTTGATCTACCTGTGGCTGAGGGCTATCAAATTCAATAGACAGTTTCAGCTGTGATTTGCCTAGAAGGACTTAACACTCTCTATACATTTCCATATCTAATCACAAACACCTGTTCATTGTTCTTTGTAGTTTCTTTTTAATGTCTTGCCCTCCAGTTCACTATGGCTGATTCCCTGGGTCTTCTCTCACTTCTGAGTCATGGAAGCTCAAGGGCCTCCAAATTGAAATATGTTTGTTTCCTATTCTCAGGTTCCAAGTGGAGCTCTGTGATCTTTCTCAAGATGGTGTATGGTTACCTCCTTCTTAGTCATATAATATTGTACTGTGAGACATCTCTCCTTTTGCTCATCTGTTTGTTGAAAAATTTTCTCTTTGATCAAAAATCATTCTAATGGCTGGTTTGGCAACTTTTTATAATGTGGAATAACCTAAGAAATGTTCATCAATAAAGGGTTTTTCTATATCAGGATGGCCTATGGGCATGTCTGTGGAAGTTTGTTTTGACAGCACTAATTGATGTGACATTAACTGCGGGTGGCAACATCCCCTGGATTTGGGTCCTTGACTGTATAAGCATGGAAAATTTGAATTGAGTACCAGAAGTGTGTGACTCCATTCTGCTTCTATTCTCAGGTGTGAATATGAGTATATGGGTATGAATTGCTTCAGTTCCTATCTTTATAGCCCTGTGATGGTAGACTATAATTTGGGATATAATCCAAATAAAACTTTTCTCCTGTGAAGTTGCTTTACAAGGGATATTTTATCACTGCAACAGGAAAGATGAATCTAGGACAACTATAATTGGACTTTTTGTGTGTGTGTGGTAAGATAACTTGTTCCTCACCTGTTTCATCATTTGGGAAGCATTTCTAGTCCCTTCCTCCCTTAAGTCAGAAGTTAAAGCTGTACTTAGCTTACTTCTTGTTTTTATATCCTCTATATTGTCTCAGTCCTTTTCAGTTATTTCATTTTCTTTGTGAATGTCTAAGTTGTTTTGGCATTGTCTATTTTTAATTACCTTGATTATCACTACCACTCAGGCATAGGGAATCAGATTCTCGACTGCCATCTAACCCAGAAGTCTGATCACTTCTTTTTTGTGACGAAAATATTCAAAATAAAAATAATTAAAGTTATTTATGATAAAATATGTTCAGAATAAAGCAAACTATGGTAGTACATATCGTTAATATCATCGCTCAGTAGACAGGGTCAGGTGGATCACTTCAATCACTGGACAGCCTCTCTCTTACAGTGAACTCCAAGCCAGACAGAGTTACAAAGCAACACACTGTCTCAAAAACAACAATGATCACAATAATAAAAACTTCTAAATAGAATTTTGTGAAAGAGTAAATGAATTGTTAAAATTATACTAAATATTGTGATTAAGCATGATTTGTTCATGAAGCTAAATTGTGTTTAGAATCAGAGAATCTATTATAATAATTTATGATGTCAACAAATTGAACGAGAAAAACAAACATCTTATTAATGATGAAAAACATTTCCTAAATTATGTCACAAGTGTTAATGAAATAATAGGTAGAAAAGAAGAAAATAACCTATAATTAAATATTAAAATAATTACTATTAAAATCAAGATCTAAGCAACATATAGACAGAATTTTCTTCTTAGCATCACTAATAAAATGATGCTTTTGTTGATATATTTAAAGTAATTTTAAATGGTACAATCAGCAAAAAAGAAAAAAATCTTGCTTATTGTTAATAATCACTGACCTAAATGCTGAAATTAAAATTAATGTTTAATAATTTTATTTTATATTGCTATTACAGTAAAAGAAAAGGTTTTCTCAATTTTTGTTCTTATACCACAGAAATAAAAATTCAAATATATATGACATTATATTGGTGCAATATTACTTTTAGAAACATTTAAAAATATTTAAAGTAGAGTATATAATTAATACAAATCTAGTCAAAGAATGTAAATCAAAGCATGAGAAAGGTAAAACAAGCAAACAAAATCAAATGTTATTATATAAAAAGTATGTGTCTTTTAAGAACAATAAATTATTATACAGACATTTTCTTATCACGGTTTGGTTATTTGTTGTATTTGAGACAGGGCCATATGTAACATAGGTTGTCTCAAATGTACCTTGTAGACAATAACAACCTTGAAGTTCTAATCTGCTTGTTTTAGCCATCTCATCTGACTAAAAATAAATATGAACCTAAGCATTCTGATTAAAACACTAGGACCATTGTTAGACATTAAATGAAATGGATGGCTTCCATTTCACCATTTTTATGTGAGAATAAATGCCCACAAAATCATCAGTTAAAAGTGGTTACAAGTATTTTCGTTTCTAGGTATCAGAATAGATATTAAATTTATCAACTGCATCAACTAAAGAAACAAAATTATTGAACAATATTAGAAATTCTGAAAGAGAGCTCAATGTATACATTTATTTAGGGGTAAAAATCCATTTAAGTTGCCTAGAAAACATTAAATTCTATATAACAGGTTTGAAAACACTTTTATTTTCAAGGAGAAGTAAAATAATACCAACAAATTCATTATATATAAGTACAAAAATAACATACTCATTTATTAAATGCATAAGTGTAAAATTTAATAAAATAATGAGACTACAAGAATAGCAAACGTAGTGACTGAAACTTCATAAACAAAGAGTAGAAGCTCAGAAGTTAAAAATGATAGGCAAACTTTAATAAAAAATGTTCATATGACAAAATAATAACATGCACAGAACACAGGGATAGGAAATGAATTATTCCAAAGTCTGGCAATGCTGAAGATGGAGTTATTATCTTTAATTTATAATGGTACTTGATAAATGATAGGACTTGTGCTAAATATTAGAAAATGTGCAAAGTACTTGGAGAGGCAATTAATACAAGAACAAATTTTAATGAAAAGATTCTCAGACTCATTAGTTTTCAGAGTAATGCAGAGAAAAGGAACACTGTGCTATCACACCAGAATCACAATGTCACAATTAAATTCTTTTATACCTTTCTGTTATAAAGTATGTCCAAGAACCCTAAAGAATGTATTCTACATAAATGTAAAATGTTAAACTTTTTGGAAATATTTTAGGAATATATATATATATATATATTTTAGGATATATATATATATATATCCTGGTGAGTCTTGATGAATTATCTCACAGATAACAAAAGCACCCACTTATAAAGATACAGAATTGATCACTATGTGATAAAATTGTTTATACTTAAAGAATAATCATGAACTGAAGAGAATTTTCATGAGTATAAGAATAATTGCATAGGTTATGGCATACCACATCTATATTTCATATTCATCCTCTAAGACTGTTTGGTGTAAATCAAGTAATTTGAAACAATGGTAATACATAAAGGATTTAAAATGGGGATGCATGCATTTATTACATCCCATGATAATTATATTGAAATCTAGAGACAGACCCAGTTTAATCAGGATCTAACTCAGTCAGAAAGTCTTTATAAAGAAGATGGGCACTGATGTGTGGTAAATTTAAACATTAGACTAAAAGAAATACCTTAAGATGATACACTAAATGCCACAAAGGCAAAAGATTAGAGGAAATTCACAAATACACCAGAAGTTTGATGATATTTTTAGGAGACTATCAGTTAGTTGCTCTTTGTTTGTGAAGTACAGTAGAGAAAGCTGACCTCCATCCCTGAAGAAAGGTATATGAATTCCTCCTTGTAGGAAATGATGTTAAGAAAATATGAATGGTAAGCCTTTTAAACAAATTGAAAGTGTACAAAGGAGAGACCATTCCTCATAAAACAACACATTGTGAAACTATTTAAATGTCTTCTCTAAAGATTAATTACTGTATTATTAGTTTCCACATAATTCTACTAAACATAGCTATAATAACAGAATAAACTTAGTGAAGAATTTATTGGACAGCCCAAGAATGTCTCAGAAGCATAAAGCTGTGGAGTTTTACATCAAATTACATGCAGATGATCTCCTATCACAGAGGCTCTGTACTCTTGTTTAGCTGTATACCGTAGATTTTAATTTGGCTATTTGGGTGTTTTGGAAGTAAGCTTCCCAAGTTCTTTATATGTTTTGGATATTAGCCCTCTATTGGAACTGGAGTTAGTGAAGACTTTTTTCCCAATCTGTAGGTTGCTGATTTGGACTTTTGAATGGATGAAAAACACTTAAAGAAATGTTCATAGTCCTTAGTTATCAGGGAAATGTAAATCAAAATGAACCTGAAATTCTACTTTACACCAATTTGAATGGCTAAGATCAAAGCCTCAGGTGACAAAACATGTTGGAGAGGATATGGAGAAAGAGGAACACTCTTCCATTGCTGGTGGAATTGCAAATTGGGACAACCACTCTGGAAATCAATCTGGTAGATCTTCAGAAAGTTGGAAATAGGATAACCTGAAGATTCAGCTATGCCATTCTTGGGCATATACTTAAAAGATGTCCCACCATGCCACAAGAACACATGTTCCAACATGTTCACAACAGCCCCATTTGTAATTGCAAGAAACTGGAAACAACCCAGATGTCCCACAACAGAAGAATGGATACAAAACATGTGGTTCATTTACACAGCAGAATACTATTCTGCTATTAAGAAGGGGGACATTATAAATTTTATAGACAAATGGATGGAACTAGAAAATATCATCCTGAGTGAGGTAACCCAGACCCAAAGAACATACATAGTGTGTATTCACTAATAAATGGATATTTGCCCAAAAGTATAGAAAACCTAGGATAAACCCCACAGAAATTAAGAAATTTAACAAGCACAAAGGCCAAATGAGGATGTGTCTATCCCACTTAGAAAGGGAAAGAAAATAATCAGGGGAGGCAGAGAAAGGGAGGGACTTGGGTGGGAGAGGGGAAAGGGAGGGGAAAAGGGAACCTGGATCAGGTATGGGAGAAGAGGACAAGAAAGAATCTAGAGGGTCAGAAGAATGAATAGAAATAAGCAGCCTTAGAGGTGGGAGGTGGGGAGAACCTATAGCATGTAGCAAAGACTTGGGAGGTAAAAGCCTCTCAGGTTCAATGGGAGCTACCTTAGATGAAATGCCCAACAGTGTGGAGAGAATTTCCTCAGGGAATCATATACACTACGTTGCACTGGCCATCAGTGGGAAGAGAGGCCCATTGGTCTTGCACACTTTATATGCCTCAGTACAGGGGAACACCAGGGCCAAGAAGGGGAAGTGGGTGGGTAGGGGAGTGGAGGGGGAGGGTATGGGGGGATTTTTGGGATAGCATTGGAAATGTAAATGAAGAAAATACCTAATTTTTAAAAAAGGAAAAAAAAGCAAAACATATTTTGTCCATATTAGCAGATTCCATTAAGATGACATTTGCAGTTACAACTTTTCAGATTTTGTTTGAATTGAGTTTTATCTCCTCTGCTCAACATGAGCTACATGAAGGAAAAAACCATATTGCCTCTTCATTATTTCACTCTCCTTTCCATCGAGAACATGGATATCCCAGTGTATATTTATTCTATTAGTAGTAAGCATATTTGTAAAACTTTTCAACATCCAATAGAATGTTTTAAGCCTCCATATGAGTTTGTGGAACTGAACTATTACCCTCTTCAAGAAGATTAAGGGTTCTTAACTATTGAGTCTTCTTTCTAGGCTCTGAAGTCAACTCTAAAATTTTCTGAAAATGAGTCTATCAAAAGATAAAAAGCACAAGACTAAACTGTAAAGCTTTGAAATGTGTTGAAATCTAAAACTACTGTAACTTCCAGGTATACTAAAGAACTTAAATTAAGTACATTCTTTAGTAACTTATTAAGATATAAACATACTTAAGCTTTGCTGAATATGAAACAGCCTGTCATATTTTTTATTTGTGAAAAAAGCATTAGAAAATTGTATGTGAGGGCAAAATAAATATAGTTGGAATAATGTATTCTATTTCTCAAGCTCAAATTACTCTTTCAGTTAGAATTACTCACTTGTTAAAAAGGAAAAAGGAAGAAAGGATGGAAGAGTAAGAAAAATAGAAAGAAGGAAGGAAAAATAAAAAGAAAGAAGGAAGGAAAGAACGAAGGAAGGAGGAAAGAAGAAAGGAAAGAAAAGAAAGAAGGAAGGAAAGAAAAAGAAACAGGTCAAAATTACGGCTAAGCAGGTCAGGGCACTTGCACTCTAAAGATTCACTCTATATCCTGAATTTGATTAACAGAACCCATATAAAGGTAGATGATTAAAACCAACTCCACAAGTTTTCTTCTGACTTCCACATTGGTACCCTTGTAGATGTACCAACATGTAAGCATCCTAAACAAATGCACATACACAATGAAAATAAATTGGACAACACAAATATTGAAAAAGAAACAAATATACCCCATAAGTAATTTCTAAGTATATATGCTTAGCTTATGTGTAGTTTAGTTGTATAATGTAATAGCTTTATATCTATGTATCTAAAATTATTGTAGGAAGTGATTTATTTTATGACTAATCCCTTTGCGAGCTAATATTAGAGTTCTATTTCATAACCCAGGCAAAGACCTAATTTCAAGCTTTTACCACTACTGACTTTCTGTACAATCTTAAGGGTTAACTACATGAGACAACTCATCAACTCATATTTTTTGGAACAAAAAGTTTCATCTCTCATTGACAATAAGAAGCATTAGTGATGTATACCAAAGTGATTTCAGCCTATGATTTCAATCTGCTTTAGACATTAGGAAAACAAATACTTACATTTATCTATCATGAAATATCAAATTTACATCATGAATATTGCCTATGTGGAAGCTTTATTCTTGGTTAAATGAGTGATTGTATGTGTTCTGCTCACATATGAAATTCCTCTGACAGAGCCTTCTCACTTTCTCACTGTGTTTTGACCTACCAGTTGTTATTTCTTATCAATGAAGACTGTAATTACTTTATGTTGGTTATGTAAAAAGGTTTAAAGTAAATATGTTTTTAAAGACTATTTTTGGAAATACTGCTGAATATTAGCATTGATACTTTAGGACAATATGTATATCTAAGTAAATATTGTTGAAGGATGTTAGAAAACCTAGGCAATGTTAAGGTCTAAGCATAAGGTAATGGGATTTAATGATGTAGAGCATGGACAGATATTATAATGGTGCAATGTATTACATTCCTTGTACTCAGCTATGAGCTCTGTGAAAAAAAAAAAACAGTATTTTAGCCATCTATGAGCATTTTAGTTGCTCAGCACTTCAGCCAATGCATGAAAATTTTTCCTGCTAGCAATTTAATACACCTTGCATTTATTTCATCTCTTTACAATTTTATTTGTTGTTAATCATACTTTCTGCTGGCTTATTTGCATTTGTAGCCATGTGGCACTGAGCATACATCCTTTGCCTATTTTCATCTTTCTCTTTTGCTGTACTTCATACTAATCTTCTGTCTATATTTGCATTGGCTTCTGTGAGTCTTTTATTTTGCTTGAATCATGGTAATAAAACACCACAGAATAAGAAGACTCCAGAAAAGTAATATTTTCTCTTGGGATGCTGGAGACTAGACATTTATGCCCCTGTTCTGGACACAGCTAGTTTCCTCTGAGTTGATAGAAGACTTTATTTCAGGCCTCTCTACTGATTGTTGGAGCTTTTCAGTCAAATGTTGATGTTTTTGGGTTTGTTGAAAACTCCACTGTGTTCTCTATATAGTGCACTATATATGGCACTCCTAGATTCCTTTGTGTATTCCTATACCAGATTTGCTTTTTTAAAAAAATAGGGACACCAGTCACATATATTTAAAGTCAACTGTCAATAATTGACTCAAATACACTTGATTATGGCTACAAAGAGTGTATCTTCAAATGAGTTCTAATATGAAGTTATGAGAATTGTGAATATGATCCTTGAAATTTGGGAAGATGTTCTATATAAGTCATGGTATCAGAAACTCAATGTTACAGATGCTGAGTTAAAAGTGTTTCATATCCATATTAATCTACATGCCTTTATGAATGCCAATCACATTTGGGTTTATAGGACAGTGGAGAAGTTCAGGCTCATCAAGTAAAGCACCATCAGAACCCTAGAAAATACAATTTGTAATCACGAACCACATTGCTCATGGTAAGAGCAGAGCAATACAGAAACCTGGGAGAGCAAAGTGTGGGACATATTTAGGTAAATGAAGCAGAAATTCAAATCTTTAAAAGAAATTGATAATACACAAAACAAAAAATATAGAATAACACAAATTCATTATATTCTAAATGCAATTTTTTAATATATAGAATATAATATAAAAGACAAAAATATATACTGCTTCCATAAGCACCTGGGAAAATATAAGGGAAAATTTACTGAAATGTGTTCCTTGATTTTGATTAGATGGAGCTGCCTGTGAAGGAAGGGATACTTTCCACAGTGTGTCATGGATAGGAATGATTTGGATTATAATGCAGTGAAAGGTTCTGTTTGCAACTCATTTTGTCATCATATTGTTGCTCAGAAAAGGAGAATTTATTTCATTTAGATCATTTTTCTGGGTAAATCAAGAACTACAAGAGTATGTCTCTAGTTTCTGATTCTTTCCTATTTCTTTTTAGGATTTAATGAAGCAAGAATCAAGATTGGTTTGTGAGATACATAAAACTGTGCCCAACACATCTATTAAAATCAATAGCAGCAATAAGAATGAATTATAGGCATAGTAGAAGATGGAATTTTTATGACCATCTGATACCTGGATACTTAACTTGCCTGGCAAACAAGTAGCAGGGAGAAAAACTTAACTTCTGCCCTACAAAAAAACTTTCTCACTTTCTCAATATTAAAAATAATATTTAAATTAAATTCTTGATGCCTTGCTTAAAACTCTGTTATGATATCACCTTTATATTTGCATGGCTCCTCAGACTCTAGTCAATATGCCAAGAGTCCCAGTTGGTTCCTGAAACACAGACAGCATCAAACTCTACTTTGTCTTCCTATGCAAAGATATACAAGTTTAAGACCTGTTTTCACTAAACTAAGGACTTTCCATGCATCATTGTCACAACTGCTCTGGAAAGTTGACAAAAATTCTACTATTAATTTATTTTCTCTTTTGCATATTTTCAGGAAGGAGATACCAATTCTTAGCCACGTCATCATAGCCTTACTTCTTGCCTTGTTAAATTAGTAACTTACATGTTTTTACTGAAAGGAATCCCTTCATGACTTCTCAGTATATTTGGATAAGCAGCACCAGGTAATTATTAAGAGGTCATTATAAAAGACAGTAATGTCTACTCAAACATGCAGATCATGATAAAATTAACAATTGGCATGACAATCAAGATGCCTTCAAAGTGGCTAAAAGCTAAGTAATATTGATGATATGAATGTTTTACCTTTACATGTATATGATTCAGGTAAGGAGATAAAAATACCTGCTTTTTACCACATTACTTAAAATCATTTATGCTTTAAAATTTATGACAGTATGACTGTACTGGCTAGTTTTGTGTCAACTTGACACAGCCTGGAGTTACCACGGAGAAAGGCACTACAGTTAGCGAAATTCCTCCACGAGATCCAGCTGTAAGGCATTTTCTCAATTAGTGATCAAGGGGTTAGGTCTCCTTGTGGGTGATGCCATCTCTGGGCTGGTAGTCTTGGGTTCTATAAGACAGCAGGCCAGTAAAGAACATTCCTCCATGGCCTCTGCATCAGCTCCTGCTTCCTGACCTGCTTCAGTTCCGATCCTGACTTCCTTGGTGATGAACAGCAGTATGGAAGTGTAAGCTGAATAAACCCTTTCCTTCCCCAACTTGCTTCTTGGCCATGATGTTTTGTTCAGGAATAGAAACCCTGACTAAGACAATGATCCTACAATTTTCTATTTAATAATGTAGACAGTAATCAGATATAAGCTGTTACAATAAAGGTGAGTAAAATCAGGAAGAGATTTTAGGTTTTTTTGGGGGGATACTGATTTTTTCTTTATGTGATGACTGTGTGTGTTTATGTAGTCAAATATCCCTTGGAATTATGCTACCTTTCCAACAAGCTTATTTTATTCAGCATAGTATTATTTTCCCAAAATGTCCTGTTTTTGACTAAATTTTATTTGTCTGGTTCAAATCTGATTGCACTCCTTCAAGTACACGTCATAAAACTATGTCACAACTGGCTCTAGATAATTCCAGCTCAAGTCCTATATTTTCTTTAAATTCTAATCTGGTCTGGCATGGTTCTTCCTGCAACCAGGACAGTCAGGTAGGGCCTTTTCCCTTCCTTTTCCAAGCCCTTGCCTGCTAGATTCCTTTGGGGCACATCCAAAGCAGTAAACTTCATCAGGTCCCCCATGGCTAAAGGCCAGCATAAGAACTCAGGCAACAAGATCCAGGGAAATATAACACCACCAGATAACAGGTATCCTCCTCCGCAAGCCCTGGATATAATAGCACAGCTAAGGCACAAGAAAATGCCTTAAATTTGTCTTATGACAATAATGGGCATTTAAAGAATAGATGAATAAATTCCTTACAGAAATACAGGATGATACAATCAAATTAGTCAAGGGAAGGAATAAAACTGTTCAAAACCTAAAAATTGAAATAGAAGCAATGAAGAAAACACACACCGTGGAAACCCTGGAGACGGACAAACCTATGTAAGGAAGCAGAATCTACAGACATTATTATCATGAACAGAATATAAGATATGGAAGAGAGAATCTCAAGCCAAAAAAAATAGATATTATAGAAAAATTGATATAGATGTCCAAGGAATGGTGAAATCTAAAAAGTTCCTGAAGGAAAACAATGAGGAGATCTGGGACAGTGTATAAAGAACAAACCTACAAAAAAATGAATCAAAGAAGGAGAAGAAAGAGAAGAAGCTCCAAGGCCCAGGATAATTAAAAAAAGAAAAATCCTGTATAATAAAAGAGTCTCTGGAAATAGCACCACCCCTGATTTCAAGTTCTATTACAGAGCAATATTAATAAAAAAAACTAAGTAGTACTGGCATAAAAACAGACAGATTGATAAATGGAACTGAATCAAAGACCCAGAAGTAATCCCACACCAAGGACTCCTGATTTTGACAAAAAAGCTAAAATATTGGGGAAACCAGGTATCTTCAATAAATGTTGCTAGTCTAACTGGATGCCTGCATGTAGAAGAATGCGAATTGATGCATTATCTATCACCTTGAACATAAAAAGTTTCAAGTGAATCAAATGCCTCAACATAAAACCAATACAATAAATCTGATAGAAAGGAAAGTTGGTTATAGTTTTGAATGTACTGGCACAGAAGACAATTCCTGAACAGAATACCAATAGCTCAGGCATTAAGATTAACAATCATTAAACTTGACCTCATCAAACTGAAATGTGTATGTAAACAAAGCATGCCATCAAAAGGACAAAATGGCAGCATACAGAATGGGGAAAAAAAACCTTCACCCACCCTTCATGTGACAGAATGCTGGTTTTCAAAATATATAAAGAACTCAAAAAGTTGGACATTACCAAATCAAATATCTCCATTTGAAAATGTGATACATATCTTAAGAGAAAATTATTGAAAGAGGACTCTCTGAAGGCTGAAAACACCTTAAAATGCTGAAAAGTCCTTAGTCGTCGTCAAGGAAATGCAAATAAAGACAACTCTGAGGTTCCATCTTACACCCATCAGAATAGCTAACATAAAAAACTCAAGAGTAAGCTTATGCTGTCGGGAATCTGGAGCAAGGGGAACACTCCTCCATTGCCAGTGGGAGTGCAAACTTGTACAACCACTTTGCAGATCAATTTGGTTGTTTCTCTGAAGATTTGGATTAGATCCACCTCAAGAATCACCCTAGAGCACTCCTGGGCTCCATCATAAGGCAATGACATTTGCTCTCCTATAGTCATAGCAGCTTTATTAATAATTCCTAGAAACTGGAAACAATCTAGATATCCTTCTTCTAAACAGTGAATAAAGAAAAGGTAGCATGTGGAGAGCCAGTGCCGCCAGCAATCACCATTATAAGATGGCGCTGGCTTCCGTTGTGCCTAACTAGTAAACAAGCCTTGTGAGCAAGTGCTAGAGTGAACTCACGCCTAGTCACTGCCCATCTCGAGGTGTAGTAATGAGGTGATGGGCGAGCAACAAATAAGGAGCTGATGCGCCACGCCACATCAGGTGCTGAAACGCCATGCTGAGGGCTATATAAGCAGCACCATTTTCCAGGGGTTGGGGTCTTCCCTCCTTAAGAAGCAATAAAGCTTGCCGCAGAAGAATCTGGTTGTCCAAGTGTGTTTTGCCGGCAAGAACGATAGCTTGGGACAGTAGCACATTTACACAATGGAAGATTACTCAGCTTTTAAAAACAATGACATCATGAAAACTTCTGGCAAATAGAAGGAGCTAGTAAAGATCATGCTGAGTGAGGTATCTCAGATCCAGAAAGACAAACATAGTTGTACTCACTTATAAGTGGATATGAGCCATAAAGTGCAGGATAAACATGCTATCTATACTCCACAGATCCAAGGAAACTAAGTAATAAGGAAGGTCTATGGTGGGAATGCTTGAATTTCAATGATAAGAGGAAATATGACACACATTGGGAGGTATTGGAGAAGGGCAGAGAAAGGAAAAGAAGAGATCAAGCATAGGGAGGATGGAGAGAGAACTGTAATCGATGAGGCATATCTCTGGGATGCGCTAAAATTTTGAAAATGGAAACTCCATGGAATCTATCAGGGTTATGCCAGCTAAGACTCCTAGCAATGGTGGATATGGAAACTAAAATACAGGAACACCTCCTGTTACTAGGGAAGGCTTCCAGTGGAAGTTTGGGGATAACAACCCAAGCTCAAAACATTCAACACACAATTTTGTTCCCCTATAAGATATGCAGGAATAACGTTGAAGGAAATGGCTAACCAATGCCTGGCCTACCTTGAGACCCTTGCCATGAGAGAGAGAGAGAGAGAGAGAGAGAGAGAGAGAGAGAGAGAGAGAGAGAGAGAGAGAGAGAGAGAGAGAAAGAGAACATTCCTCACACTATTGTTGCTATTCTGCTGCCTTGCAGACTAGATCCTATCATAACTGTACTCTGAGAGGCTTCACTCATTAGCTGATCAAAACAGATGTCAAGGCACACACCTGAACATTAAGCACGCCTTGGGGAATCCCATGGAAGAGAGAGTGAAAGGATTTAAGGAGCCAGAAAGATCAAGGACAACAAGAGAAAACCTACATAGTCAACTAACCTCAGCCCATAAAGGCTCACAGAGACTCAACCACCAACGAGAGAGCATGCATGGGATGAACCTAGGCCCTTGGCACATATGTGACAGATGTGCAGCTTAATCTTCATGTGGGACCCTTACCAGCAGAAGCAGGGTCCATCTCTGACTACATTGTCTACCTGTAGAATTCTTTTCCCTAACTGGGATGCCTTGTTTAGTCTCAGTAAAAGTTTCATGTACTCCCATTTCAACTTGATATGCCAATGTGGGTTAATATGTGTAGGAAGGCTTCATTTCTCTGAAGAGCAAAGGAGAGGGGAGAAAAGAGTAAGGGACAGGGTGTTGGGGACAGAGGAAAATGATGTAAAGTGAATTAACTAATGGAAAATACTGTGAACAAGAATAGGCTAATATTGATTATTTAAATATATATAAATAAATATACACACACATATATACATATATATGTATATATATTAAAAATTGTATTTGTGCTTTGTACACAAACATGTTTAGACAGATGTCAAATTGTTCCTCTTTTCAACTAAATGTACAAGATAATTCTGATGTAAATTTAAATATAATTCTGTATTTATAACTTTATAAGCCATAGTAAATAGTTGAGTACTTTATATTGAATATTGCCTGTAAAGTTGTTTGTTAATTTATTAGTTGAAGAACAATATAGCAACCTTCATAAAAAATATTATTGTGTATTAATGATTTTTTAATTTTGTTATCATTCTGAAGGAAATATGGAACATTGTCCCTTTCAATCAAAAGAGAAAGGTCAGTTAATTCTGTATAATTTACACAATTACTCTTTCATCAAATTATTCTCCAAGGCTTAGACAGAATATGCTTTGCTCCTCTTGCACACAACTTACACTATGTCAGACAGTGAAGTGGCGAGTTTATTAAAGTACTAAACAAGACTGACAAGGCCCTGCCATGTTGGAGCTTGCGTTTTGGAGAGAGTGACAGATAATACAATAAGCAAGTGATTCAATCTCACTTAATGGGAGCAAAGGCTTTAGATTCAACAGAAACACCCTGGACCTCCATAACCCTGCCAAGCTAACGCCAGAGGGAAATGTTCTAGTCCTGGCGAAAGGACAGACATAGCTCCTAAGGCACTGAGGTCATCTGTTAGCAGTGATGTCTGAATTTTCAGATACATACAATATACAAGACAAACTTGATAAAAAACCAACTTGTTAGTTACAGAGAAATTTAATACATTTGCATTTCTTGGATAAAGTTTCCCATGTTAGTTTAGGGACCATAGCTTGAAAGTTGGTGAAATAGAACCAAAAATATAGACTAATACACATGGTCTAATTTAACACACACACACACACGCACACGCACACGCACACACACACACACACACACACACACACGGTTTTTAAAAGTAGTTCATTCACAATCTATTTTAATTTATTGAATATATCTATAATCTGTATCTATAAATATATAACAGATAGATAGCAAAAAATGGTTAACTTTGAAAAAAGAGGAAATGAGAGATATAAGTCTGATGAAACAAAATAAGAGATACATATGAAAAACAGCTGTAAAGAGTGAATATACTACGGGTTCTACATGTAATAAAATTCTATTATAAATGACATTTCAGATACTAAAAATTAGGCTGTTTTGCTACTGATCTGGCAAGTTTTATGTCAATTTGTCACATTCTAGAGTCACTCTAGAGGAGAAAATATTACCATCTATAAGATTGGGCTATAAGCAAGCATTGTAGTGCATTTTCTTAATTAGTGATTGATAAGGGAGGGTTCATCCCACTGTGTTTGGGGCTACCTGGGCCGGTGGTCCTGGGTTCCTTAAGAAAACAGACTGAAGAAGCCATGAGTATCATTATCCCTCCATGGCCTCTGTACCAGCTCCTTCCGCTGGGATCCTGCCTTGCTCGAGTTCCTGTACTGATTTCCTTTAATGGTGAACAGTGGTATAAACCAAATAAATCTCACATTTCCCTAAGTTTTTGGTTGTTGTTAGTACTCATGGTGTTTCATCACAGAAATAGAAACTCTAAGTTTCTATATCATTTAACGGCAATATACCATTTAACATAAATACTATGTAAGGCTATGTGTATTTTTGTTTTTTGCTTAACTACATGAATGATTATATGCATAGATACATTGGCACATCAATACAAATATCATGCTTTTTACATTAAATACATACAGTGACAACTTCTGAAAAAAAGAAACCAATGTGGCTAGCATATGGAGGAATTTTCTTCAAAGAAAATAGGACTTTTCATAGAATATATCTAGATTCTAGTTTTTTCTTTCCTCCACTTCTTCAAGTTCTTTCCCACCTTCTCTTCTGTCTGGATCCACACCTTTCCTCTCTTTAGAAAACAAATAGGCATCTAAGAAATAATAGTAAAATAAAATAAGATAAAGTAAAATGAACAAATTGGAATAGGACAAAACAAATAAAAAGAAAAATAATGTAAGAAAATGCACAGGAAATGTATATAGATACACTAAGACATAAGTTCATACAAAATAGAATCCCTTAAAAGTACAGAAACTAAAGCCATAACATATTTGTAAATGAGTTGATAAGGTTTTTAAAAAAATGCCGACATAATATTATGAGACAAACTACCTCCATATTTGCCATTGAGTTCATATTTTATTGGCCATTCTACACTGCTATGCATAGACCTTGCCCTTAAGAGTGGTTTGTTTTCTCAGTGACACTCCCAGGAGAAAACTGTACTTTAATTTTCAAGTGGCTATCAATAGAGGATAACTCCTGGTTTAGGGATGAGGTCACATGCTCATTTTTCTTTCAGTTCTAGGACACCATGTTTTGCACAGCCATGCAAGCCCTTTGTCTGCATAAGTGTAACAACCCTGTTATGTCTACAGGACATTCTTCTTTGGGGACCTCCATTTCTTTTGGCCCATACATTCTTTCAGCTTCTTCTTTTGCAGCAGAGTTCCCTGATCTCTGGAGGGGAACGATTTGGTGGAAGTATTTCTTTTAGGGTTGTATATTCCAAAGTCTCTCACTTTCTATATAAGTGTGGATATAGTGTTACTCTGTATGTTCCCATCTACTTCAGGAGCAATCTCTGATGAAGACTGAGTGAGGTATCTATGACTATAGCAGAATGTTATTAGGAGTTATTTTATTGTTAGGTTCTCATAACAGAACAGTAGATTGTTGCCTAGGTCCCTGACATATTTAGTCTCTGATTCTTGCCCACCCAAAAAAGTACCAAGGCATCATGGGTTCCATTTCATGGAATGGGCTTTAACCCAAATCAGGCATTGGTTTGTTCCTCTCACAAGATTTGTACTGCTATTGTACGGGCATATCTCACAGGGATGTCACTAATTTAGATGTGTTTGTAGCTGGTTTGGTATTTACCTTTCTTGTTTGGGAGGGTGCATATTATGTTCTAGTGCCATTAAAAAAATCCATAAACATGAAGGTACTATATAGGCATCGGCTTGACTTATCTATGTTCAATGATTTGTCTAGGTGTTGTCTTCACTTATAAGGCCTTAGCCTCAGTGTGTGGAGAGGTTTGAAAATTAGCTGAAGTTGTTTGGAGGATTTCCTGGGGAATCTCTGATGAAGAACTTGATTAAATATAAAAGCACTTCCAGTACAGGAAGCTTCATTTCACATAAGGGAGATATCCAGTGAATAGAGCTCTGTTACCCCATTATAAAGTGACTTCATTTAGATTGTGGTCAAATATGCATATATTTGAGGAATCCTCTACTATATTTGGTTTTTATATGACAGCTCAAATGGCCTTTAGTTTTTGCTCTTCCTACTGGTAATCTTTCCCTATCCTCTCCTCTTTCTGTTTCCCTATCATTTCATTTCATCCCCACTCACACAAATACCAAGCAGTTACATATCATAACTGTTTATTTTCCCTTCATAGGGTTATCTGTCCTTCCTACTCCTAGTCTTTTACTGTCTACCTAACTTCTGTGGTCATGTGATTTTATGGGTTGTAGTTTGTTTAACAACGACTTATTATCTAATATTCACATATAAGAAAATATGTACCAGATTTTGGGAAGGCTTGAGCTACCTTGCTCAATATGAATTTTTTTTAGTTCTATGAATTTATTTACAAATTTCGTGATTCGATATTTTTAAATCCTGAACAA
The DNA here is from genome assembly GCF_978045245.1 of Mus caroli. Taxonomy (NCBI): domain Eukaryota; kingdom Metazoa; phylum Chordata; class Mammalia; order Rodentia; family Muridae; genus Mus; species Mus caroli. The sequence goes on from NW_028227267.1 coordinate 81,255,362, forward strand.
TATTCCATTGTTTAAATGGACCAAGTTTTCTTAATCCATTCACTCAATGATGGACATCCAGGTTCTGATATGAAAGATGACAGTGATTTTATTACTGGAAACTTTCCTCAGAAACCATACCACAAATTCACCCTGACCACAATATGAAGAACAGCATCTTTGTAAGTGTACCTGGACACTGAACAGTGTATTGATGACCTTCTGTTGCTGTGATAAAAAGCCACTCCCAAAAGAAACTTTTAGAAGAATGTGTGTTTTGACTTACAGGTTCACAGTGAAAAAACACAATGTCAGAGAATTCTGGCATGACAGGAAGCAGCAAGATCACATTACATCCACAAAAGTAGAAGCAAGATTACAGATCTTCAAATTTTTCCCATGGGATCTACCTTCAGGAAGGTTCCAAGCCACTAGAAGTTCCATATCCTTCTCAAACAGCTCTACCAAGAGGAAACTATGTGTTCAAATGTAATGAGCCTATGGCAGACATTTCTCATTTACACTACCACATAAACTTATTACCTGTGGAATATCTAGCTCTGATTTGCATTTTAAAAGTATCATTCTTTTGACAATAAATGGAATATAGACTAATTTAAAGGAGAAGAAATAGAGATAATGAGTTTATTGTATTGTCCAGATGAAAATGTATTTTTTTTTGTTCTGAATAACAAAATTTCACAAGTGTACATGCTAACAGAGCAAATATACAGAGAGCAAGCAGAGAAGGATCAAAGATGACTTAAGATTTTGGAATTAGAATTTAGATGCCTCTATTAGCAGAAGAATGCTAGCAGTGAAGACTGAATGAAACGAAGACAGTGACTTCTACTCAATCACTTTCTGAACATTATTGGTGTACAGTTTACAAGTCAAAACATAAACATATGAGATTTTAGTTGTTTAAACAAAAAGACAAACAGAAAGTATGTAATTAAAAATAGAAAAAAATAGAAATAGAAGTAGAAATAGAAATATAGCTAGGGACATTAGGGAAAGAATGTAGGCTAATAACTAGAAATTATAAGTTCATTGAAGATTTAAATTAAAGCTTATCAAAATTAATAAGTGCAATTTTAGTGATAATTAGCTGAGTAATAGAACCCGTGAAATAAGAAATCTAGAAACTTCAGTCGAGAACTAACTTTTGATAAAGTCACTGGTTTCTTAGTAATTTGAAACCAGGAGCTGAGAAAATGGCTCATCCTTTAAAGTGACTACATTAGTAGCAGCCAGGTGATCTGAGTTCTGATCCTAAGAATTTGTGCAAATTCTAAGCAGATTTAGTGATCCAGCATGCAGAAGGCAGAGACAGAGGAACTTCAAAACAAGCTTTCTAACTACAATTGAAACATTCTTGATGAAAAAGACATCCCAGTTGAAGTAACCTAGACACCCCAAAAGTCAAATATGGTATGTGGATGTTAGTTTTAAGCTTTGGTAGGCATGTCAAAACACATAGTACTCTGGAGTTTAGTTATAAAGTAAAGAAATATCAGACAGAGAAGGATTTCCCAAGTAAGAAGAAATAGAATAAGTATTTATGGAAAGATGAGGGAGACTGGAAAGGGAGAATTAAAGGAGAATCAGAACAGAAGAAGAATTAAGAGGAAGAATATGGGGAGAGGCAGCTAAAGCCAAGGTCCACCAAAGGAAAGCTCCAATGCTTGGAATGGTTTTATCTGATTGGATTTTAGGTCTACTTCATGAGACAGAACCCATGACTGACCCTGCACAAGGGGCTGAGAACCTAGGACTAAACAGACCAGGGAACTACTTCTGTTTTGCTGAAGAAATTTAGTAATATAACAGCTCCTGACAACATTAATTTATAGCTATAGATGACTCTCCTGACCAGCCATCATCACAGAAGCTTCTACCTAGGAGATAGGGACAAGTACAGAAACCCACAGCTAGATAGAATGCAGAGGGAGAAACTTTGGAACACTCATCTTAAATGTTTACAAAAAGAATTCTCCATTCAAACCTCAAGTAACTCTGTAATAGAGGAAGCAGGAAGGCTGTAATAACCCTTGGTGATGTAAAGAACCAATGAAACAACAGGAACAATAGGACTGACACACACAGATGAACTCACAGAGATATTGGCAGCATGCACAGGGCATGCTCATATTCAATACAGACGGGGTTTCGGTACTGAGACATGAACATGAACATGGTGGATCTGACCTTCCATCATTAAGCAAGTTGCTACTTCCTCCCACAAGGGGGAAAATCCTTTTATTAAGTTTACAAACCACACACATAGCTTTAAAATCATACAGGAAAAAAATAAAAAGAAAAGGAAAGAAACTCAAAGGGAGGGACTTTAGATGAAATGGCCAACAGTAGGGAATGAGAACTTATAAAGTCCACCTCCAGCAGGAAGATAGGGTATCAAATGAGAGATGGAGATGCCATCCCACAGTCAAAACTCTGACCCATAATTGTTCCTGTCTGAAAGAACTGCAGGGATGGAAGTGGAGAGGAACCTGAGGAAAGGAAGTTCCAGCAACAGGCACAAAGAAAGATCCAGCTCAAGGGGAGGTCCCAAGGCCTGACACTATGACTGAGGCTATGGAGAGCTCACAAAAAGGGATCTATCATGACTGCCCTCCAAAGGAACCAACAATCTGCTGAAAGAATCATATGCAGATATTTGTACCCAACCAGTGGACAGAAGCAGCTGACCCCTGTTGCTGAATTAGGGAAAGACTGAAAGTAGCCAAAGAGAAGAGAGACCCTGTAGGAGAGCCAGCAGTCTCAATTAATCTGGACTTTTGATCTATCTCAAACACTGGATCACCAAACAGGCAGTATACTCCAGCTGATATGAGGCCCCCAACACACACACACAGTTTAGGACTTCCAGGTCTGTGTTCATTCAGAGATGATGCACCTAACCCTCAACAGACTGAAGGCCTATTTCGAGGGAAATTAGGGGTCAGGTGGGGTAGGGTGTAGGGACATCCATTTGGAGACAGGGGGTGGGGAGAAGATATGAGATGTGGAACAGTCAGAGGGTGGAGTGCGGGGTGGGTATAAAATCTGGAGTGTAAAAAAATAAATTACTCAATTAAAAAAAAGAAAAAATAGTCTAGAATGGTGGTATAAAATGAATCCAAAATAGTTAAACATGCTCAATCATTAGATGGTAAAATTATTTCAATAATCCTTTTGGTTTTATTGAATTCTTAGAAGAGAGTTCCTCTAGGAATTTTATTACCTTGTTTCCGACAAAGCTCATATATCAGAAGTAAACAATGTTTGGGCAAATATTAAATCCTCATTTCTGAATGCTTTGAAAGGTTACAAAAATGAGACATTGTAGAATTCTCCTTATTTATCTTAAAGTGATACTAAATGTATAAATGAGATGCAGCAATATCATTTTGAGTTTTTACATACAAATATACCACTGAGTATGAATGTAGAGATGTATGTCGATAATACCTGGACACAAACACAGACAATCAGCAATAATTTTTAAAGCAATGTAATATTAGGTTTATTATCTGTTTTCTTTTCTTTTTTCTTTAACAAATATTCATTATTTATAAATTGTGTGGTTTATTTGTGAAACTGAAAAAAATTCTATATTTGAGAACCAGGCAAATTCTTTCTTCCATAAAATACTGTATTCTTTGCTTTGTTTTAATCTCTACCTTTTAGTTCAAATGTTTTTATTCTAATGTATGCTAATTGGTTCCTTCTATGCCCATGCTGAATTATGTAATGCACGTGAACATTTCTACATAAAAGAGACGAATTATTTCCCATGTAAAGCAAACCTGTTCATTAATCCTTCCAATTCTTTATTTTTCAGCGATCAGAATTATCATTACTCATATTTTATGAAATGAACAAAACAACAATCACTAAAGAAAACTGATAATCTCTAAGAATTCTGACATCTCTCTTATAAATTATAAACTACCCCAAATATCTTGTTACTCTTTTTTTTTTCTTTTTTGGTATTTTTATTAGGTATTTTCTTCATTTACATTTCAAATGCTATCTCCCAAAGCTCCCTATACCCTCCCCAGCCCTGCTCCCCAACCCAATATGCATACAAAGTCTGGAAGCTCTGATTTTTTTAACCTTCTGTTTACTAAGTATTTTTTTCTTTTGTGGATTGTATTTTGCTATTGCTGCATTTTTTCACCTAATTGGTGTCTGTGGGAATGCTGCATTTTTAAAAAAAATACAAAATAAAACTTACATGATTTTTTTCAGACCATTATTTCAATATCTACATTTTTAGTCATTGAAAATCCTATATTGGCTCCTGAGAAGTACCAAAACTTTGAATTTTCAGATACTGTCTATGACAACTTTTAATATAAAGCTTACACCTATTAAGAATTAACAATAAATTAAATTAACCTATTAAATTAACTGAAAAATAAAATACTTTTATATAAACTTTAAAATTAAATCGTAAAACTTTATCATATTTTCTTACTTAACATATGTTAACTACTCTTATAAACCCTTAGCCACTCTATTAAGTCTTTGACATAAATAACACCTCTATTATTTAGATAATATTCATGTTTTTGTTATTCACTTTTCTATTAATTGAAGAAAGAAATAATTATAGTAATCTACAAATTAGTATCTTTATTAGAAGAAAACTTCAATTAAGAGGGAAAATGTTAGTTATCATTAATCAGTTAACAGTAAAGTAAATAGGTTGACTGTTGTTCATGTTTTAAAGTTTTCTGTTTGCATTATTCGAGTGGTTACAATTTTGTGTTGCAAGTTTTATTTCTTTTAATAAGTTTGAAATAAAAAATGCCTAGTGTATATTGCACTACTAATAGGTACTAGAGAACTACATACAACAGTTGCAAGAATCAGACACAGGGACCACTGACATAAAATGGGGATTATTGAGATAAACTCAAACAATCATTTCATCTGGTTCACATAAACCCCCTAAAAGCTTACATTGGATAAGGACATTGCTGCCGGGAGCACTGGGCTTTCCACATATAAAGGAATGAAACTAAACTGATACCTCTCATTTTGTAGAAAGAAAATCATGCAAAATGGATAAAAGTCTTTTATGTAAGACATGAACCTTGAAATTGTTAGATGAATGCAAGGTTAAATTTTTTAAGGTATAGACATAAACAAAGACTTTCTGAATAGAAGTCCAATGATATAGAAAAATAAAAGAAATATTTGCAAATAGATTACATGAAAATAAAAGACCTGTCCAGGAAAGAGAATAATTAGCAGAAAATCAGATATCCTAAAAAAATGAAAAACAATCTTTTTCACTATACAACTGACAAGAGACTGGTATTTACAATTTATGAAGCACAACAAAAGAGAAACACCTTAAATATTCTAAAACGAATAAAACAAAAGAATTGAACAAATGTTTCTAAACTAAAGAATAAATGGCCAGTAGGTATGATAAAATATACAAGCCCTTAGGAAAATACACATTAAAACATTTGGCTTCTCTCCACACCATTTACAAAGGCCGTCATCAAGGAGAAAGACAACTACAAAGGCTGCCAAATATGAGACAAAAGAAAATCTTTTTTTTCTTTTACTAAAAATAGTTACTTTATTCATACAATATATCTTGACCACAGTTTCCTCTCCCCTCCCCTCCCAGATTCACTCTCCTGTTTGCTCTTCAGGAAAGAGCAGCCCTCTAAGAGACAACAGTCAAATAGGACAAAGTAAGATAAAATAAGACAAAAATCCCTCTTGTTAGTGTGTGGTAAATGTGGCCACTATAGAAATGAGTATAGAGGAAGCTCAAAAGAATAAAAATAGAATTACCATATGATCTAACTGATAGGTACATATGCAACTAAGTCTAGTACATAATCGTGTTTTATAACATTCATAATCAGGTACCATTTGGAACAACAACATGACAGCATTTGCACTAAACTGAGAATAGGTTTAATATCATGTTAAACAAAATCAATCAGGCTCATAAGGAAAAATATTCATGTTTTTTGAATGTGCACAAAATATATAAAAGTAGGAAACTTGAAACCAGAATAGGAAATGATTTGAGAATAAGGTGACTGCTAGCACGGAAGCTTAAATGAAGATGATCAGGATAAATTTGGTCAATGTAATGATTTACATGGAGAAAATACAGTCCTATGATTTCTGAACCAAAATATGTGTTAAATATACTGTCAATCATGACTAAGGTTGTGAAAAATATTTATCTTCTTTTAATTATTTAAAATCTTGACTATTATTAAAGATAAGAGCAAATATATTTTGAAAATAGCATCAAAGGACTGCTTAGGAAGAAAAATTAAGACTATGAGTCTTAAATTTTGATTTTACACCCCACATATCCTGAACTCATAAATAGAGTGGTTTTACAGTTTAGTAGTCAACAAGAGGGACAAAATCTGCCTAAATAAAATGCACAGTAAAATCCTAACTAATTTTACTCAAATGACTTAGAACTTGGAAAGTTACCATTATACTGATTGTATACTGGTTGGTTAATTCATTTGCAGCAGCAGCTACAAAGCCTAGGTGTATTGAACCACAACAAAATAAGTAAAAACAGATAAAACATAATAGGTATTCATTCAATGCAAGAAATTTAATTTAAAACTCACAGCTAATTTGAAATTAAAAAAAAAAAAAGTTCCATTGTGCTACTCTGTGCATGTTTAGGAAGTAATTTCAACATTTAGAAGTTACAAAGATAAGGGGGCAAAAGAGAAATGATGTTTCTCTAGCAATAAGTGCACTTTATAAAAACTTATCATGGGATTGTAAAACACCAGACTAAGAACATATTTTAAAAACAGAAAATGTAATTTTAAAAACAAAATACAAGTAATTAATAAGAAGCCAAGAAATAAAAAACTGGTGGGACATATAAAATAAAAAATACTGTGGCTGAATTAAGCCCACACATGTCATTCAGCATTTATTTTAAATGTGAATAGTTGAAATGCACCATTTAAATGACAGTGATTTACAACTCATGTTTGTTTAAAATATTAAAGAAAAAAAACACAAAATTTATTCTGTCCAAGAAACTCAATTAAACAATACAAAAACAGATTTGATTTTAACAAGATGACAAATTAATCACAAAAACAATACAAACACTTTAAATAGTGGGTGGGGATAACAACATAATATTGCCCACAAATTAATACCAATTAATGGGACTATCACATAATAATGTAAGGAAGAACAGATTCTAAATCCATTCTAAAGGAGGAGAATAGTGCAGTCCTGCTAGCATATCTTTAAAATGCCTCTGATAACAGAGTTATAAGTAAAGAGGAATGAATTAGAACACACAGTTACTTGGGAACCTTGACACCCATTCTTAGCAGTACATAAAAACACCATGCTGAGAACCAATATGTGTTTATTTTGTAACACTAACTGGAACTATTTGATGCTTCTTGAGATTCCACCACCAAAGGTAGGATGAACGTAAGGCCAAAGCCTAAAGCATTTACCAATTAGATAGTATTCTACATCAAGGAAAAGAACAAAATAAACAACAAGAACAAACCAGACACATGAACACACACACACACACACACACAGAATGAAAAGGAATTGAAGTCAGAAAACTTACCATAATGAATACAACTAGAAATCAATAATAGAAAGCACTCACTTAAATTTGAAAATGAAATTATATTATTTAAAAAAATCTATAAGTTCAAAGACTTTCAAGAAATGATTTTTAAAATATTTAGAACTGAATAAATGAGAATATTTAATATTTGTAGGATGCCACAGAAATGCTACAACAGAACTGAGAAGTAATAGAGAAGACATAAATTATCATTGTAAAGCTACTAGTGAGCCTCCAGCCTTCATAAAGATAATGAGACCTTTTCTATTTATTTAAACGGTTTTTTGGAAAATTTATGTTTGCTTTTAATAATATAATATTAGGTTCTGCCCATTTGTTGGATGTAAATATCTGCATCTGACTCTTTCAACTGCTTGTTTGGCAGTCATACTAGGTCTCTATTTCTAAGCACACCATAGCATCTGTAATAGTGTCAGGCTTTGGGGCCTCCCTCTGAGCTGGTTCCCAATTTGGGCTTGCCAATAGACCTCCATAATATAAAAATTTTTATATAGTTTTGAATATTTGGGTTTTTTTCTTTTCTATTAGTTGCTTAAGAATTTCACACATTACATTTTGGTAACTTTCAATGTCACAGTCTTCACAAATCTTTATCCCTTTACTACTTACCACACTGTATTTTTTTTTCTTTGTCTATTTCAATACTTCAAGACCAATTTGTGCTGTCAGAATGTCTAGTCTTCCACTGCTGAGTGGTCAACTAAGCACTGAGGAGACTGAGAGAAAGCCTGTGTTCCCTTCCAAGGCAGCTAACAGTAAGCAGCAGCTCATGGCTTGGTGCAGACTGTATGCTCAACTCCCTCTTTGTGCTGCAACTTGTTTGGCTTGGGATTGCACTAGTTCTTCACATGCTTTAACAATTGATTTCAGCTCATATGTACAGCGACCCAACTGTGTAACATAGATAATATTTACCTACATTAATCCACCACTTCTGCCTCTTAACTCTGCTCTCCCAAGCATTATTCCTCTTCTTAAAAAAAATATTTATATCCCAAATGTTGCCCACCCTGTCTCCCTCCTAGAGTTCTTCACCCCATCCCCTCCCCTTCACCTCTGAGAAGGTGCTCTCCCCAGGCATCTCCCTTCTCTGGGGCATCAAATCTTTACAGATTAGGCACATCCTCTCCTGCTGCTGCCAGGCAAGGCAGTCACTCCTCTGCTAGATATGTGTCAGGGGCCTCAGACAAGTCTATGTATGCTCTTTGTTTGGTGGCTTAGTCTCTGGAAGCTGCTAGGGGTCTAGATTAGTTGACACTGTTGGTCTTCCTTTGGGATTGCAAGTCCTTTCATCTCCTTCAATTCTTTCCACTAACTATTCCAGGGGAGTCCCCAACCTCAGTCTCACTCAGTTGTTTGTAGAGCCTCTCAGAGGAAAGCCATGCTAGGCTTCCGTTTGCAAGTACAATATAGAATCAGTAATAGTGTCAAGGTTTGGTGTACACTCATGGGATTGATCTAAAGTTGGGCCAGCCACTGTGAGCCATTCCTTCAGTCTTTGCTCCATTTTTGTCCCTGCATTTCTTTTCAACAGAAAAAAAATTCAAGATCAAATATTTTGAAGGTGGGTTGGTGTCCCCATCTCTTCATTGGGAGTCCTGTATAAACACTAGAGGTGGACTCTTCAGGTTCTATCTCCCTGCTGTTGGACATTTCAGGCTAAGATTACCCACATTGAATCCTGGGAGCCTCTCACATTCTATGCCTCTGGGACTTACTAGAAGTTTACCCCAATTATTAACCCCCACCACTGGAAGTTTCATATTCTCATTCATTCTGCGGTTCCTCTGGGCTTCTCTCTTGTCTACAACCATACATGATTCTGCCCCTCTTTCTGCTCCCACTCTCCCCTTTCATCCAGGTGCCTCCCTCCCTCTGCCTCCCATGATTATTTTGTTCCCTCTTCTAAGTGGGATTGAGGTGTCCTCACTTTGGCTACAAAGTTGTAAAATAGCCTCCAGTTTAATAACATCTTGATTTGGCCATGTTCTTTGTTTCAAGTATGTGGTATCTTCAAACAATGAAGTTTCCTAAATCTGGAAGGTAACCAAGAGCAATAGAAATAGCTCTTTATGTATAAGAGGTCTGTGGGAAGTCACTGAGTTCACTGGAAACAAGAAGTAACAATTACTACACTTGGCTTTTTATTTGGCTATTACTCTGTTATAATCTATTTTCTCTCTTTTTCTTTCTCTCACTTTCTCTTCTTTTTTCTTCTTGTCTCTTGTCGTATTGTGAACTTACATACATTGATACACACACACACACACACACACACACACAGAGCTCCTACAATATTAGATTTCCTTGTTTCTTTTTCCAATCATCTTTATTCAATTGTCCCCCACAAATTCCTTCCTCTACTCTACCCTGCTCTCCTCCATACCAAATTAACTATCTGTATTTTATTATTCCTTTTCAACCCATTGCTTAACAGTTAACAGAATAGAAAAAATACCTTAATTGCTTTGAATGTCATGAACCTCAAACTGAAATTAAATGAAATTAATAATTGAATGGTCAGTAACGATTGCAGAATTGTGACCTTTATCTTAAAAAGAGACGAAGAAGACAATAGAAGGAGCTGTATTATTCATCTGTAGTATTTCAGTGCATATTTTTAAAAAGTTAACTTCAATTGCATACCAATTTATCCAGAAAATATCAAGAACTCTTCTCTCCACCTTTAATGAAATCAGCATTATATTATTAAGAAGATATTACAGCAAATGTTATAGCAAATGAGCTAATTAACTGACTGATAAATTTGTGAGGAAAATGTTAACAAAGCTGATTTATCAATGAATGGAATAATCACAGAGTATGACTATAATATTTATTCCTTGTATGCAAACTGTTTGTTTCATGGAAATCAATCATACTATACCATATGAAGAAGATATTAGTGAATTACATTAATTGACCTAAAGTAATTATTTAACAAATTACACATACAGAGAAGCTACTTATAACTTAGGAAGTTGTAAAGAGTGTCTCATTAATATTCAAGAAATAACAATTTAAAGTCTTCGGTAGTTCATGAAATTTACCAATGCGCAATGCCTTTCCTTCACCAATTTTATTTAAGGAATAAGGACAACTGAAGAAAGGAGACTCTCTTAGTTGAGAAGCTAACTGTCAATCATGGTGTAAACTCCAGGTTTCCAGCTTTCATGAGTCAGCACTCATGCTAGGACAAGCTTTCCACAATGCAGGTGCCTTTAAGTTAACAATGTGTCCTTAACTAACCCCTTACATCGGCTTCTACAATTAACTCCAATAACCTCATTAGTTCACTGAGATAGAATTTGGTGGTATACGTATTTTGGTCTATCATCAGTTTACTATATGTGATAAGTAGATATCTATTCATGCTTACCCAAGAAGTATCAGACAACACTCAACTGAAATAATAGTAACTTCTAAAATTCTTTGTCTTCAAAAGTTTCAATTCAATTTTTGTACATCTGAGAGAAAACTCTTGAGTGAGGAAACAGGAGAATATTGCTGGGCATATATAAAAACTTATTTTAACTTTTCAAATATGTGTATATTAATCTTTACATGTCATTTATTATTTAGCCTAGGAAACTTTATACTCAATTAATAGAGAAGCTAGTAAGTAGATTGATAGTTTACACTCTTTTCAGGAACCATGGCATCATAAAAGAATTTCATAAATATGCATTGTTCCAAAGACTATCTCAACAGTGCATTCGTTGTGGTCACATAGAATACTATAAGCCCTAAGAAAGGGTCATGGTAAAAACTTGGTGGAAACCTATTATTAGCATAATTATACTCATCCTGAAGTTCTTAAGTAGAAGATTGAATAAAGCATATCTGATGGTACATTAACCACTCCGGCAATTTTACTGAGACACAGAGGTCTCTTTTCAAAGAGCCTTAAAAATGGAACTTAAAAATGGAATGAAAAGATGAGTTCAAAGAAATGTCATATTTGGGGGGAATACATTTTTACATTTTATCATTTTATAAGTAAATTGCTTTTATTCACTTTCTCTCACCCCTTCCATTTTATTGAAACACTGTAAACCTGTATGCTAATGATCTCCAGTTGTGTAGATGATAGAATGAGACCACTTTTGACAAACAAAAATCAGAAGGAGCTGATAAATACCATCACCCATTATACTCTATTTGCTGTTCTCAAAGTCTGACCTTTTATGAAGACTTTCAGAGATATGTTATCATCAGGAACCTAATCAAATGCTAAAAGCAGTCCTTGAGAGAAAACATGATTATGAAACTATAGCTTTGTACATTTTAAAAATCTCAAAATGTTGTAAATTCAGTTTGAAGTTTTACAGAGCTATGAATTACCATCATCCTTGAATCTGTTGAATCTTAAAAGCTGATCCATTTTCAAAGTACCAAAGACAACAGTACTTGAGTGTTCAAGACATTTTCTTGTCTGTCGATTTGTCATTAATAGTTAATTCTTAACTATAGTAATTTTCTTCCAAGAAATGTTGCTTCATTTTTTTTGACAGTACCTTCAAGCCTCACGTCTCTGTGATGAGCACTTAGATTCGTTCATACTGCTCAGAATCCCTTAATTCACAGTGCTAGCAAAAAAAAAAAAATACTATGTGTTTACCAAATATCACTAAGTTGATAAAAACACATTTGCTTCATGGAACAAAAGAGTTGTTTTGAAGCAGGAAAGTAGAGATGATCTAAGACAAGCTGCTGAGAATACTTCTAGGAAGAAAAATTTATATTTTAATTGACTGAAAACATTTACTTACAACAAAGAAATTAGAAAATAGAACACTAGAAATCACTGATTTAATTTTTATTAGGTATTTCCTTCATTTACATTTCCAATGCTATCCCAAACGTCCCCCATACCCTTCCCACCACACCCAACCCACCCACTCCCACTTCTTGGTACTGGCGTTCCCCTGTACTGAGGCATATAATGTTTGTAAGACAGATGGGCCTCTCTTTCCAATAATGGCCCATTAGGCCATCTTCTGATACATATGCAGCTAGAAACACGAACCCTTAGGGGTACTGGTTAGTTCATATTGTTGTTCAAACTATAGGGTTGCAGACCCCTTTAGCTCCTTAGGTACTTTCTCTAGCTCCTCCACTGGGGGCCCTATGATCCACCAAATAGCTGACTGTGAGCATCCACTTCTGTGTTTGCTGGGCCCCAACATAGCCTCAAAAGAGACAGCTATATCAGGGTCATTTCAGCAAACTCTTGCTAGTATATGCAATGGTGTCAGCATTTGGAGGCTAATTATGGGATGGAACCCCGGGTATGGCAGTCTCTATGTGGTCCATCCTTTTGTCTCAGCTCAAAACTTTGTCTCTGTAACTCCTTCCATGATTGTTTTGTTCACAATTCTTTTATTTTTTTATTTTTTGACTTATTGGGTATTTATTAAAGTTACATTTCCAATGCTATCCCAAAAGTCCCCCCACCCACTCCCTCCCCCCACCCACTCCCACCTCTTGGCCCTGGAGTTCCCCTGCATATAAAGTCTGCATGACTAATGGGCCTCTCTTTCCAGTGATGGCCAACCAGGCTATCTTCTGATACGTATGCAGCTAGAGACACGAGCTCTGGGGGGGAGGGGATGGTTAGTTCATATAGTTGTTCCACCTATAGGGTTGCAGACCCCAAAACAACTCCCTAGGTACTTCCTCCAGCTCCTCCATTGGGGGCCCTGTGATCCATCCAATAGATGATTGTGAGCATCCACTTCCTTGTTTCTAGGCCCCGGCATAGTCTCACAAGAGAGAGATATATCTGTGTCCTTTCAGCAAAATCTTACTAGTGTATGCAATGGTGTCAGAGTTTGGAGGCTGATTATGCCTGGTATGGCAGCCTTTAGATGGTCCATCCTTTCCTCTCAGCTCCAAACTCTGTCCCTGTAGCTCCTTCCATGGGTGCCTTGCTCCCAATTCAAGGAAGGAGCAAAGTATCCACACCTTGGTCTTCGTTCTTCCTGAGCTTCATGTGTTTTGAAAATTGTATCTTATATCTAGGGTATTCTAAGTTTCTGGGGTAATATACACTTATCAGAGTACATATCATGTGAGTTCTTTTGTGATTGGATTACCTCACTAAGGATGATGCCCTCCAGGTCTATCCATTTGCCTAGGAATTTCATAAATTCATTCATTTTAATAGCTGAGAAGTACTCCATTGTGTAAATGTACCACATTTTCTGTATCCATTCCTCTGTTGAGGGGTATTTGGGTTCTTTCCAGCTTCTGGCTATTAGAAATGAGGCTGCTATGAACATAGTGGAGCATGTGTCCTTCTTACCAGTTGGAACATCTTCTGGATATATACCCAGGAGAGGTTTTGCAGGATCCTCTGGTAGTACTATGTCCAATCTTTTGAGGAATCGCCAGACTGATTTCCAGAGTGCTTGTACAAGATTGCAATCCCACCAAAAATGGAGGACTGTTCCTCTTTCTCCACATCCTAGCCAGCATCTGCTGTCACCTGAATTTTTGATCTTAGCCATTCTGACTGGTATGAGATGGAATCTCAGGGTTGTTTTGATTTGTATTTCTCTGATGATTAAGGATGCTGAACATTTCTCAGATGCTTCTCTGCCATCCGGTATTCCTCAGGTGAGAATTCTTAGTTTGGAAATGAGCCCCGTTTTCTAATGGGGTTATTTGATTTTCTGGGTCCACCTTCTTGAGTTCTTTATATATATTGGATATTACTCCTCTGTCTGATTTAGGATAGGTAAAGATCCTTTCCCAATCTGTTGGTGGCCTTTTTGTCTTATTGAAGGTGTCTTTTGCCTTGCAGAAGCTTTGCAGTTTCATGAGGTCCCACTTGTCAATTCTCGATCTTACAGCACAAGCCATTGCTGTTCTTTTCAGGAATTTTTCCCCTGTGCCCATATCATCGATGCTTTTCCGCACTTTCTCCTCTATAAGTTTCAGTGTCTCTGGTTTTATGTGGAGTTCCTTAATCCAATTAGATATGACCTTAGGACAAGGAGATAAAAATGGATCATTTCGCATTCTTCTACATGATAACCACCAGTTGTGCCAGCAACATTTCTTGAAATGCTGTCTTTCTTCCATTGGATGTTTTTAGCTCCCTTGTTGAAGATCAAGTGACCATAGGTGTGTGGGTTCATTTCTGGGTCTTCAATTCTATTCCATTTGTCTACTTGTCTGTCACTATACCAGTACCATGCAGATTTTATCACAAATGCTCTGTAGTAAAACTTTAGGTCAGGCATGGTGATTCCACCAGAGCTTCATTTATCCTTGAGAAGAGTTTTTGCTATCCTAGATTTTTTGTTATTCCAGATGAATTTGAAGATTGCTTTTTCTAATTCGTTGAAGAATTGAGTTGGAATTTTGATGGGGATTGCATTGAATCTGTAGTTTGCTTTTGGCAAGATAGCCATTTTTAGAATGTTAATCCTGCCAATCCATGAGCATGGGAGATCTTTCCATCTTCTGAGATCTTCTAGAATTTCTTTCTTCAGAGACTTGAAGTTTTTATCATACAGATTTTTTACTTCCTTAGTTAGAGTTACACCAAGATATTTTATATTATTTGTGACTATTGAGAAGGGTGTTGTTTCCCTAATTCCTTTCTCAGCCTGTTTATTCATTGTGTAAAGAAAGGCCATTGACTTGTTTGAGTTAATTTTATATCCAGCTACTTCACCGAAGCTGTTTATCAGGTTTAGGAGTTCTCTGGTGGAATTTTTAGGGTCACTTATATATACTATCATATCATCTGCAAAAAGTGATATTTTGAATTCATCTTTTCCAATTTGTATCCCCTTGATCTCCTTTTCTTGTCGAATTGCTCTGGCTAGGACTTTAAGTACTATATAGAATAGGTAGGGAGAAAGTGGGCAGCCTTATCTAGTCCCTGATTTTAATGGGATTGCTTTAAGCTTCTCACCATTTACTTTGATGTTGGCTATGGTTTGCTGTAGATTGCTTTTATCATGTTTAGGTATGGGCCTTGAATTCCTGATCTTTCCAAGACTTTTATCATGAATGGGTGTTGGATCTTGTCGATTGCTTTTTCTGCATCTAACGATATAATCCTGTGGTTTTTGTTATTGAGTTTGTTTATATACTGGATTACATTGATGGATTTCCGTATATTAAACCATCCCTGCATCCCTGGAATAAAACCTACTTGGTCAGGATGGATGATTGCTTTAATGTGTTCTTGGATTTGGTTAGCGAGAATTTTATTGAGGATTTTTGCATCTATACTCATAAGGGAAATTGGTCTGAAGTTCTCTATCTTTGTTGGATCTTTCTGTGGTTTAGGTATCAGAGTAATTGTGGCTTCATAGAATGAGCTGGGTAGAGTTCCCTCTACTATTTTGTGGAATAGTTTGTGAATAACTGGAATTAGATCTTCTTTGAAGGTCTGGTAGAACTCTGCACTAAATCCATCTGGTCCTGGGCTTTTTTTGGCTGGGAGACTATTAATGATTGCTTCTATTTCTTTAGGGGATATGGGACTCTTTAAATCATTAACTTGATCCTGATTTAACTTTGGTACCTGGTATCTGTCTAGAAATTGGTCCGTTTCGTCCAGGTTTTCCAGTTTTGTTGAGTATAGCCTTTTGTAGAAGGATCTGATGGTGTTTTGGATTTCTTCAGAATCTGTTGCTATGTCTCCCTTTTCATTTCTGATTTTGTTAATTAGGATGTTGTCCCTGTGCCCTTTAGTGATTCTAGCTAAGGGTTTATCTATCTTGTTGATTTTCTCAAAGAACCAACTCCTCATTTGGTTAATTCTTTGAGTAGTTCTTGTTTCCACTTGGTTTATTTCACCCCTGAGTTTGATTATTTCCTGCCGTCTACTCCTCTTGGGTGAATTTTCTTCCTTTTTTTCTAGAGCTTTTAGATGTGTTGTCAAGCTGCTAATGGTTGCTCTCTCCAGTTTCTTCTTGGAGGCACTCAGAGCTATGAGTTTCGCTCTTAGAAATGCTTTCATTGTGTCCCATAGGTTTGGGTATGTTGTGGCTTCATTTTCATTAACCTCTAAAAAGTCTTTAATTTCTTTCTTTATTCCTTCCTTGACCAAGGTATCATTGAGAAGACTGTTGTTTAGTTTCCACTTGAATGTTGGCTTTCCATTATTTATGTTGTTATTGAAGATCAGCATTAGGCCATGGTGGTCTGATAGGATGCATGGGACAATTTCAATATTTTTGTATCTGTTGAGGCCTGTTTTGTGACCAATTATATGGTCAATTTTGGAGAAGGTCCTGTGAGGGGATGAGAAGAAGTTATAGCCTTTTGTTTTAGGATAAAATGTTCTGTAGATATCTGTTAAGCCCATTTGTTTCATAACTTCTGTTAGTTTCACTGTGTCCCTTTTTAGTTTCTGTTTCCATGATCTGTCCATTGATGAAAGTGGTGTGTTGAAGTCTCCCACTATTACTGTATGAGGTGCAATATGTGCTTTGATCTTTACTAAAGTGTCTTTAATGAATGTGGCTGCCCTTGCATTTGGAGCATAGATATTCAGAATTGAGAGTTCCTCTTGGAGTATTTTACCTTTGATGAGTATGAAGTGTCCCTCCTTGTCTTTATTGATAACTTTGGTGTGGAAATCGATATTATTCTATATTAGAATGGCTACTTCTGCTTGTTTCTTCAGACTATTTGCTTGGAAATTTGTTTTCCAGCCTTTCACTCTGAGGTAGTGTCTATCTTTTTCCCTGAGATGGGTTTCCTGTAAGCAGCAGAATGTTGGGTCCTGTTTGTGTAGCCAGTCTGTTAGTCTATGTCTTTTTATTGGGGAATTGAGTCAATTGACATTAAGAGATATTAAGGAAAAGTAGTTGTTTCTTCCTTTTATTTTTGTTGTTAGATTTGGCATTCTGTTCTTGTGGCTGTCTTCTTTTTGTTTTGTTGAGGGATTACTTTCTTGCTTTTTCTAGGGCGTGATTTCAGCCCTTGTATTCGTTTTTTTCTGTTATTATCCTTTGAAGGGCTGGATTCGTGTAAAGACAATGTGTGAATTTACTTTTGTCTTGGAATACTTTGGTTTCTCCATCTATGGTAATTGAGAGTTTGGCAGGGTATAGTAGCCTGGGCTGGCATTTGTGTTCTCTTAGTGTCTGAAAACATCTGTCCAGGCTTTTCTGGTTTTCATATTCTCTGGTGAAAAGTCTGGTGCAATTCTGACAGGCCTGCCTTTATATGTTACTTGACCTTTCTCCCTTACTGCTTTTAATATTCTATCTTTATTTAGTGCATTCTTTGTTCTGATTATTATGTGTTGGGAGGAATTTCTTTTCTGGTCCAGTCTATTTGGAGTTCTTTACGCTTCGTGTATGATCATGGGCATGTCTTTCTTTAGGTTTGGGTAGTTTTCTTCTATAATTTTGTTGAAGATATTTGCTGGCCCTTTAAGTTGAAAATATTCATTCTCATCAATTCCTATTATCCTTAGGTTTGGTCTTCCCATTGTGTCCTGGATTTCCTGGATGTTTTGAGTTAGGATCCTTTTTCAGTTTTTATTTTCTTTGATTGTTGTGCTGATGTTCTCTATGGAATCTTCTGCAGCTGAGATTCTCCCTTCCATCTCTTGTTTTCTGTTGCTGATGCTTGTATCTATGGTTCCAGATTTATTTCCTAGGGTTTCTATCTACAGCTTTGCCTCACTTTGGGTTTTCTTTATAGTGTCTACTTCCCTTTTTAGGTCTAGTATGGTTTTGTTCATTTCTATCACCTGTTTGGTTGTGTTTTCCTGTTTTTCTTTAAGGACTTGTAACTCTTTAGCAGTGTTCTCTTGTATTTCTTTAAGTGAGTTATTAAAGTTCTTCTTGATGTCCTCTACCATCATCATGAGATATGCTTTTAAATCCGGGTCTAGCTTTTCCATTGTGTTGGGGTGCCCAGGACTAGGTTGGGGTGGGAGTGCTGCATTCTGATGGTGGTGAGTTATCTTGACTTCTGTTAGTAGGATTCTTATGTTTGCCTTTCGCCATCTGGTGTTCTCTGGAACTAGTTGTTATAGTTGTATCTAGTTAGAGCTTGTTCCTCAGGTGATTATGTTAGCCTCTATCAGCAGACCTGGGAGACTAGCTCTATCCTTAGTTTCAGTGGCCAGAGTACTCTCTGCAGGCAAGCTCTCCTCTTGCAGGGAAGGTGCCCAGATATCTGGTGTTCGAACCTGCCTCCTGGCAGAAGTTGTGTTTCACTCACCAGAGGTCTTAAGATCCCGTAGAGGGTCCTGTGAGGGCCTTGGGGGTGTCCAGAAACTCTGCACACAAGGAACTCTGCTGCTGGAGTGAACTGGAAGGGACTTGTGCCCCTGATCAGGCCGGGTTATCTGCTTCTTTAATTAATGCAGTCTTAGGTCCTGCACGATTGGCTTGAGGCAGGAGCTGTGTTCCACTCACCAGAGGTCTTAGGATCCCATGAGGGATCCTGTGTGGGTCCTTGCGGGTCTCTGGAGACTCCCCAGGCTAGGAAACCCGGTGCTGCACTGGACTGGAAGGGACTTGTGCCCTGATCAGGCCGGGTTATCTATTTCCTTAATTAATGCAGTCTTAGGTCCTGGGCGATTGAGAGCCCCATTTTTAAATCAGGTTATTTGATTTTCTGGAGTCCACCTTCTTGAGTTCTTTATATATATTGGATATTAGTACCCTATCTGATTTAGGATAGGTAAAGATCCTTTCCCAATCTGTTAGTGGCCTTTTTGTCTTATTGACGGTGTCTTTTGCCTTACAGAAGCTTTGCAATTTTTATAAGGTCCCATTTGTCGATTCTTGATCATACAGCACAAGCCATTGCTGTTCTATTCAGGAATTTTTCCCCTGTGCCCATATCTTCGAGACTTTTCCCCAATTTCTCCTCTAAAAGTTTCACTGTCTCTGGTTTTATGTGGAGTTCCAAATCCACTTAGATTTGACCTTAGTACAAGGAGATAGGAATGGATCAATTCGTAGTCTTCTACATGATAACCGCCAGTTCTGCTGGCACCATTTGTTGAAAATGCTGTCTTTTTTTCCACTGGATGGTTGTAGCTCCCTTGTCAAAGATCAAGTGACCATAGGTTTGTGGGTGCATTTCTGGATCTTCAATTCTATTCCATTGGTCTACCTGTCTGTTGCTATACCAGTACCATGCAGATTTTTTTTTTTTTTATCACAATTGCTCTGTAGTACAGCTTTAGGTCAGGCATGGTGATTCTACAAGAGGTTCTTTTATCCTTGTGAAGAGTTTTTGCTATCCTAGGTTTTTTGTTATTCCAGATGAATTTGGAGAGTGCCCTTTCCAATTTGTTGAATAATTGAGTTGGAATTTTGATGAGGATTGCATTGAATCTGTAGATTGCTTTTGGCAAGATAGCCATTTTTACTATAATGATCTGGCCAATCCATGAGCATGGGAGATGTTTCCATCTTCTGAGATCTTTAATTTCTTTCTTTAGAGAGTTGAAGTTCTTATCATACAGATCTTTCACTTCCTTAGTTAGAGACACACCAAGGTATTTTATATAATTTGTGACTATTGAGAAGGGTGTTGTTTCCCTAATTTCTTTCTCAGTCTGTTTATCTTTGTGTACGGAAAGACCATTTACTTGTTTGAATTAATTTTTTATCCAACTACATCACTGAAGCTGTTTATCAGGTTTATCAGTTCTCTGGTGGAATTTTTAGGGTCACTTATATGTACTATCAAATCATCTGCAAAAAGTCATATTTTGACTTCTTCCTTTCCAAATTGTATCCCCTTGATCTCCTTTTGTTGTCCAATCGCTATGGTTAGGATTTCAAGTACAATGTTGAATAGGTAGGAAGAACGTGGGCAGCCTTGTCTAGTCCCTGATTTTAGTGGGATTGCTTCCAGCTTCTCACCATTTACTTTGATGTTGGCTACTGGTTTGCTGTAGACTGCTTTTATCATGTTTAGATATAGGCCTTGAATTTCTGAACTTTCCAGGACTTTTATCATGAATGGGTGTTGGATTTTGTCAAATACTTTCTCTACATCTAATGAGATGATCAATGTGTCTTTTGTATTTGAGATTGTTTATATAATGGATTACATTGATGGATTTCCGTATATTGAACCATCCCTGCAACCCTGGGATGAAACCTACTTGGTCAGGATGGATGATTGTTTTGATGTGTTCTTGGATTCTGTTAGTGAGAATTTTATTGAGGATTTAAGCATCGATATACATAAGGGAAATTGGTCTCAAGTTCTCTATCTTTGTTGGGTCTTTCTGTGGTTTAGATATCAGAGTAATTGTGACTTCATAGAATGAGTTGGGTTGTGTACATTCTCTTTCTATTTTGTGGAATAATTTGTGAATAACTGGAATTAGATCTTCTTTGAAGGTCTCATAGAACTCTGCACTAAACCCACCTGGTCCTGGGATTTTTTTGGTTGGGAGACTATTAATGACTGTTTCTATTTCTTTAGGGGATATAGGATTGTTTAGATCATTAACCTGATCCTGATTTAACTTTGGTACCTGTTATCTGTCTAGAAATTTGTCCATTTTATCCAGGTTCTCTAGTTTTGTTGAGTATAGCCTTTTGTAGAATGATCTGATGGTGATCTGAATTTCTTCAGGGTCTGTTGTTATGTCTCCCTTTTCATTTCTGATTTTGTTAATTAGGATGGTGTCCCTGTGCCCTTTAGTGAGTCTGGCTAAGGGTTTGTCTATATTGTTGATTTTCTCAAAGAACCAGCTCCTCATTTGGTTGATTCTTTGAATAGTTCTTCTTGTTTCCACTTACTTGATTTCGCCCCTGAGTTTGAATTTTTCCTACCATCTACTCCTCTTGGGTGAATTTGCTTCCTTTTGTTTTAGAGCTTTTAGGTGTGTTGTGAAGCTGCTAGCATGTGCTCTCTCTAGTTTGTTTTTGGAGGCACTCAGAGCTATGAGTTTTCCTCTTAGAAATGCTTTCAGTGTGTCCCATAATTTTGGGTATGTTGTGGCTTCATTTTCATTAAACTCCAAAAATTCCTTAATTTCCTTATTTATTCCTTCCCTGACCAAGATATCATTGAGAAGGGTGTTGTTCAGTTTCCACGTGAATGTTGCCTTTCTATTATTTATATTGTTATTGAAGATCAGCCTTTGTCCATGGTGATCTGATAGGATGCATGGGACAATTTCAATGTTTTTGTGTCTTTTGAGGCCTGTTTTGTGATCAATTATATGGCCAATTTTGGAGAAGGTACTATGAGGTGCTGAGAAGAAGGTATATCCTTTTGTTTTAGGAAAATATGTTATGTAGATATCTGTTAGATCGATTTGATTCATAACTTCTGTTAGTTTCACTCTGTCCCTGTTTAATTTTGTTTCCAGGATCTGTCCATTGATGAAAGTGGGGTATTGAAGTCTCCCACTATTATTTTGTGAGGTACAATGTGTGCTTTGAGCTTTTCTAAAGTTTTTTAATGAATGTGGCTGCCCTTGTATTTGGAGCATTGATATTCAGAATTGAGAGTTCCTCTTGGAAGATTTTATCTTAGATGAGTATAACATGCTCCTCCTTGTCTTTTTTGATGACTTTGGGTTGGAAGTCGATTTTATTAGAGATTAGAATGGGTATTCCAGCTTATTTCTTCAGACCATTTGCTTTCATTCTGAGGTAGTGTCAGTCTTTTTCCTGAGATGGGTTTCCTGTAAGCAGCAGAATGTTGGGTCCTGTTTGTGTAGCCAGTCTGTTAGTCCATGTCTTTTTAATTGGGGAGTTGAGTCCATTGATATTAAGATATATTAAGGAAAAGTAATTGTTGCTTCCTATTATTTTTGTTGTTAGAGTTGGCATTCTGTTCTTGTGGCTGTCTTCTTTTAGGTTAGTTGAAGGATTATTTTCTTGTTTTTCTAGGATGTGGTTTCTGTCCTTGTATTGATTTTTTTCTGTTATTATCCTTTGAAGGACTGGATTTGTGGAAAGATAATGTGTGAATTTGGTTTTGTCATGGAATACTTTGGTTTCTCCATCTATGGTAATTGAAAGTTTGGCTTGGTATAGTAGCCTGGTCTGGCATTTGTGTTCTCTTAGTGTCTGTATAACATCTGTCCAGTATCTTGTGGCTTTCATAGTCTCTTGTGAAAAGTCTGGTGCAAGGGAACCCTGTTCCCTTACTGCTTTTAATATTCTATTTTTATTTAGTGCATTTGTTGTTCTAATTATTATGTGTCAGGAGGAATTTCTTTTCTGGTCCTGTCTATTTGGAGTTCTGTAGGCTTCTTGTATGTTCATGGGCATCTCTTTCTTTAGGTTTGGGAAGTTTTCTTCTATAATTTTGTTGAAGATATTTGCTGGCCCTTTGAGTTGAAAATCTTCATTCTTATCTACTCCTATTATTGGTAGGTTTGGTCTTTTTCATTTTGTCCTGAATTTCCTGGATGTTTTGAGTTAGGATCTTTTTGAATTTTGCATTTTCTTTGATTGTTGTGCTGATGTTCTCTATGGAATCTTCTACACCTGAGATTATCTCTTCCATCTCTTGTATTCTGTTGCTGATGCTCACATCTATGGTTCCAGATTTCTTTCCTAGGGTTTCTATCTCCAGCATTGCCTCACTTTGGGTTTTCTTTATTGTGTCTATTTCCCATTTTTATGTCTCGTATTGTTTTGTTCATTTCCATCACCTGTTTGGTTGTGTTTTCCTGTTTTTCTTTAAGAACTTGTAACTCTTTAGCAGTGTTTTCCTGTATTTCTTTAAGTGATTTATTAAAGTCCTTCTTGATGTCCTTTACTATCATCATGAGATATGTTTTTAAATCCGGGTTTAGCTTTTTGGGTGTGTTTGGGTACCCAGGACTGGGGGAGGTGGGAGTGCTGCATTCTGATGATGGTGAGTGGTCTTTGTTTCTGTTAGTAAGATTCTTAAGTTTGCCTTTCGCCATCTGGTAATCTCTGGAGATAGTTGTTATAGTTGTCTCTGGTTAGAGATTGTTTCTCTCGTGAGAGCTATGATGTGAATCATTCTTGATTAATGATAGAGATTCAAGACCAGGCATCAAATTGACTTTAGTTTTCAGTTTTTATACTGCTACCATAGATGAGCAAAAGATATATTTACAAGTCACATAATATAAATAATATATTTATAGGAGTTCATAGCTCTCAAATTTCCAAAACCTACTAGTTTCTTGGAACATTCAGTTTTCTCACTATTCATCTCTTGGCCAATTTTCTTTAATAAATCCAAGGTCAGGATTGAGAGAAGATACTGGTATTGTGGAGAAGGGAGATTTATGAGCTGAG
This sequence comes from Mus caroli, assembly GCF_978045245.1. Taxonomy (NCBI): domain Eukaryota; kingdom Metazoa; phylum Chordata; class Mammalia; order Rodentia; family Muridae; genus Mus; species Mus caroli. The sequence goes on from NW_028227267.1 coordinate 81,279,239, forward strand.
ACTTTCAGGGTCAATTTAATCTAAGCATTTATATTTTAATTTTTAGGTGTTAAGTAATAACAATGGTGTTTTTTTACTGTCTTTATTTTGAGCTATGCAAAGGAAGCTAATGTGTAATGGACTACTAGACATGTAAAGAGCTACTAATTAGATGATATTTTAATATGCCAAGGCACAGTAAGTGGGACAAACTGAGAAGGTAAACAGAGGCTTGTGTATCCCAGGCTTTGTAATTCATCATATAATGTCTGCCACTATTCTGAATCAGTACAGAACCACTGATACTGGTTAAGATGACAGGTAAAATATTTGCTATTTTCATTGTAAAGTATGGTGTATATAATGATTAAATTCAGTTTGTTTTACTGCACATTACTAATTATCTATTTTCAATATGAAGAATTTTAATTCACTCCAAAAAAAGACTACATTACTAATAGTTTTAGCTTTGTGAAGTAACTAGTTAAGTTTTTTTTTTGTTGTTGTTTGTTTGTTTGTATTTGGGGGGGGTGTTTCTAGACAGGGTTTCTGTGTATAGCCCTGGCTGTCCTGGAACTCACTTTGTAGACCAGGCTGGCCTCGAACTCAGAAATCCGCCTGCCTCTGCCTCCCCAGTGCTGGGACTAAAGGTGTGCGTCACCACGCCCGTCTTATTTTTTATTTTATTTTATTTTTTTTAAGATTTTTTGTTGACTGCTGAAAGATAATTCTTCATTTCATAAAATGAATACAATTTGAAAGAGAAATCCAAAGCATTTACATATTCATAGAATGAGGTAGTTTAGGACAGAGATAAATGATGTTAGACTGCAAGAAAGGACAATAAAGATAGGAAAAGAGAGGTAATTTGAATCATGGTTCAAAGATAGACTTGAATGAACATGTGATGGATTGAATGCAGAGTCAAAAAGAGAAACAATTAAATAATGACACTTTATTTCTGATCTGGGGAACATTATTATTACAAAATGAGCACTGTGAATTTATAATAATACTAACTATAAACATATCTTGAAACAGAATAATCTTGTTGAATATAAGCATCTTATATTACATTTAGAAAGTTCTTAATAATATTCACCTATGAAGTAGTAAACATCTTAAACACAGTATATATTGGTTATCACACAAATGTATACTCAAAATTAAACACACACACACTCACACACACACACACAAACACACACTCTCTCTCTCTCTCTCTCTCTCTGTGTATGTTTACATGTGTGTCTCTGTCTCTATCTCTCTGTCTCTCTGTCTCTCTGTCTCTGCATTTGAAAGAAAGCATGTAATACAAATATGACAGATGTACTTACTGAATCCTTAAGGAGCCACTGTTTTTCTGTTCTTGAGCAGCTGCAATATACTTCTCAAGAACAAACTTAATTAGAAATGCAGTATGTAGTTAAGCCAGTGCCATAAACATTTGTTATGACTTAACATCAACTGGAATACTTTATATTCACCCATTTTAAAGACTGAGATTATATAAAAATATTCTTTGAGGAAATGTCAGTGATTGTTGAGAAAATGCCCTTCCTTTTGTGTATAAGTATAAACATGTAGAAAAAAATGAAAATTTAAGAACATAGGAAAAATACATAAGAATTGGAGAGGGTATAAAAGATAAAGAGGAAAAAATAATAGTATTTGTGAATGAAATTGTTGGTTGAGGTATGTGCTGGATAGATTTCTGTCAACTTGACTCAAACTAAAGTTATATAAAATGTCCTCATAAGATCAGGCTATAGGAAAGCCTGTAGCATATTTTCATTCTTCGCGGTTGATGCTGAAGTGCTTAGCCCAGTATTTTTGCAATTTCTGGGCTGGTGATCCCGGGTTCTATAAGAAGCAGGCTGTTCCCTAATTCAAACACAGTGGTCACCAACTTCTGTCCATTGTTTGAGTGTAAATATCTGCATCTGACTGTTTCAGCTTCTTGTTGGGCCTTTCAGAGGGCAATCATGATAGGCCATTGTCTGAAAGCACACCATAGCACCAATAACAGTGTCAGGCCTTAAGGCCTCCCCTTGAACTAGATTTAAAAATGATTAAAGAATAAATAAAAGAAAAGAAAACAAATTTTATAAGCATGTTACTAAATTTGAAATTTTATGTAAGTTAAAAAGAAAGAAAAAGGTTGTTTAAACCATGAGAAGCAAGACAGTAAGGAAAACCTCTCCATGCCCTCTGCAGCAGCTCTTGCTTCAAGGTTCCTGTCCTGTTTGCTCTCTTGTCCTAACTTCCTTTAATGACAAACAGTGATATGGAAGTGTAAACCAAATAAAGCTTTTCTGACTCAACTTGCTTTTATGGTCATGGTTTCCTTGCAGCAATAGAAACCCTAAGACAGAATGCAAAAATGAATTTCTAAAATTCTCATATGATGAAAGATAAATTAACAATTACACAGATTCAGTATGGAGTGGAAATCTCATGACTTTAAAGTAGGTTTATTATCATATACTGGTTGTACATTTTATTTTATGAGCAAAAACAATGTATATGTGAAATAAAAGTAAAGTGGGAATCATCGGAACACATAAACATTAATGTTTAAATTGTGAATGATAAAACACTTACCCCTCTAGATCACAGTTGATGCTTTCCCTTTCATATAAATAAATACTAACTGGCAATATTGCTGTGAAAAGAATTTATCCTAGTCCATGAAAAATAAAGCAGTCTTGAGGTAGCATAAGTAAATATGGACAAATAGCAAATGTATTATTGCTACTACCTTCTGTGCTTCGCAAAGAAAGAGAAACTATTTTTCTATATTCCACATGAGCATATCTAATACCTTTAACGTTCAAATTTATACATAAACTCTATCCCAATTTGATTGCTTAATGTAAACTATAGTTTAATATTCTCTTTGTTGGTATGATGAACAAGAAGAGGCTAGTTCGGAAATAATACTAAATGAGAAGAAAACCAACAACATATTATTTAACGAAGAAAAGTCCAGACAATACACATGTACACAAATACAAAGGATTATATAAAAAGTATTCATTGAAACTTTCTATGAGGCTTCCAGACAATTTCACTGAAGGAGAATTTTGCTAAAATAATAGAAAAAGTTATACAATATCCAGAAATGTGGTGAATGGCACCATGAGTTGATTTACTACTGTGTTTCTGGATGATTAATGCATAGTTTTATACATTTGGCCATATATTCTGTGTATTAACTGAAGACAGCTTGAAGTCAGTGAGAACAAGACACCTTGAGAGTGTCAAGACAGTATATAAGTATAAGGCATGGCACTCAACATAATGGTCATAGTAATAACAAACTGATAACAATCAACTCTACCAACTTTAGGTTGATATTATGTTCTCATTAAAATCTTTTATTAAGCTATTGACATTGTCTTTACGTGCATCCTAGAAATTGACAGTAAACCACTACATGCTTCACATACAAAGCTTGGAGATATCAACCTCAATTTTACCTGGGAGTCTCTTACTTGAGGATTAGTTCTCAAAGAATTGGAGGTTGCTATGCAACATGATATGGGTAAAAAGCAAGCAGCATTCCTACCCATCATTCAAACCTGAAAATCATGACAAAGACCAGTCCTGTATGATAGCTAAAGTGATATATTACTTGTGGGTAAATATATAACTTGGGAGAAACCAACAGTTGTCTAATTGGACTTAGGCTCCACTCAGTAGGGATGAATTTATTCCTGATACAATTAATGCATTAAAATATTTTTGCTACAGAAATTATAGACACTGAGAAAGCCTGTTACTGTTAATAACCCAAATTAAAATAGTTTGTAATATTATTCTATGTTTTCTTTTATATACACTACTCATGTAGCTTTTAACTCTCATCAAAGAAGCTTGTAGTTGGAGCAGCTGGAATTTTTTACAGAAATCAATCTCTGCTCCAAATGTAGAGAATAAATAACTATGTAAAGCTCAATTCCAAGAGTTGTGTAACTTGAAACTCAGGTTATTAGGTAACCTCATTGAAAAGGAGGAGGAATGATTGTAAGAAACGGACTCCTGATGAAAATCATTGTCATCTGTATAGCATACAAAATGTGCAACCTTGAGCTCTCAGTACTACATTCAACTAAAAAAAGTCTACACAATGGTAC
>NW_028227267.1:81285856-81515856 GCF_978045245.1 Mus caroli
GCAATCACTAGATGGTCCATCTTTTCGTCACGACTCCAAATTTTGTCTCAGTAACTCCTTCCATGGGTTTTTTGAAAGGATGGACCATCTAGTGATTGTCATATGCAGGGATCCATCCCATAATCAGCTTCCAAAAGCTGACACCATTGCATACACTAGCAAGATTTTGCTGAAAGGACCCAGATATAGCTGTCTCTTGTGAGGCTATGCCGGAGCCTAGCAAACACAGAAGTGGATGATCACAGTCAGCTATTGGATAGACCACATGGCCCCCAATTGAGGAGCTAGAGAAATTACCCAAGGAGCTAAAGGGAACTGCAACCCTATAGGTGGAACAACAATATGAACTAACCAGTACCCCGGAGCTCTTGTCTCTAGCTGCATATGTATCAAAAGATGGCCTAGTCGACCATCACTGCAAAGAGAGGCCCATTGGACTTGCAAACTTTATATGCCCCAGTAGAGGGGAACCCCAGGGCCAAAAAGGGGGAGTGAGTGGGTAGGGGGTTGGGGGGTGGGTATGGGGGACTTTTGGGATAGCATTGAAAATGTAAACGAGGAAAATACCTAATAAAAAAATAAATTAAAAAAAAAGAAGAAGAAGAAAGGGTTAGATATGCCAGAAAGTTTCTTTGCTGATAAACTCAGAGTATTAATAAGATACTGTTTAAAATTTTATCTAATTATAAAACTATGTAATTTTAATCTGATAGTAGATCCTTGAACATCAAGCATCAAAGGGTTTACATGATTAATAATTACTGAAACAAGAAATAACAATAAGAAAAAAATGAACTAAAATTTAAACTCACATGAGTCTGAAAATGCATGCTAAGTATTAAACAAATGATTACTCAAATTCAAAACCAAAGTCACAGATATAAATACATGTAACATGTCAAATAAATTATGATAGCATTATCTGTGAGTTACAAATAGATTTGATTTTTGTATAAACATATTCTAAACTAAAAATTTTCAATGTATTTTTCAGAATTTCATAAAGTCAAATGGACTTGTTCCACTTGCTTTAATTTATCTTGTTAAATTAAACATAATAATGGCCGGGCGGTGGTGGCGCACACCTTTAATCCCAGCACTCGGGAGGCAGAGGCAGGCGGATTTCTGAGTTGGAGGCCAGCCTGGTCTAAAAAGTGAGTTCCAGGACAGCCAGGGCTATACAGAGAAACACTGTCTTGAAAACAACAACAACAACAACAAAACAAACAAATAAACAATAATAATAATGATTAATCATAATAATAACAATTGTTGTAAAGTATATGAGTAAAGACTGATAAAGTATAATTTTATATTTTACCTATTTTGAAAAACTTTAACAATCTTTGTAATTTTAACTTTAAGTACGTGTAATTTTAAAACATACATTTCTACATAAATATCATAATTCTATATAATAAAACTGTGGAATATACATTCTAGAATCTATCATGTAAAAGCAGGCTTATGTTGAATTAATTGCATTGATACTTGGCTTTATTATGGAATTTTTATTGGTTATTTTATTTATATTTATTTACACTTCAAATGTTGTCCCCCTCCCCAGTTACCTCTCGGCAAATCCTCATCTCATTCCACTCCTCCTGCTTCTATGAAGATGCTTCCTCATCCACGCATCCACTCTCACTTCTCCTCCCTAGCATCTCCCTACACTGGGGGCATAGAGCCTCCTCAGGACCAAAGGCCTCCTCTCCCATTGATGCCAGATAAGGTCATCTGTTACATATGCAGCTGGAGGCATGAGTCAGTCCACTCATTAGTTGGTGGTTTAGTCCCTGGGAGTCCTGAGTCGTCCAGCGAGTTGATATGGTTGTTCTTCCTATGGGGTCGCAATTTCCTTCAGCTCATTCAGTTCTTTCCCTAACTCTTCCATTGGGGTCCCAGTGCTCATGTCCAATGGTTGACTGTGAGCATCTGCATATGTATTGGTCAGACACTGGCAGAATCTTTCAGGGGACAGCTATACCAGGCTCCTGTAAGCAAGCTCTTCTTGGCATCAGCAATATTGTCAAGGTTTGGTGTCTGCAAATGTGATAGATCCTTAGATGGAACAGTCTCTAGATGGTCTTTCCTTCAGTCTCTGCTCTACTCTTTGTCCCTGCATTTCCTTTAGACAGGAGCATTTCTGGGTTAATATTTTTGAGATGGGTATATAGCCCCCGTCTTCATCTGGGGGCAGTGCCTAAACTCTGGATATGGTCTCTATGGGTTCTCTCTCCCCTTTGTTGGGTATTTTGGCTAATGCCATTCCCGTTGGGTACAGGTAACCTCTTTCTTCTCTGGCATATGAAACTTTCTAATAGGTACACCCAGTTCCCCAGTTCCCCACTGCTACACAACTCTATTAAATTTCCCTACCCTTTGCACTTCTTCCCCACTTCTCCTTCCCCATCCTGTCTTAAAATGTTGATATATCTTTTTATTTTAATCAAGAATTTATGGATGTTATCATGGAAAATATCTATGCTCAAGACCTCATATAAATCCTAATGTAGTATAGTCTGTCAGTACTCTGTATAATATTACAATCTCAAACACAAACTGAATTGTTCACCACCATTGCATGACTTTTGAAAAGTGTGTGCTTTTTCATAGATTTGTGTTAACATACAAAATATATTGCTATTTTGTTTTCAACTAATTTCAACCAAATATTGTTCAAAGTACTTAGGTTTAAGAAAAGATTCAAAATATTCAATAATATTAAAATAAAGTAGTCAGCCAATGCATTCTCCTATATTATAGCAGTAATCTAAAACCTCCTGACTTCTAAGGCTTTTTCCAGCAGAAACTCAAATAGCTCTTACAAAGAACCAGAGGATCTGCAAGACTGAGAGCACAATTCGTATATATCAAAGCAACTAGCAGTGTGGAAGTTACCACATGAATTTGGTAGATGATTGTTTAAACATAGTGTAATCCCAATTTATTATATTCAGTTAGATCACTCAGTTCAAGAGTTTAGATTATCTATTAGAATCTTTTCTGTTTGATGAAGCCAGTGATGAAGTCAGCATTTTCACACTTTATCAACACACCTTATATTATTTTGTCAAAAGATCAAAGCTACTTCAAACTAGAGCATATAAAAACCAGTATCCAGAGTCAGAACAACCCAAAGATACAGGATAAAACCAATCATGACTGGCAAAAATAAAAAAAAAAGAAAGAAAAGAAAAGAAAAAAGGTCAATGAAATGATTTATAATAAAAGTTTGCTTTACTCATAGGTCAATACCTAGCCTAATTGTCACCAGAGAGGTATTAGAGGCATTATCCAGCAACTGATTGGAGTAGATACAGAGACCCACAGCAAAACATTAGGCCAAACCAGGGGGGATCCCACAGAAGACAGGAGAAGAAAGGCTGTTGGATGCAGAGGGTAGAAGACCAGTAGAGGAAGGCATTCAGAATCAACTACATAGAGATTATAGAGACAAACAGAGACTGAAGCTACAAACAAGGATCCCGCCTCTGTCTGATCTAGGTCTTATGCATTTAATTTAGGATTGTGTAGGTTGGGAGTAGGGGTGTGATTGACTCCTTTGACTGTTCTTGGGACCCTTTTCTCCTACTTGTTTGCCTTATCCAAACTAGATATGAGGCTTTCTGTCTAGTGTTAACTGTGTTTCTTTAGGCCATATATGGTTGATATCTTTGAGAGGTCTTGCTCTGTTCTGAAGGTAAATGGAGGATTAATGGATTTGGGATACCGTGCAGGTAAGGGAGATCCTGGGACGAGTGGAGAGATGGGGGATTGTGGTTGAGATGTAATGTATGAGAGAAAAATAAAAGAAAAATACTGGAAATAAGTCTCTTGAACAAAAGCAAACATTAGAGTTAAGTAGTAGAAGCATTGAGAACACAAATTCGGAGTTTTCTGAAAAAAAAATAGTATCTTTAAAATACTGCTGATAAATTGTGGGCAGCCTAGGACATGTTTAGTGAATGTGCAAGGGGTGGATAGAAATACTAAGTGAGTGCATATTGTTGACCTTGATACAGCAATGTCAGGAACCAATGTCTCAGGTTCATAGTAATATAGAAACTCTTCACTCTTATCTCCCATCCAAGGTAATGCTCAGAGGGATGTCAAAGCATTCTTCTGGTCTGAGTGTGAATATTAATAGTCTTACAATTGAGACGTGTGTGTAAAAACTGGCCACTGCATCTTACTTCCCCCAGATACTTATAGCAGAGACTGCTCACTCGATAATACCTACTTACACTAAGTACTTACTAAGTTCATTTCCCCTCTACTGCACACAATAAACTTGCTAGTAGCATGTTTTGTTGCACTGTTGGTGCAATTCCAACAAAGTGTGAATGGTAAAACAGATTCCTTCTCTGCACTCTGTGTTGACCTTTTCTTCATTTCCTTCCTACTCTTAGCCAGATTTGCAAGGTGCAGTTATTAGCTGTATGTGGAAATAAATATAAATTCCTAACAAAAGAAATTTGGTTATAGCAGACAATGAATAAGCAGTACACACACAGTACAGAGAATAATATCTTATATTCTGTATGGACAGAGAAGTTCATATTAATTTAATATGCCACTTGCTTCAGGTACTTCATAGAACACTCAAAATATAGAACTCAACTGCAAGTGGATATTTATTTTATCTCTGTCACAGGGTTCCATAGACTACAGCCATGCTTGATTTGTCTGAAAATTACATTCACCAGAAATACTTTAGAAAATATTAGTTTCAACTACTAAGATTTAGATTTAGTGAAGCTGTGATAATTCTGCATTAATCCCAACTTTCTTCAGGAATGGGATCCATCAGACCATGTATCAGATTCCACATCCTAGCACTATGAGTTGTTCTCCACAGCAACAACTTATGTGAGCTAAGACAGAAAATCTAAAGTTCTGTAGCACAATTGTAAAAAGACAGTCATTAAAAATCACTAAAATGTGTGCAGGATAATTATTTTTCCAATTTTATCATAATGACAGATTTTTGGAAACCTAGCTTTATTATAATTTAAATATTATTTGCATAAATTATTTAGATTTATCTACCTATTCTGTCTTTAGAATAATTTTACTTATGAATTTGAAGACATTGAGATGCATATTTAAACATTTAATGGTAAAATTAATGCCAAGTAGAAATTTCAGTGCAAAGTTTCTATTCACTTATCTTTGAGGGTTTTAGACATCCACATTCCATATTGTCACTAATTCTATTAATCTATTTCCAATTTAAATAACACTTTTACTTTAAAACTATTTTATATTGACAAAACATTGAAATAGTTAATACTGAAATAAAACTATTTCTACTATTCTTAACATCTTACATAGCAATGTTTATTTATTTATTTATCTATTTGTTTGTTCGTTTGTTTGTTTTTTGAGACGGGGTTTCTCTGTACAGCCCTGGTTGTCCTGGAACTCACTTTCTAGACCAGGCTTTCCTTGAACTCAGAAATCTGTCTGCCTCTGCCTCCCATGTGCTGGGATTAAAGACATGCGCCACCACTGCCCAGCGTTTTTTTGGGTTTTTTTGTTTTTTGTTTTGTTAAGATTTATTTATTTATTTATTTTCTATGAATACACTGTAGCTGTCTTCAGACAAATCTAGAAGAGGGTATGATGTTCTATAACAGATGGTTGTGAGCAACCATGTGGCTGCTGGGATTTGAACTCAGGACCTCTGGAAGACCAGTCAGTGCTCTAACCCACTGAGCCATCTCTCCAGCCATTTATTTTTTTTGTAAATAGAAAATGTATTATCAATAGATTATTAATGAAGCTTATAAATTTAGATTACCTTAAATGTTCTTGATAATATGTTTTGGGTTTCAAAGTCCCATCCAATATAACACACTTCATGATGTTTTCATGCCTCTATAAGTACGTATTAGTCTGTGGTAGGATTCAGGTTCAGTTTGATTTAGAAAACCACTGGATAGTCAGATATTTTCCTTAGTGGGATTTGTTTTTGTTTTTGTTTTTTCTCTCTTACTTTAATTTATATTATGGACTTGACAAAGCAGTACCAGAGATTTATAAAGTGCCTCTCATGTTTCAGCCTATCAAAAGCACAAAGACCAAACCCAACTAGTCACTGTTGAGGTTAAATTTTTATAGCTGGATTGATATACTAGTTACTATTTTCCATTAAGATTTATTTTTCTTCCCTCTCATTATATACACTACACTCTTGAGAAAATAATTGCTATAAGAAAGTAAACACAAAGAAGGAAATTATATTGGACTATAACCTAAAATATAAAATAAATATCAAGATGCCTACAGTTTTATAAATATAACATGATAGATAAATAAATGAAAAACTAATGAATAAATGTACATCGCAAAATTCTCCAAAGAAATATACATGCACATTTTCCAGGAATGTGAGATAATGAAAATCTGCTTCTGAAATGTGGACTTCAGTTTGATAATATTCAAGACAACATTTACTCCAAAACTTTAGTTTAAAAATCTCTGATGTAGTTCCACTAGTGTAATCTTCTTTAACTGCACCAGAATTCACATCATTGTTATTGCTTTCTTTTAAATGCCATTACTGCCTAGATTTAAGGGTAATGGCTACGCAAGAACCCAAAGCAGTTTCTTTTGTTGTTGTTGTTGTTGTTGTTGTTTTTGTTTTTTGGTTTTTAGAGACAGGGTTTCTCTGTATAGCCCTGGCTGTCCTGGCACTTGCTTTGTAGACCAGGCTGGCCTCGAACTTAGAAATCCGCCTGTCTCTGCCTCCCGAGTGCTGGGATTAAAGGCGTGTGCCACCACGCCCAGCTTCCAAAGCAGTTTCCATGAAAAGTTTACCTACCTGAGATTAGAATTTAGGAAGTGTAGGGAAGTGAAAAATATTTGTCCAACATAACAAGAAGTTAAACTAGCATAATATCTAATTTTGTAAAGATATGAATAGATAAAATAATGAAAGATTATCACATTGAGAGATATAACACACCTTCCGAGTGGTCATATTCCAGATTACTTCCATAATGTTTTATCTTCCCCATCTCTGGATTTTCAATGCCAGCACATCCTTTGCAAAAGTTTCTAGATGCTAACACAACGTTGTTAATATTCCCCTCTTTCTCAAATTCTTATTTTACTTCTTCTCTTTGCTTTCAACATTGTTTCCACTAGTTACTCTGTGGTGTATTGGAGATCAAAGTGCAGAGAGGACTCAAGGGCTAAGACCACTTGTTCTGCTTACAGAGATTTGCTGCAGGGGTGCACCTGGGGAGTCACAGTGACTTACAGCCTATTCCAATTCTTTCCTAGTACTATTCTTTTTCTATTTTTCTCTTGTCCAACTACCTAATCTATGATCCTAAGAATAGTACTGTAAAATAATGAATATTTGGCATTTTTTTCTCATTTCATATTTTAGAGGGAATCTTCAGTTTTAATAGTTTGTGTCTTTTCTCTCATTTCATTAATTTTTCTAGGTGGTTGTTAATTACACTTATTCTCTCAACTATCCAAGGCTTAGGTGGATTCTATCTGCCATTTGTGTGGTCTCAGTTCATTTTTTAATGTCCTGTTATTATTTTTTGATGTTTACTCTTTGGGGTTTAGACTTAGTCTTGTTTGCTGAAGATGGTAAAGTGTATCATTAGCTTGAAAGGACTCGATTTTAAAATATATGAAGGTATAGAGGACCTCTGTAAGTGTGATTTGACATTTATATATTATAGTAGTAAATTTAGTTCAATGAATAAATTTAAGGAAGTAAAAATATAAAATCATCCTTTACTCCCTTCATTCAATGTAAACTATTCAATAAGTTGGACACATATACTTTTTTTTGATAAATGGGCTTTGAAACATATTTTTCTGGGGAAATAACTAATGATATAGACATTTTATTAAGCAATCTGAACATTAATACATAATATGAAAGAAAATAAGGAGACATCAGAAAATGACATTTTTCTAAGACACAGTACTAAAATAATCTCTGAAATATCAAAGATTTTAATTGACCTCATATAGAAGATATGTTTAATATTCTTTTTAAAACATTGGATTATTTTATTTGATCCCTATGTGAAATAACGACACAGAAGCTATATTTAAGATGGGTTATAAGTTACATCTATTTATTATTCTTCCTGCCTTTCCCCTGATTTTATGTATTCTCTATTTCTAAGCTCATGCATATGTAATAGACAGGTAGGTAGAAGGACACAGAAGTAAGGCACATTTTACTCTTCTTAAATATTTTATTTTTATTTTCTTCAAGTTAAAGCTTCGAAAAGTGATTAGAAAACATGATTAGTTTTTCTAAATTATTGTGTTTATTTGTCACTACATGGTATTCTTTAAAGAAAACATTGGTAAATTTAGTATCACAACACAGTCATTTTCTGATAAAATAAATAGCTTTTAAAAATGAAAATTCAAGTTGCTATAATTTAGTGCCCAACGTAATACACCAAACAGATCTGGCTCGTCCATCTTCTGGAAAATTAAAGAAATAAAGCTAGGGTTCTTACTCAAGGACATAAATCATGTGAGAGAATCATAAACATTCCTGATTCCTTTCTTTGACTAAACAAGTTGAGCCATACCCCTCTTCAGCTTTGACAAGAGTTCTCACTATAAAGGTTTTCCCTCCTCATCTAAACATGTGTTAGCAGTCAGCATGTTCTTTATGTCCAAACTACAGTTAAAAGTTAAGTAAACTAGATTCTCTCCTTGATTCTTGTTTTGCTTTTGTTCATTATGCCCTGTGATCTCTTTAGGGTTTATCTCTTTGTTCCATTGTACCATTATCATTTGTATGTAATATGTAATATATACTGGCTGGTTTTGTTGTTACATACCAGTAAGATTTGTTGAAGGAGGCAGAGGAAAAGAAGATCATGAGTTTGAGGTCACTCTGGGCTACACATTGCTGGGAATATGGCTCAGCAGATAAGAGCTCTAATTGCTCTTCCAGAAGTCCTGAGTTCAATTCCCAGCAACCACATGGTGGCTCATAACCATCTGTAACTCTAATTTCAGAAGACCTGTTATTATCTTCTGGTCTCCCTGGGCACAAACATGGTATATAGACTTGTGTGCAGTTTTCATACATGGAAAATTAAATTAAAAGCAGAAGGTATTTTTTAAAAAGTGTCACTGAAAATAAATAAGTAGAGTAAACTTGTTATAAAAGCTACATAATTTATTCTATGATTAAACTGAAGCACATGGAGAATACCAATAAGATCAATTAAATGGTATTTTTAAATGTGATCTATTTAAGTTGCACAGTATTATTTAACATATCAAATATTAGGTTGTGTGAATTCATTATGAATGGACATGGAACATATACATTTCTACAATAAAACTGATATGTAAATATAAAATATTATTAGATAAGGCTCTCTCATTTTCCTTGGTCTAAATCAAGACATAAAGAGTGGATTGAGTACTGTTTGGCCCAGCAACTACTGTCCATGATGCTAAAGGTGCTTAGATCGCTCTTAACACTGAAAGGGCTGTAGGCTCTGAGCCACATTCCTTCAATCTTCTAATAAACTACATATTCTAGTAATGATGTGAGATTTCACAGAGACCCTCTTACTTTTGCATCCATTACAAGTGTTTTATGCATATGGTTTTGGAAACTAAATCAGTCCTATCTTGGAATGATTAAAAGAACATTCTATGAAATTTTCTTGCCATATATTTGGACAACTCTGTCTAACCTAGAAAATTTAATTAGCACAGAGGATGTTGTTTATGGTTAACATGAAAGGAATATATTAGTTGACCTAATATTTACAATTTTTTGTAGATTTGCATTTTAAGTATAGATTTTTATTTATTGTTTATAAAAATATCTATGTTTTCATGTCTGTGTGTAGGTATGGACTGGTTGAAGTGCCTCTGGTAAAGGTGCCTGTGGGGGCTAGAATTGTCAGACTCCTTGGAGATAGAATTACAGACAGTTGTAAGCCACCTGACATAGCTGCTGGACGCTGTATTTGGATCGTTCTGCAAGAACTCCTCTTAACTACTGAGGCATCTCGTATGCCACATAAAGCATTTTAAAATGTAAATTTTTAATGTCCTAAGTCTCTCACAAACAGAAGTGCATGTGGAAGAAGACAGAATACTATAAACTGAAGGATGGGAATGGTGACCCACGTCTTTTACCTCAACACTTTGCAGAAAGAGACAGGTATATCTTTATGATTTTCCAGTCAGGCTGTTATACAAGACAAGTTCCAGCATAATGAGACCCTGTCCCACTAAAACCAAACAAGACCACACCAAACAACCCCCCCCAAAAGTCCAGAAATAAACAACAAAATAAAAACACTGTAAGCTTGAAATTCACATAACACACTTGTTTAAGAACATTATAGCTCAGTAACAGTGTATTATTATATAGACTGATCCTTTCTAATGCCTCCCTGACAGATTGGCCTACCTTTTATAGTCCAGCATGAGTAGATATTCTCATGCTCTATGTTGCTAATGTGGCTATGATATACATTTAAAATCTGAAGCTCAATTTGATTTGAATACATATTTTCTTTTATGCCAGGTCAAGAAGTACCAAGTCAATGCATCCTTAATCCTGGATCCTTCTCTACAATATCCTTGTATTAAAGGAGGTGTAGAAAAAGAGCTGATTCAGTAGACTTGCGTCCTCAGAAAGTTGCATGTCGAATTTGTGGCACCCTTGAGAGATGAATTTTGTAAGTAGCATTGGATTTGGTCACTTGCAATCAGCGTGGGTAATAATGTTTTGTGTGTGCCTGCCTTGTGCCTTTCCACTAAATAAAACTAGATGAGAGCAAATGAGATTTTATTACATCTCTTTAAACTCTCCTTGCATAATCGAAGAACTTTGCAGTGTTTGGCATATAGCAGTGATCCTGGTGTTGACACTGCTTTACTTGATTTAATATTTATGCTCTCCCTACTTAATTTAATTTTACTCCTAGAGTCATTGTAAATTAATTCATACCCTCACCTTGTGGACTCTAGCGTATTAGAATGAGCTCTTTGTAGTCTTATTTGCATATGGTGAAGTGATTAAGATGACTTGGGTCCCATTATGGACTCTTGAATAGGCCAGACTTGAGACACTAAAATACAAACAAATAAGAAACGATTGCACAATACTATCCATCTATTGGCCAACTCTGGGAATCGTGAGGTTAATTGACTAAATTATTGGTTAATGTTATACAGATAACACTGGAGAACATATAGATAAGTATTCTTTTGTTTTATCCTTGTCAAAACTTTTCTTAAGTTTTTCAAATAAACAAAGTATATTCCCTAAACTGAATTAGTACATGATGCCTTGGAGTTGATGCGAAGGAGCCAGCCGTTTTCTCTCACAGGCTACAGCATCAGCATAGAAGACTTAATTCCTTATAGTTTCTGTTCTTTCTTTGTATGACTGAATCCAAATTCAAGCTTCAGCACCTGGTAGGTAACCAGAGCTCAGAGGTATCCATATGACATTCATGCAGGGAAGGAAAGAAGACATGTGTTCCAGAGATTTGTAGATAGTTATTGTAATCTTGTTGATGTGTTTCAGAACAATATCAGGCCCTGTCTCAAAACCAAGGTGGATGGCTTCTGAATAACTCCATATACAGATGTACCCTGCACAGATGTATGTGGACCAGTGTGAGCATGAACTCCCATGTACATATACATATGCATATACATCAAAGAAATGGGAGAAATAGAGGAAGGTATGGAGAAACAAAAGAAGGAAGGAAGGAAGGAAGGGAAGAAGGAAGGAAGGAAGGAAGGAAGGAAGGAAGGAAGGAAGGAAGGAAGGAAGGAAGGAAAGAAGGAAGGAAGAAGGGAGAGAGGGAGAAAAGACTGATATGAAGACAGAAAAGTTGTGTAGTGAAATAAAAATGACAGCAGAAAATGGAGCCTTCTGTAAATATGTGACGTGTGTCAAAAATCCATGGAAACATTTATATTCCACCAGTAAATTACAAAACCAACAAAACAATTTAAATCAAGTTGGCAATATTATTTTCTTTATAAGCATATCTGCAATGACATTTTTGTTGTTGTTGTTTGTGTTTTTTTTTTTTTTTTTTAAGACAGAATTTCTCTGTATAGCCCTGGCTATCCTGGAACTCACTCTATAGACCAAGCTGGCCTCAAACTCAGAAATCCACCTGCCTCTGCCTCCCAAGTGCCGGGATTCAAGGCATGTGCCACCAAGCCGAGGGTGACATTTTTCAAGAGTGAACAGTAGAGGATGTATTATTTAAGAGGTTACTGACTTAATTCATGTGTAAACTGTCTAGGTGAGAAAAGTCTCATAGTTTCAATGATTGTTTTGAATACTGACGATTCTTGTAAATTTAAGAATAAAAATTACAAATTATAGATGTGATAAATGAATGGAAAACATAACATTTTATGGCCGGGTAAAGATTCTAAGTCAGGTGAGTGTACGTACATGATACAGAAAAAATTATAGAGAACAGAAGAGAATACAGGGTAGAACCAAATACAAAAAGGAAAAAAAAAGATGCACTACTTAAGATTCTGCAAAAGACATATGCATATACATAATAGAAATTTGATTAAATGGGTTTGTATTTATTTAGAAAATATGTCCCAGACATAGGATTACAGATGGCCATTAAATTTTCTCTGAGTTTCTTGACAGCCACAACAAAAAGAATAAGGTGATGAGGCCATATTGATTTCATGATCTGATAAAAAAATGAAAGTCTTTGATCTGAAAAGATAACTGGCTTCCTGGCAGCCATTTCAAAGAGCATTTCTATGATGTGAGTGCTTATGCAAACATAATGTAATATTATGCCAGACAATGTGTTCAATAGAATGTTTTCTCAAATGAGGAAGTGATGAGCATATTGTACCCAGACATTAAAAAAGGAAAAGTTGAGTATACAACACAGATGGACAAGGGCCAAGTTTAATAACATCTTGAAGCAGGCACTTAGTTTTAATAACTTTATCCTCAGATAAATAATTATTATTTTTACTAGTTTTACTTATAATCTAATGCTTTAGACATTCCTATGATTATTATTTTGTTACTTGAAAATCCTGAAACATAAATATCTTGCTTATACTATGTCTGCCAAATACCATGCATAATATATAGTGTACATTATATGTGTATACAATATATATTATATATCTCTTTTAGTCTGTATATAGGATGTTGACTAACTTTCCAAATCTTGGTTTAGAGGATGTTTCTGTCTTATGGTTTGAAGCTAAATAGTATAATGGGGACAAGGTTATTACTAGGTTTTCTTTAATAGTGTAGTAATTAAGAAGGCAGTGGATAATTTTTATTTTGTTTTTAATGAAGTATATCTGAAATATTATCTAAATAATATAAAGATATTTGTGGCATATGTGTTTGATGTATTGTTTTAACAAACTGATATGATATTTTGAAGCTTCTCTTTTAGTTACTACTAGGTAGACAATGCATAGTTCCATAAAAGCTCCATTTTCCCATTCATAAATTTTTCTAAACTTAAATTATAAACCATCACGTTAAGTAAGGAACCTGACAATGTGCTGTCATTTAAACTCTTAGAAACTCTCAACCAGGGACTAAAAGTTCTGACATCCCACAATATAATGATGCTTCTGCCTTATGGGTGTATAATACAAAATCTATTTTAAAGAATGGTAGATGTCTAAGGCCTTGACTATTTTATGAAGGAGGAACTCTTAAGTGTTGTCAAAACTAAGAAAAAATCTAACAAATCACTTGGAGAAAAGGTTATAAAAATATTACAAGAATTTAATCTTAAATAAAGCCATAACTAAGTAACTATGTCTAGACTTTCCAAGGGTCATTATATAAAAAAATGGTAAAAGAAACATATAAAACAAACAAATATCAACAAAAGTTGATAGAAGAATGGAACACTATCAGTCTTTGTCTCTGTATTTCTCTCTCTCCCTCCCCTATGAAATAAAATCTGGTAGAACAGGTAGAAGTTCATTGCAGCCTGAAAGAATAAGACTGACTTGTTGAACATACTCTATATGAGCAGCTTAGTAAATAGCAATATTTGAAGTGTAATAAGAACCAGGAACATTGCTGTATCTGGTCTTGTTCAAAACCAGGTAAAGATTCGAGTCTGTGTACAACTCTCTGAATCCAGAGAGTTCATTCAAGCTTAAATGAACAGAGGAGAAAATATTGATTCTTTCCAACACATGCCTGCTTCACACTCAGAGTCTGTCAATGGGTTGTCAGCCTTAGTGCCCAAGCCTTTATCTTTCTGCACGATTTTCCAAAGTGTATGATACATACAACTGCCATAAGTATAATGTACAATGTTATAATTGTAAAATGGTAAAGCTATAATTCAACAAAGAAAAATGATACTATAAATATTATGATGTAACTTCCATTTTAATGACTACTTTATTTAGAATAGTTTTAAGTGAACAGAAGTTATACCAAGAATGTAGTTCTGAGTGTTTCTTAATATTTTATTCTCCATTGGAGTCATCTCATAATTCCATAGGAAATTGTCACAACTAAAGAACCACGGTTTCTGAAAAGTCTTCACTTTTTGTTTGATCATAAGACATTGCCTGGGACATGAAAATGCATATAGGTCTCCTGTATTCATTGCCTTCTCTTGCCTGTGGAAACTTTCAGAACTCATTGCTTCAGTGATCATGAGGTTTGGTAATTAAAAATCAGACATTTTATATAAGTTCTCTGGTCATGGTCAGTGTTAGACAGTAAGTTGCCTGAAACCAGATAATTGTGCTAAAAATCTGGATCTGAGTCTAAGTTATCATTAAGCAATAAGTCTTCAATGGGGAATAAAAGAGTTTCATATTGCTAAAAATTTGCTCATGGGTGATATTTTAAGGTAGACAGGAACAATGTGAAATCAGAGAGATGTTCAAAATATAAGTTATCATCTGGATTGAAAGACTCCAGATATATGCTTCTTTCATCTATTAAGGGCATGAAGTGTCTTACACTAATATAGTTTAGTATGATTTAGAGCCTGGAAATTTCAAGTCAGATGATTGTAAACAGCAGAATATATGCAAATATCAAGAGACATAATAACACATTAATTAAAATTGTCAAAATTGAACATATATGTTAGCACAAGGATAGATGTCTATTTACACTTAATTTTGTGTGCTCACTTTTAAATTTTTTTGATTATCACAGGCATATACATGTGTTACAGGAATAAAAGTAATCCAGAGTACATGCAGCTAAATAAGCAGAGAAATGTTCATCATATACAAGTGATGAACATATAAATACAGAATTATTTATATTCTTTGGAAAATAGTAAGTTTTCTCCAAAGAAATTTATTAAACCTAAATTTACCAGACATCCAAGGAATAATATTCAATGCTATTCAGTACACATATCTATGTGCAAATTTCCATAGAACTTATTTCTAATGCCTCTGAAGTGAAAATGATCATAAGGTCCTTAGATAAGTGAATCATTTCTGCAGATCTGCTATATTCATATCATGAAGTATGACTCACATTAAGGTGAGGTCAACTATGAATACATAGAGCAGTTTATTTGTGTATCAAAGGCATTGTACTGGGAAGAAGAAAACAACCTAGAGCAGTCTCACTCCATGCTGTTTCATTTTGTGACCTTCCAAAAATGATAGCATTGTAAAGATGAAAAAACATATTTTTCTATTAATTAATTTATTCACTTTACATCGTTTTTGCCACCCCCTCTCACAGAGCTCTTTCCCCTTCCCTCTGAGAAGTGGAGAAGCACTTCTGGGTACCAACCCATTATGGCACATCAAATTACTTACTGCAGTACTTAGAGCATCCTCTCCCAATGAGGTCAGACAAAGTTGTCTAGTTAGGAGACCCGTATCCCTAGGCAGACAACAGTGTCAAAGACAGGTCATGCTCTAGTTCTTGGGAAATCCACACGAAGACCAAGCTGCACTTCTACTATATATGTGTGTGTGTGCGTGTGTGTGGGGGGGGGGGCGGGGGGGATGATGCTAGGTACAACCCATGTATGTTCTTTGGTTGGTGGTTCAGTCTCAGGAAGTCCCTAAGTGTCCAGGTTAATTGGTTTCAAACTTGTAAAACTACTCAAGGTATCAATTTAGTGGATTCTCAGACAGTTAGGAATAGTTCTATCTCAAGACTCAACTATAACACCCCTGGGCTTACACCCACAAGATCTTCCACCATAAAACAAACAAACAAACAAAAAACTTGCTCAGCATGTTCATAGAAGATTTATTTGTAATAGCCGGGAACTGAAAACAATCAAGATGTTCCTCAACCAAAGAGTTAAAGAAAATACAGTTCATTTACACAAAAGGATACAGCTCAGATATTAAAAACAAAGATTTAAATTTAAATTTACAAGCAAATGGATGTAGCTAGAAAATAGCATTCTGGGTGAATTAACTAAGACACAAAGGACATGCATTGGTTGGTACTTACTTATAAATGGATATTAGCCATACAGTATAAGATACCCATGCTGCAATCCACAGATCCAAAGAAGCTGAACAAGAAGGAAGGTTCAAGTGAGGAAGCTTGAAAGGGGAAAAGTGGTTGAAGGTGGATGGAGAGAGAGATCCAGGTGGAAGAAGGGAAAGGGAGCAGTACATGGAGGTGGTAAGGAATAGGAGATACAGAAGAGAGGCCCAGAAACCCGAAAGAAAGTTGACAGAGGGCTGTGTTGACAGAGGGATCATCTCTAGCACATGGCAGAGGCCTGAGATGGAGGAGGTTCCAGGGTGCCTATGAGGGTGAATCTAGCTGAATCTCTCCTAGAAGTGGGGTATAAGCAACCTGAAGTGGCAGCCTCCTGTAGCCAGACAGAACTTCCAGTGGAGAAATGAGGAAACCAAGCCACCCACAAAACTTTTGACCCAAAATCTGTCCTGTCTACAAGAAGTGCAGAGACATAGACTGAGGGAATGGCTAACTAATGACTGGCCCAACATGAGACCCATTGCATGGTCAATAACCAATCTTTGACAGTATTTATGGTACTCTGTTCTACTTGCAGACAGGAGCATTAACATAACTGTCTTCTGAAAGGCTCTACCTAGCAGCTGACTGAAATAGGTAGAGCTTGGAGAGTCTTGTGGAAGACTTGGGGAAGGAATGAGGGACATGGGAATTATTTTAATGGTCAACAAATATAGATATATTCCAGCAGCTACAATTTAGAATTATTCTTGCTTAAGATCCCCATTATTGAATGGGCAAGGAATCATAGATGGACAAAATTGTAATCTCTATTATGGAAAAAATTATTAATAAATTAGACGCACACACAAGATCAGCAGTCCCTTAAAATAGATTATATCTGTGCTAAAAGTGTAATTATGGGTTATATTTGTGGTTAAATCTGCTTATGTCTGTGTGTAGTTAGGCAATCTTATAAACAATATAAGTAATCTCTAATAAAATAATTTTTATTGTATAAGCAAAAACTCAAATATTTTATAAAGTTGTGGATTTAGGCATGAAGTGATTGAAGATGTTGAAGTTTTCACAAGATTGCACGATAAATGAATGGAATGGAAGACAGGATACAGAGAACTAAATTCGGTGATTCTTATGAAAGGCCAAGATTCTATTTTCAACCTTACAATATCCATAAGGGATGAGCTCTCACAGGTTTTTTAAAGTCTGCTTTAGAATAATTGAACTGATTTTCACACATTGCCTATGGTGTGCTCATCAGTGTTTCAAGCACAATAGAAGCCACTGAACAAAAATAAATGGCTATTTCTCAAATTCCTTAAAATTTTTTAAAATGGCATCCTAAAGAGATGACAATATAAACGGGTATGACAGCATATCCAAGAAATAATATAAAGTTCCAAAGCTACCCATCAGGGTGATAGCTTAATCGAACTGTTGTTTTCATCTGAGCCATGAGAAGCTAACCATTTGCAATTATTCATCTAATGTATAAATGCTCAAAGGAAAGAAAAAGTTATCCCCGTGCTGTGGCTTTTCCTGCAGAGACCCAAACAAATGTCTATTTGCTTCAGGTAAGGATCAAGAGCAGACCATAAAGATGAATCTACAGAAGAACTGCTTGGTGCACCAACCAATCTATTGGAGCTATTTCCAGGATTACTGTGTCTAAATGGCAGGTGAATCACAAAGGAGCCCAACACAGGATGGGGATGACATAAGACCTGTATCCCTGAACCTTATTGAGAAGGGCATAGTCAGCTCCACTGGGTAGAATCCCTTCTCCAGAGAGATTAAAAAAAAAAAAAAAATATATATATATATATATATATATATATATATATATATATATATATATATGTGTGTGTGTGTGTGTGTGTGTTCAAACACTGTGGAAAGACTTTATGTGTCCTTTAAGTTTTAGCTCCCCAAGCTTCATAAATTTTATTAGTTGCCTTAATTTTAGAAGCCTTCTTTTTATTTATTTATTTATTTATTTATTTATTTATTTATTTACGTATTTTCCTCAATTACATTTCCAATGCTATCCCAAAAGTCCCCCATACCCTCCCCCCCCCACTCCCCTACCCACCCATTCCCACTTTTTGGCCCTGGCGTTCCCCTGTACTGGGGCATATAAAGTTTGCATGTCCAATGGGCCTCTCTTTTCAGTGATGGCCTACTAGGCCCTCTTTTGATACATATGCAGCTAGAGTCAAGAGCTCCCGGGTACTGGTTAGTTCATAATGTTGTTGCACCTACAGAGTTGCAGTTCCCTTTAGCTCCTTGGATACTTTCTCTAGTTCCTCCATTGGGGGCCCTGTGATCCATCCAATAGCTGACTGTGAGCATCCACTTATGTGTTTGCTAGGCCCTGAAGCCTCCTTTTCTAAAATGGGAATTTTTAGCTGTAGGATATTAGTCCCTCACACTTCCAAACTATGAAAATCTGGATATTCACATAAACATTCTTTTCTAATGATGTTTGATTTTAAAATGTAAATGCAAAAAAGTTTTTATATTTAATTTTATTAAATTGTCAGATTGAATTCTAATTACATTTCTCCT
The DNA here is from genome assembly GCF_978045245.1 of Mus caroli. Lineage (NCBI taxonomy): Eukaryota > Metazoa > Chordata > Mammalia > Rodentia > Muridae > Mus > Mus caroli. The sequence continues at coordinate 81,304,896 of NW_028227267.1, forward strand.
TTCTGATTCATTCCCCCAAACTCTCACATACTCTCCTCTCTGTTCTCCTTCATATCCTTTCCTGATATTCTTTGTCTCATCAACTCTTGTACATGCATATATGCATTTGTATATATGTGTGATCATAAATATAGTCTGTAGAGTCTGTATGATGTAACTTATATACACATTTTCAGAGCATACCTTGTGGTTCTGGACAACCAATTTGTTGGCTCTTCCCAGGGGAGGGTCATCTCTCCAGTTCCCAGCTTTACTCAGTTGCCTGTATTTCATTCTATGGGGTTGTGGCCTCACAGACTTTTCACCATGCACTTTAGTAACCTTGTTGCTGCCCTTTTTCCAATCATATTTGGGAGGTCATGTTGGTGAGACTTTACGTGTAAAGCTTTTGCTATTATTAGGAGGAACAATCTCACAGCAAAGTCCCTAAGACTGTGGCTCTTACAAGTTTTCCTCCTTCCTGCAATGTTCAGTGAGCCTGAGTTATGGGAGTGTTTTGAGCATGTATTCAGTATAACTAGACTCCACAACTATGCACATTAACTGGGTAAATTTTCCGCAGTTAGTCTCTGCCTGTTGAAAATGATTTTTCCTTGATAAGGGATGAGGTCTACACTTTCCTTCTTGTATAAGAACAAATGTATATTGATTGTGCTTTATATTTTAATGGTTTAAAACATCTCTGGGTATAAATTCTTCTTCAATAACTATGATTGCAGTAGCACTAGCTAGCTTAACTAGTACTAGCTGTCTAGATTTTCAGTACTAGTCATGATATCCTTCCTGTTGTGTGGCTCTTAAGTCAAATTAGAGAGCAGTTGTTTACCACCAATGTGTGTGTACCATTACTACACTTGTAGGTTTATATGCCATGGGCATGATAGCTGGGAAGGACTGTAATCCTTTTGTAATCTTGCATAGTGCTTTCTGGCATCATGAAAGCTATAGTTCAGGGAGTGGTTATTCAGATCAGTTTCAGCTGAGGGGCCAGTGGGTACTACATATTAAATGTATGGTGTTTGCAGCAGTAAGGAATTACATTCCACCTTTGTGAGGTAAACAAGAACAACAGGAATAGGCTGTATGTTTGGACAGTCTCTTGACAGCACACTAACTGACAATTTAAGAGACAATTTCTTGTTTCTGGTAGAGCTTTTGTTAGATAGTCTTTGGCTCTCTGAGAGCGTTCCATAAGGCCAGTCTTTACACTGCCTCTTTCCTAATATTCCAAGCCTAAGGCGTAATTGTTTTGTAGGTGCATCACTTGGTATTGAGCATCCTACCATTAGGTAAGCTGTTTTCTGCATTTTGACCAGTTGTGTATTTCTGTCTCTTTAAAGAAGCTTCCTATATATAGGGATAAGAGCTTCACTTATTTGTTAAGTATATTTATTTAGAACACAATTAAAAATTATACTGATTTATGAAAGAGATAATAGGTTTAGTAGGTTTTCTAGTATTAATGGCCTCAAGAGTCCTGGGTAATTTCATAAGTTTATATATTATGTTATGGATACCCTACAAGTGATAGGGCTTTAAGTCTGATCAGATGACTGTTGGTTATTCTCAGGATATAAGCACTACTATTTCACTCTTGGGTATATCTTGTAAGTTAGATGCTAATTTGCTTCTTAGGCTGTACAGCACTGGACTAATGGTTACATTTCTCTTTCTGATGTTTTTATAACACCTCTTTATGCCATAAGAACTAGTCCTAGGGAGGAAGCTTCTAAGTCAGAGCTAGCTTGGTTCCTCCAAGTTCGTTGTCTAACAGAACTGTGCAGTGTCCTCAGTAAAAGGGTGTTGCCTTCAATGGGAGGCAAACAAGGGCAAAGGGAATTGATATTTGTTAAAAATATATTCAAATTTTGTTACCCTTAAAGTTTTTCTACTATATAATTACTGTATTCAAGTCTGATAAGAAATCAAATAGTGTATCACTGACAAAATACTTAGAAATTAAAGCTGATATATTAATATTAGAAGTATTGTTTGTGGGCTATTTTAACATAAAGAAATTTTGCCATGTTTCAATTGTGTTTTTCCAAATGATTCTTCATATTGGATGGCCCAATATTTACTATAAAATCCCAACTACAGCATTTATAAGCGACTTGTCAGCCTCTCACTTGCAGTCAGTGTCACTGAGGCATCGCTTTTGTTGTCATGGCAGTGATGGATCATCAATGTTTAGGGGAAGACCTGTAATTTGCAAATTGAATGACAGGCAGCATTGAAAGCACACCACAGTGTCCTTGTTTAGGTAACTTGGAAGCTTGTGGTGTGTGCATTCTCTTTCATTGAATTGTGTTTTATTTTAGTCTTCACACCAGGTCTGACATTTAGAGTCAGAAGATATAAATGAGATCTTCAGGTTTTGAACTTAAAATAAATTTTTTCTGTAATAGAGCAATAAATGTTTTACTGTTTTCAAAGAATACCAGAAGTCATTTAATCAAGAAGCAATATTTTCTTTATGCTGCATGATGCAAACGTTGGTCTCTTTTAATTAAAATGTTTATTTTTATAAGAGAAGATAAAATAATTAACTTCTAATATATCTGATGAGTTAAACAAAACAGAGAGAAAAAGTCTCCCCAACATAAAATCAGTATCTCTTTTTGTCATTAGCTTAGAATTCAGCGTCTTTTTATCCTGGGACTATTCTATTTTCAAGATGCAGAATTTGAGGTGTAATTTTACATGGAATTTTTATTCAGCAACTAGATGACAATTTTCTCACCTCCAAAGTTGTTTAATTTTTCTGCTACTGAGTTGCAGCTTATTAGAGAACAATAAATAACTGCTTACTACTAGAAAATTCTGGAACTAGTCTACTGCAACAATTCACTGATTGTGCTAGAGCATTAATTGAAGAGCAAAATATTAGTTACACTACAAAATTACTTACATATCTTATGTTATCTATTTAATTACTTACTTTTTCCATGAACATGTATTTGTCAAATTGGCAGTAAGCTTCCTAAAGTATCAATAAATAATCTATACATCTGCTTATTACAGATAGAAAAATTAATATTTCTCTCAGACTCCACACAATGTTATTTTGCATGCATCAGATGCATGGTTAATAGTTAACAATAAAAATAGTTGCAGACATGATTGTAAAAATTAACAAAGAAACCACATGAAAAAGAAAACAGTAATTCCAAACTGTTAGATTAATTAGCAATGGCAAAACATGATATACCCCCAAGCAGTGCCTATGATTTGACAGATGTGTCCCTGAATTGAGTAGAACATTTCTATAAAGTAGGATGTGTGAGTCCTATTTTAAATTGCTTTGTCATAGCCCCTGGAGCAGTCATAATTTTTAGTTATTCCCATTTCTCCAGCTTCAAATGTGAGAGGCTCTCCCTGTCATCATTACAATTTACAGCCATGCACTGATCTTAAAATACTGAATCTTGTTAGCTAAAACCTTTGCTGTTTCCAAAAGTCATTCAGGGACAACAAACTTGCATCACATTTTCTTCTCAGAATCCTTATCTAAGCAGTTAACATAACCTTGTTTACCATCTACATAGCAATTATTAAGTACCATTGTTTCACCTGATGTGAAAAGTAATGAGTCTAATAGACTCCAAAGAATTGTGATATAGCTACACAAAAAGTGAAATACAAGCACAGAGAAAGGAACTAGACAATTATAATAGGGAAGATTCCCAGGCATATTACAACTCTGATATATTTCAGTTTCAGAAAGGGATTCTGATTGCATCCCTGACTTCTTGCTTATAAACCTGTAGAATGTAAATTGGATGACATCAGAAATGAAATTAACACATGATTTAACATTCTCAAGCGAGAAATTAGCCAACTGTCACATTTGTTAGATTGCTACAGAAATTTATATTTGTCTTTAACTTACTGTATTTATTTTTCAATTATATGGTGATAAAAAAATCTCTCTATTAAATTTCTGAATGATACAAAACCAAATCTGGTTGAGACAGAACCAATTATAAGTATCTCTATAAACCACAATACTCATCATTCAATACACTTGAATCAAGGTCAAAGTTACAGGATAAATATAATATCCTGCATTGAAAAATGGTAAACTAAACCTTGTAGCACAGTGACATGGGTTGTCAGAACCTAACTGGTCCATAGACAGTTAATTCTTGGTAAGTATAATAATTGATAGTAAGATTAATTTAGTCCTATACTCTCACATGTCACAGTCTCTGGATTTGTATTTTTCTACATGCTGACAGCCAATTGAACCAACACCATTTGATAAAAAGTCTGTCTTTTACCCAGTGGATGATTTTAGCTCCTCTGTCAAAGATCAAGTGACCATATGTGTGTGGGTCATTACTGGGTCTTAAATTCTATTCCATCGTTCTTCCTGCCTGTTTCTGCACCAATACCACAGCAGTGTTTATCACTACTGCTCTGTATTACTGGTTGAGGGCAAGGATGGTGATTCCCCCAGAAGTTCTTCTATTGTTGAGAATAGCTTTTGCTATCCTGGGTTTTTTATTATTCTAAAAGAATTTGCAAATTGCTCTTTCTAATTCTATGAAGAATTGATTTGGGATTTTTATGGGGATTGCATTGAATCTTTATGTTGCTAATGGCAAGATGGCCATTTTTACTATATTAATCCTCTAATCCATGAGCATGTGAGATCTTTGAATCTTTTGAGATCTACTTCGATTTCTTTCTTCAGAGATTTGACATTCTTGTCATACAGGTATTTCACTTGCTTGGTTAGAGTCACACCAAGGTATGTAATATTATTTGTGACTATTGTAAAGGGTGTCATTTCCCTAATTTCTTTCTGCCTTTTTATCCTTTGAGTAGAAGAAGGCTACTGATTTGTTGAAGTTAATTGTATATCTAGCCACTTGGCTGAAGTTGCAAAGCTTTTGTAAGGCAAAAGACACTGTCAATAGGACAAAAAGGCAACCAACAGGGGACTAATATCCAATATATATATATATAAAGAACTCAAGAAGTTAGACTCTAGAAAACCAAATAACCCTACTAAAATGGGGTATCCAGCTAAACAAAGAATTTTCAACTGAGGAGTATCGAATGGCTGAGAAGCACCTGAAGAAATGTTCAACATCCTTAGTCATCAGGGAAATGCAAATAAAAACAACCCTTAAATTTTACCTCACACCAGTCAGAATGGCTAAGATAAAAAACTCAGGTGACAGCAGATGCTGGGGAGGATGTGGAGAAAGAGTAACACTCCTCCATTACTGGCGGGATTTCGAGCTGATACAACCACTCTGGAAATCAATTTGGAAGTTCCTCAGAAAGTTGGTAATAGATCTACCTGAAGACCCAGCTATACCACTCTTGGGAATATACCCAAAAAATGTCTCCACCATGCCACAGGGGCACCTGTTCTACTATGTTCATAGCAGCCTTATTTGTGGTAGACAGAAGCTAGAAACAACCTAGATGTCCCACGACAGAAGAATGGATACAGAAAATGTGGTTTATTTACCCATTAAATACTACTCAGCTATTAAGAATGAGGACATCATGAGTTTTCAAGGCAAATGGATGGAACTAGAAAATATCATCCTGAATGAGGTAACTTAGACCCAAAGTGACATGCATGATATGTACTCTCTAATAAGTGAATATTAGCCAAAAAAAAAAAAAGTACAAAATACCCATGATATGGTCCACAGATCAAAAAGATCAACAAGCTGAAGTGCCCAAATGAGGATGCTTCAGTCCCACTTGGGAGAAAGAAGAAAGAAATCACAATTGGGGAGGAAGGGAGGGACTTGGAAGGGAATGTGGACAGGGGGATAGTGCGGTGGGGGTGGGAGGGTGGAGAGTGGAACCTGATCTGGTATTAGGTGGGGGAAAATGACTGAAAGCCCCAGGGCCAGCAGAAAGAATTGAAACAGGCAACCTCAGGAAGTAAGAAGTTGGGGAGGACACCCAGAATGCACCATAGACCTGGGAGGTAAGAGACTTTCAGGAATCAAAGGGAAGGACGTTAGAGGAAATGCCCAACAGTAGGGAGAGGGAATTTATAGAGCCCACTTCCAGCAGAAAGACGGGACATCAAGTGAGGGATGGGGTTTCCATCCCACAGTCACATCTCTGACCCATAATTGTTTCTGTCTGAAAGAATTATAGGGATGGAAATGGAGAGCATCCTGAGGAAAAGAAGGTCCAACGATGGGCCCAAAGTGGGATCCAGCTCAACGGGAGCTCCCAATGTCTAACACTATTACTGAGGCTATGGAGCACTCACAAAAATGGATCTATCATGACTGTCCTCCAAAAGATCCAACAATCAGCTGAAAGAGTCAGTGTAGATATTTGCACCCAACTAATGGACAGAAGCAGCTAACCCCTGGTGTTGAATTAGGGATGATGAAAGAAGCTGAGGAGAAGTACAATCCTGTAGAAGAACTAGCAGTCTCAATTAATCTGGAACCCTAAGATCTCTCAAACACTGGACCACCAAACAGAAAGCATTCACCAGCTGATATAAGGTCCCCAACACACATACAGTAGAGGACTTCCAGGTCTGTGTTCACTCAGAGATGATGTACCTAACCCTCAAGACAATGGAGGCCCCAGGGAGTTTAGAGGTTAGGTGGGGTGGGGGATGGGAGCACCCACTTGGATTCAGGGTGGAGTGTTGGGAAGAGGTGTGGGATATGGAGCAGTAGGAAGGTGGATGAGGGATAGGGATTGGAATATGCAATGTAAAAATAAACTAATTAGAAATAATTATGACCAAAGTACCTAATAAGTTCTAACAGGGTGAAATAAGATTGGAGAGAAGCAGGACAACAACTTTCCACATACACATAATCCTTGATTTTCAGAGGTGTAATCCTTGATTTTCAGAGGTGTTTTCTGAGCATAAAGAGCAAAGTGGACAGAAGACAAAGAGATTCAAGAAAGATGCCAACTCAGTGAAAAAAGTGTATAGATGTGATTTTGGCTTCTTTATTCACTGATGTTCTCCAGCTCTAATAAAAAGACAGTTAACTTATGAAAGGAATTAAGCCATTACAAGTGAAAAATAAGGTTTAAAATGCAGTCCATAAAACATAGAATGAAGATTTTCAAAAAGATGTTGAAGAGATGATCTGTAAGTTTAACTGATGTCAGAGAAGGGCAATTGAATGTTATTGTTAACAGGAAACTTTATTAAGAAAATATAAAATACTCTCAATCTATGATTGCCTTGAAATGTAGTATTTCTTCAACAATTTTAAAGGTATTTTTGCTGAATTTAGCAACCTACATTGGAAGTTATTTACTTTCAGGGTTGAAAGTATATAATTCTGTGCTTTCCTGGTTTGAGGGATGACTTAGGGTTTCTATTGCTGTGATGCATTTTTTTTTCCATCTTTTTACCACCTCATCTTCTTCAGACCATTGACTATGATCTACTATAAAACAAAATAAACCCTCTTTTTTCATAAAAAAAAAGAAAATTTAAAATCCGTTTCAGTGGGGTTTATCATTTTTCTTAAAATTGAAATTATAGAAGTAAAATTTTTACAAACCACTAACTTAAATTTTAGCAATGTCACGTTTAATTACAACAAATCAAGGTTTTCTTTCTTTAAGGTATCTACATAATGTTTGCAACAAACCTCTATAGAAGCATAATGTTCTTTTATTTAACATTTCAGATGGACAATATCAAGAAAACTACTCCTTAGAATCCCAGTTCTTTTGAGTTTGCAACCTTGTGTAAAGTGTGAGTGCAGCATGTTGTTCATTTTATTTTTCACTGTGGAGATTAAATTAGGTTTTAAGTAAACCTGGATACATTTTGGAAATGTAACTTTGTTTCAACTTTACAACACAAGGCTAAGTAATATAGCAACAGGTTTAGATACTAAAAGGTTCTTACTATTCCTTCCTTTGTATTTTTCCCATTAAAAGTCATCCACCGCCCACAATCTTTAGACAGAAAATAAAGTAAAGTATTAGTTGAAAACATTTGTATAGCACTTGAATTCCTGTTAAGCCACTTAAATCAAGCAAAAACATCGATTATGTGTTTAATTTGAGGTTAGCATATTCAAAATTATTATATTCCTATTTTTATTTCAGTTTTATAGATGCCTCAACTATTTCTAGAGAAGTTCATTTTCCTTTCTCTTACATTATAACATATTAATTGCATGCCTAAGCTTTGCCCAGATCTATGTACTTGACACCATCTGCCATATAGACTACATATAGGCCATTCCAAATACAACAGTGAGGGGCTGGAAGAAGAGATGACTAGGTAAGAGGGCCTGGCCATGATGCAGAGGACATCAGCTTGAATCCTAACATCACATCTCCACCTACCAATCCAGAGGATCTGGTACCTTCTTCTAGTCTCCTGGGTATCCATACATCTTTGTTATATGCTCACAGTGCACACTCACACACACACACACACACGCACACACACATGGGTACACATAATATAAAAACATAAGAGAATAACCATGAAGCCCTTCATTAAACATAAAACCTATTAAATTTAAGGATGTAGTTATTTTTATTCCATTTTCAAATTAGGACTAAAATAGTAAGCACTATTTTTCATTCTTATCGAGACACTAGCTGTGTCATAGCATGGATATTAATATAATTGCCTCAAAGGACTTGGACTGAGAGAGAATTTTTGGACTGCTCCAATGTATTTATTTAAACCATATTGGGGAGTAAGTTCCTAAGGACCAAATGTGGACAACTGCACACATCCTTTCTTCCCTGAAAAAATCTCTAGATAACTATAATATCCATATCTTACTATCAGGTAATGAAGGTCTGTGTATTTTTCTGTATTTGTTTTTGATTTTTTACATTAATTAATGTATTATTCATTTTACATAGTTGTTGTCCCTCTCCTCCCAGTACCCTGATCGCATGGCCCCTCTCCCCATCCCTTCTTCACCTTCATTTCTGAGAAGGGTGAGGACTCCTTGGCTACCAAGCCTCCCCACCCCCCAACACCTCAAGTCCTTACAGTACTAAGTATATCTCTCCCACTGAGGCCAGCCGAAACTCTCCAGTTAAAGGAACAGGATCCAGAGACAGGAAACAAAGTCAGGGTAAGCCCTTACTCCAGTTGTTGGGGGACCCACATAAAGACCAAACCACATGTCTGTGCATATTTGCAGGGGCCTTAGGTCCAGCCCTTGTATGTTCTTTAACTGTAGTCTCTAGGAGCCTATAAGGGTCCAGGTTAATTGACTCGGTTGGTCTTCCTTTGGAGTCCATATCCCCTGAAGAGTTAGGGGAAAGCTATGTATTTTGAAGTCCTTCTTGCATATTTTACTTATGGCAGTGTTAATAGTAACAAAACTAACCATCACTTTTCAAATCCTTTTCCTGATTAAATTATATATATATATATATATGTATATATATATATATATATATATATATATATATTCCAATTATATGATCCCAATATAATATATTGAATATGAATATCCAAGATGTTCAACATAATTTTCACTTTATAAATTAATTGAACTGAACACTAGAGAAATTAATTAATGAGAAAGTATCTCCAAACAACTAAATCACTATTCTTTTTTTTAAAATATTTTTTATTACATATTTTTCTCAATTACATTTCCAATGCTATCCCAAAAGTCCCCCATACCCTCCCCCCCCACTGCCCTACCCACCCATTCCCATTTTTTTTTGGCCCTGGTGTTCCCTTGTACTGGGGCATATACAGTTTGCATGTCCAATGGGCCTCTCTTTCCAGTGATGGCCGACTAGGCCATCTTTTGATACATATGCAGCTAGAGTCAAGAGCTCCAGGGTACTGGTTAGTTCACAATATTGTTGCACCTACAGGGTTGCAGATCTCTTTATCTCCTTGGATACTTTCTCTCGCTCCTCCATTGGGAGCCCTGTGATCCATCCAATAGCTGACTGTGAGCATCCACTTCTGTGTTTGCTAGGCCACGGCCTAGCCACTCAAGAGACAACTATATCACGGTCCTTTCAGCAAACACTTGCTAGTGTATGCAATGGTGTCATCGTTTGGAGGCTAATTATGGGATGGATCCCTGGATATGGCAGTCTCTAGATGGTCCATCCTTTTGTCTCAGCTCCAAACTCTGTGTCTGTAACTCCTTCCATGGTTGATTGTTTCCAATTCTAAGAAGGGGCAAAGTTTCCACACTTTGGTCTTCATTACAAGAGACTAAATCACTATTCTAATCAATATTTTAATACTGTCAGGTGCCCAGTCTGGACACTTATGTTTTTTGCTACATCTTGTTTTATCCTCCACTACAAAGATTATATTAAATTGGACAAAACCCTGATAAATTTTGTAATCAACCTCCAACCTTTTTTATATTGCCATGTTTCTGTACAGCTTTTGGTCTGATTATGGAATAATTGAATTAAACTGATGGTGTCTATTGTGAACTTGCAACTATTCTACTCAGAATCATTCTGCTGTAATTAATATGTCCCTGTGAAATATCAGGACATTACATTTGAAGAAGACATACATTTAAACATTGTATTTACTCTATGGCAGTCAAATCTGCATAGAACTGCCTGTGCTGTCTTTATGTTTCATTTCTTATATGACAAAAAGAACAAGGAACACCTGGACAGGATCCCACATTTCAGGATTATCTCATGCAGTTTTATGCAGCCATTTTAGAGGAAAAAGCAACTAAGAATTTATGACAATAGGTGTTGCTACAGATGAGACTTTTATGTAAGGCCAGTATATTTCCCCTGGTGAAATTAGGGAGCATTTTTGAATGATGTTGAAAATGCATACAGTAACATGTGAAAACAGAATATACCATTCCTACAATTCCCTCTGTTTCTTCTAAAGGGAAGCTAATTAGAATAAAGTATAAATCTATTTTAGTTTAATAGTATTTGTTGCAACAAGTAAAACTCCATCTCTAAAATAAAAAATGCAGAACAGAGTGATCCGCATCTCCTGTTTAGTCTGTTTTTCATATTTGTAGCATTGACAATTTCTGACAATTTTTGAGAGTTAGTTCATATCAAGTGAGCAATAAAGCACAAGACACACTTTGCAAAAGTTAACACATACATAATCTGGGCATGGTGTTGCACACATTTAGATTCAGCATTTAAGAGGCAAAGGTAGAGGCAGATGGATCTCTGTGAGTTTCTGGCTAGTTTGCTCTACAAAGTGATTTGAAGGCTAGACAGGGCCACATAATTAGATCCTTTCTCACAAAATAAAAGCTAAACTATAGGACGTGATAGGGGCTCAGATCCTAGAGATAATACAACCTAGAAAAGAACTTTCCTATGCTTTGTTATTTGTCTGCATGTCGACAGCACTACAATGAACAAGCACATGACTGAGGATTGCATACGAATGAGAATGCAGAGAATTTTATGTTTTGCTCATTTCTTCTCCACTTCTTTCTAAAGCATGAATACCTTATGATAGAGCAGTACCTACATGGAGAGAGTGAGATACTCATTCAGATATGGAATCTAGGAGTGAGAATATTAGTTGATTAACAATTGAAAGAATATGAATGTTACTATCGGTGGGGGGGTATGAACCAAATGAGGGAATTAAAAATAATAATAAAATTGAATATCAGCATAATATATTTATATACTTTATAACCAAAATGATTAAATATTTGAAACAAATGAAAAAACCTGGCAGTGTGTTTAGGAAAAACAATAATTACTGACTAGACATTCTAGCAATCCAATTTAAAAGGTGACCCTGAGGTCATAATGCTTGATTTTGCATAGTTATTCCTCTATTTTTGTTGCAGAGAAAATTTGGAAAAATTACTATTTACTTTTATTTCATCTGTGTTGTATAAAACAATGATTAGCAATTATATATATTTTACAAGGTCACCAGGAGAATTAAATACAATTGGACAAAAAAATCACAAGGATCAAATAAAGTGCACCTGAAAACCTGGTGTGACTGGCATGTTTTAAGACCTTCTTTATGGAGGTTTCTAGCTATATTTATTAGATAGATAGATAGATAGATAGATAGATAGATAGATAGATAGATAGATAGATGATAGATAGACCCAAGTCCTCATCTACCATAATGACCAAGTCATCATCCAACTCTGCAAGAGTTTTAGTATCTAAAAAATAGGCAGTATCATTATTTGAAACCATATAAACAACTTACATTAATTTCTGTGTATTTTTAAGGTGGGATATTTTTTCTCTTATATCTTCTGTAAATATATCTGCAATCAATTTATCACGTAAAGGAGATATAAGTATAAAGGTATTGTTTCTCTAATTGCGTGTGTTGGATCTGCATCAGCCTGGGAAGAAGGTACAGAATTGGGGTTGCTTATGTCTGTCCTTCATTCCCAGTGTACCTATGGGATATTGAATGTAAACATGTAGTCAATTAAACCTTAAAGAGGTTCTTGTTTAATAGAAAAAATGTGAGTAGGCAAGAGATGCATGGGTAAGGGTCTATTCTTTCTGAAAAGAAAGAAAGAAAGAAAGAAAGAAAGAAAGAAAGAAAGAAAGAAAGAAAGAAAGAAAGAAAGAAAACATGTCAATAAAAAATGATTGATAGAGGTCATAACCAAGGGCACCTAGATACAGAAGACAGACTAACAATTGTGAAGCAGTTAGGAAGAAGCCAATGAGTTTACTGTTATAGTGAAAGGATTCAGGACCAGTTAGTTAAATATATTTTTAAAGCAAGATAACAAGTTATTTTTCACTCTCACTCATAAATTTACAATTTCCACTCTGCAATTTACCTTAAATTCTGATTTTTTCCATGCAAATATATTTTATATACACTCTTCTAGAAAATAATCACGGATTTGAATTACATGCCACTCTTCATTGCACTTTAGGTATTTTCTATTTAATGTAATCCCCCCAAAAAACCCAAATGAGAGTTAAAATTTAGAAAAATTCATGCCTTCATCTAATGAACAGTTACATAATTCCTACACATATTTCACTCACAAAGACATGATGGTTATAAGTAACTGATACAAAATACTTGTTCTGGAAAAGTATATTGTCCACAGAAGGGAGACTGACTCAAATATGTGACAGATATTGATAGAGACCATAAAACAATGCCTTGAGCACATTGACTGGAAATGAGAGCAGTGCATTACATCTCAACTCATCCTGTTAGATTACTTAGTCCTGAGCAAACATCAGTTCTGAGATGAAATTTATAATCTGAAAAGTTTAAGCATGGGCCTAGTCATTCCTGCTTAACATTTTATTTCTGTAATAACTAATTAATTTTTATTTTTTATTAATTTTATGCATATGAATGTTTTTCAACATGTTTGTATGCTTTGTGAGTCTCTTGTATACAACTAATTCAGAAGATCATGTCAGAGTCCTGGAATGGGAGTTATTGATGGTTATGAGCAACCATTTGATTTTGAGGAACCAAACTTGGGTCTTAAGCAAGAACATGAATGCTCTTAATCACTGGCCCATCTTTCAATGTCTGTATATGTAATCTTTAGTAAAGCAAACAGGAGAGAGGGAGAGAGAGGGGGGGGGAGAGACAGAGAGACAGAGAGAGAGACAGAGAGAGACACACACAGAGAGACAGAGACAAAGAGACAGAGAGAGACAGAGACAGAAACAGACAGAGAGACTGGCAGAGACAGACAGAGACAGAGATAGAGACAGTATGACACAGAGACACAGAGAGAGACAGAAACAGGCAAAGACAGACAGAGACTGGGAGACCTAGCAAAGGCCACCCTGAAAGATTCACTTCCTCCAAAAAAAAGCCAGATGCACTCCAAAAAGGAAACACCTCCTAATCTTACCCAGCATTCTCAAATAATTCCAGTCCCTGGTGACTAAGCATTCCAATGTTTTAGCCTGTACTGGCCATATTTGTTCAAACTACCACAGTTGCCTAATTTCCGCTGTCCAAGGTGGAGTGAACAATATTAAGGAGGAAATGCAGATAAAGCTCACTATGATATGCACAAATAAATAAAATAAGCAAAAGTGAAATCAGTGGGTGGCAAATAGTTACCAATGATTGGAATAGACAGCACAAAGGAGGAGTGATATATTTAGTCTGTCTAGAGCATAATGACCAGGTAATCAAGAGCACACTACATGCAAAATATAATAATTCCATATGTGGAAATTAAGACATAACTAAATAAAAAATGTAGTTCCTCACAAGATATAAGTGATGAATGTGGTATAATGGTAATATTTATTATTCTAAAATATGGAAGGCAGCACCAACTTGCAACTTGAATAAATGTGGTAGAAAAAATAGCTTTATAGTTCAAGGATATCTACTGGAATATGGAGGACAACAGTAGCTTTTCTGCAGGTAGAAAACAAATATTGTGGATAAGAAGAAAATATAAAAATCACTTTTCTCTTGCATAATTATCTATATGTGGTTATATTACTTGACATACTTAGCAAGGATAATATACCCTGTAATCTATAATAGCAGACCAAAATTTGCACAAAATGAAAAGAAAAAGCATATGTTTTATCTCAAATATCTTAACACTATTTGTAAAAAAACAACCGTATGTCTTACAGGAACATTATAGGAAAGGATAGATTTGTTAGCATTAAATATTTGTTCTAAATCAGCAATATTTAATTTTTAATGATGCCAACAACAGCGGCAATTTAGCTTCTTGTTTTGCTTTGTTTACGTGATGATGTTATTTTATCATTATAGTGAAAAGTGGAGTTCAAAGAGAGTTCACTAAGATACCATAGCTTTTGGAAGATGCAAGGCTGGTACAGGGAGCCACCAGGGGGGCTGTTTCTCAGTCTAGAAGTGAACATGCTTAGAACAATGTGGGATTTTCTATTTCAAGCCTGGCCTTAGCTCTCCTATTTATAGGAATCTGTGATCAGATTATGAAAAGATTACACTTTAACCTACATTTAATCTAAACTAAATTGTTATCAGAAGCCATGTTAGGAATTTAAGTTTATTGTTTTTAAGGGCCAGGTGAAGGGTGGAGTTTTATTTGGGTATATTAAATGTTACCAGGACACATAAATTGTTTCCAATATAGTTTATATCAGTAAAGGGCAAATGTAAGTTGTTCTTTCATTTCAGGGGGTACATTTTATAAAATTTCCACTATAGACACTAGCTTTCCTACAGACAGGAGGTCAGGAAAAATTATAATGAAAGGTACTTTGGAGACAGTCTCCAGACTGGCTAACTGGCATTTTGAAGCGCTGCAGACTGCTACCCTGCCTTTTGGTGCATTTTCATGACTGCTCTCTGGTTTTGGTAATAGTCAAGTGCAGGGGATCATTCTTCCCTTCTCTGTTATTGTTCTTTTTATGGCTGTTTGTGGCCGATAACTTTACAACCCATTCCAAGCTCATCTTTAATAAGCACTTACTGCTGAACAGACCAGGGTTGGTTACCTCCCTGCCCCATAAGAGCCTAGGCAGTTTCTATGCTTTCCCTCATGCACTATTAAAGTAGAGCCACACAGAAGGAGATTTTGTGATGCTTTAAGCAAAAAGAGTGCTCACGATTCGCTTTTGTTACATAGGTGACAACTTCAATTTGACATATATAACATCAGGAATTACTTAGGATAATTGTTATTAAAAATGCAAAATGCTTTGTGCCATCCTAGGATTCCAATTTTCTCATTAACTATAAGAAGGGTTATATGTTTGTGCTCGTTTGTGTTTGTGTTTTTCTTTAAAATACTGAGTTTATTAAATAAGAATGAGGCAATTACAAAGAACACATCATTGCATATGTGACTATCACAAATCTAAAATGTGTATGTGTGTGTGTGTGTGTGTATGTGTGTGTGTGTGTGTGTGTGCATGTGTTCATGTGTGTACATTTCATTTTAAACAGCTGGCACAGCTCAGTTTCTCCAAGAAAGAAATTGAAAAGAAGTTCTAATAAAATTTAATTAACCAATGGGAATGGGTGGGTAGGGAAGTGGGGGGGGGGTATGGGGGACTTTTGGGATAGCATTGGAAATGTAATTGAAGAAAATACGTAATAAAAAATATTAAAAATTAAAAAAAATTTTAATTAACGATGCAATGGACTGTCTTTATTGTCTATTCTGGAATAATTAAACATGATATCTTTCTTCATTGTTTCAAACAAGGTAGAGCAATTAATCTTTCTTTTTAAAGTAAAGAAGTATATAAAAGCTGTGATGAATTGGAGGTAGGTATAGAGTTGGAAGAATTGGCCGGGGTTCTTTTATTTTTTATTTTTTAATTTTTTTTTTTTTATTTAAGGGTCTGAGTCTTTTCTAAATTGATGTTCGCAGATGAGTTGCTGCTGTTTGGGCCATCAAAGCCAATTCATGACTGCATTTCTTGTGTGTCTATAAAACCAGCATTGTTATGTAGTTCTAGTGACAGAGGCGCAACTGTGCAAAGCAAGATGGATGGGATGTCAGTTGCCTCTATCGTGGGATCTCCATTTAGTGACCCAGATGAGGCCGGAGAGAACTCACCACACATGC
Source organism: Mus caroli (assembly GCF_978045245.1). Taxonomy (NCBI): domain Eukaryota; kingdom Metazoa; phylum Chordata; class Mammalia; order Rodentia; family Muridae; genus Mus; species Mus caroli. Next base: position 81,321,389 of record NW_028227267.1, read on the forward strand.
ACAGGGCTAGATACTACCCGAAATGCAGCGCCAAATCTCTTACAGATTTAAAGTTGCTACTAGAGCACAAAATTTGTCATAAAAGACCTGTCAGTGCAGAGTTCATCAAGGAAAAAGATGATAGCACTTTATCTTGACACCACCACGAGGCTGTGCTTTGGAGACTGGGTCCTCAGATAAAACCCTTGTTTCTTTTCTCCCCTTAATGACATTTCAAAGTGGTTCCTTAAACTTTTCCTCAAGTTTTAATCTTAATGCAAAAAAAAGGTCCTCAGAGCATTTTCCCTCACTTTAATCCCTTTCTTTTTTATTCCTTTGTTAAATTTGGAGGTGTGTTTATGGTGTCAATTCACAGGCACTTGGGACTTGCCTGAGGTGAGGTGTTAAAGCTCTCAGCATAGAGCTATAATACATAAGGTGAAAGACAAGGATCTTAACACCCAGTCTGTGACTGCCATACTAAAATCCCATAGCTGCCACCCATCTCTTTCTTTCTTTCTTTCTTCTTCTTCTTCTTCTTCTTCTTCTTCTTCTTCTTCTTCTTCTTCTTCTTCTTCTTCTTCTTCTTCTTCTTCTTCTTCTTTTTTTTTTTTTTTTTAATTTGAGGTCCACAGATCAGTCCTATTCACATGCATAAGGCTCTGTAGTATATAACAGTAGCACCAGGTATATAATGTCACAGAATGTTTAAATCCCAGTTGCAAAGGGATGAATTATATTTTTCAACATATCAGTTTGATATCGATGAATTTCTCTTGATTTCTACACATTTGGAAATATTTTTCATTGTCAAAAACGTGTAAAGGCTTTTTTGGGTTATTTTTACTCTCTCTGTCCCTAACTCCTACTTCATATTTCATTCAATGAGTAAATTCATGACATATTAGTTAAAGAATTCTGAAAAGGGGATCTAGAAATTATGTACTCTAATTTTGTACTTACCAGCAAGAAAGTGTTGACTGATTTCCTCTTGACTCCCGATATCAGAATTCACAAACTTATTCGAGGCTGTACTCTTAATATTAAGTTGTGTCTCAGGCAGAGATGAATATTATATCCAACCCCAACAGGCATCAAAACTCTAGCTCCACCATAAGGAAAGCCTCAGTGATGGCCTTCTTCAGGAATTCCCTGAGCTTAAAAGAAATATCATCCTTCCCATTGCAGAAAGGAAATACATGTGTGACCCTTGTCCCAGCACAAAAGCATTTACAAGGAGCCAATGCAGCTTTAGAAGTGACTAGAAGAGGTACTAATTGAGAAAGCACTGGCCTGTGATTTTAGGCTTTATTATTTTATTCTGTTTCCTTCTACGGTTTTCTTAGATTTTATTCCTTATATTAATTTTAATTTTAAAGTGTTCTTGGAGGTGGGGTGGGGAGGTAAGAAGTGTTCGTGTAAGTGTAAATGCATGCTGAAGCCAAAAGGTGGTATCAAATTATCCAGAGCTGAAATTCTATATAGTTGTGAGCTACTAGTGAAAGGAAATAAAACTTGAGACCTGTGATTCATGTAATGTATGTCAAATAGCCCAAAGAGTTGTTTGTGAGCTTTGAAACCTGGGGCTGAGAACATAGCAGAACAGACCAGGACATGCCCTGGCAAGCCCATCGCCTCCCTATCTCCCACCCCTCTGACCTCAGGCTGCTGATGTTTCAATGGACCAATCATGTGAAACCTCGCCAATTCCTCCCCCAGTCCCACTCCTTTTCTATAAAAAACCCTAGCTTCCAAGCCTCGTGGTCGAATCCACTGTCTCCTGTGTGAGATACGTTTCTACCTGGAGCTCCGCCATTAAAATACCTCGTGTTGTTACATCAAGGCGTTGTGTTCTATTCGTGATTCTTGGGTGCACGCTGAATCAGGAGTTGGGTGGGGGTTTCCCCACTAGGTTCTTTCATTTGGAGGTCCCACCGAGATCTGTGTGACACCCAGGAACCCCGAAGGACCCCTTGGAGGTGCGTTTGTTTGTGTGTGAGTCTTGTTATGTTGTCTGTTGTCTAAGTGTCTAAGTGTGGCACTGCCGAATTTTTGTCTTAGTTTTTCAGTTCTGAGATTGTGGGTTTGAGCCCCACCTGTGTTACCAGTTCTGGTATTCTGTATTCTGGCAGCTGCCACTGAGGACAGTAAGGACCCTAGTGGCTGTGGGAAGACGACTGTCTATTTCCACACAGGCTGCACCCTTGGAAGATGTTCCGAGGGAGACCCTGGAGTGCCCAGGGTACGGAACAGTCAGGAGGACCTGGCTGTTGCCTAGCAGAGTGAAGAAGAGTGAGTGCTCTTCCTGCCAGAGGAGTGGACGCGGAATCCCACTCCGTCAGAGGTAGCGTTTGGCTGGTTGTATAAGTCCAGATGCGGACGAGTGTGTTTGGATGTCTTAGTGTTTTCTGTCTCTGTCATTGTGTTGTGTTTATTCTTATTCTTCACTATGGGACAGACCGTGTCTACTCCTTTATCTTTGACTAAGGACCATTGGACGGACGTTAGGGCTAGAGGACGAAATTTGTCAGTAACAGTGAAGAAAAAGCCATGGATGACTTTCTGTTCCTTGGAATGGCCTGTTTTTGGAGTAGGTTGGCCAGCAGAAGGAACTTTTTACTTACCCACCATAAGGGCTGTGAAGGCCATTGTTTTTCAGGAGGGGCCAGGATCGTATCCAGAGCAGCAACCATACATCACGGTATGGGAGGACTTGGCACGCTACCCACCCCCGTGGGTTCGCCCATTCCTCCCGCCTCTCCGCCCTGGCACCAAGATTCTAACCATCCGAGAAAATGGTGAGAAAGAGAAACCGAAACCACTGCTCGGGGGAGATGATGATCGCAGCACACCAGTGACGAAACCCCCCAAGATCTATCCAGAGATTGAAGAACCCCCTGAGTGGCCCGACACCCCTCAACCCCCACCATATGCTTCCCAGCCCCAACCTTCAGCTCCCTCGAGACCCCTGCCTCAGGCCCCCGGCCGGAGGAGGGGGTCCCTCCACAGGAACAAGGAGCCGGCGAGGAGTCACCCCTGAGGGGCCTGCGGATTCAACCGTGGCGCTCCCCCTCAGGGCTATTGGGGCTCCCCCTGCCAATCCGAACAGTCTACAGCCCCTACAGTATTGGCCTTTTTCCTCTTCTGACCTCTATAACTGGAAAGCTAATCACCCCCCTTTTTCAGAGAACCCTGCAGGACTCACTGGGTTGGTTGAATCATTAATGTATTCACACCAGCCGACCTGGGATGACTGCCAGCAGCTTCTGCAAACTCTATTCACAACCGAGGAGAGGGAGAGAATTCTCCTTGAGGCTCGGAAAAACGTCCAAGACGAGGCTGGGCACCCTGTCCAAACTCCAGCTGAAATAGATGAAGGATTCCCACTAACCCGGCCCCGATGGGATTATAATACGGCACCAGGTAGGGAACGACTGTCCAATTATTGCTGGGTCCTAGTGGCGCGTCTCAGAGGTGCTGCCCGGCAGCCCACGAATCTGGCCAAGGTAAGAGAGGTTATGCAGGGAGCGACTGAGCCCCCCTCAGTCTTCCTCGAAAGGCTCATGGAGGCTTATAGGAGATATACCCCATTCGACCCCACGTCTGAGGGTCAAAGGGCCTCAGTAATTATGGCCTTCATTGGCCAGTCGGCTCCTGACATTAGGAAGAAGTTACAGCGAATTGAGGGCTTGCAGGATTACACCATAAGGGATGTAGTTAGAGAGGCAGAGAAAGTGTATCATAGGAGAGAAACAGAACATGAAAAGTTAGAGAGAGAGAAAAGAGAGAAAAGAGAGGATGAGGATAGGAGAGACAGGAGGCAAGAAAAGGTTTTGACTAGGATCCTGGCCGCAGTAGGAGAAAGAGATAACTGAAGAAAAGGTAGACAGTCAGGGAACCTGGGAGACAAAAGACAGCAGGGACCAAGGAGACCCCGAGAAGGCGGGCAGCGCCTGGAGAGGAACCAATGCGCATATTGCAAGGAAATGGGCCACTGGAAGAGCGACTGTCCGAAAAAAAAAAAAAAAAACAAGAGGTAAAGGTGCTTTCTCTTGGAGAAGATGAAGACTAGGGGGAATGGGGCTCGGACCCCCTCCCCGAGCCTAGGGTAACCTTAGAAGTGGAGGGGACCCCCGTGGACTTTCTAGTTGACACGGGAGCCGAATTTTCAGTACTCAAAACACCTCTAGGAAAAGTAAAGAAAAATGAAAAAACCTTGGTGATCGGGGCCACGGGACAAAAATCGTATCCATGGACCACATCCCGAGTAGTAGACATAGGGCGAAATCGAGTAACTCATTCGTTTCTCGTCATTCCAGAGTGTCCTATGCCTTTATTGGGGAGAGACTTACTAACCAAGTTAAAGGCAAAAATAACTTTCACCTCTCATCGACCGGATGTTTTCTGGGGAATAAAAGTGCCCCAGACTCTAGAGCTGTCTTTACAACTAGGAGAGGAATATCGACTTTACCAAAATAAAGTAAAGCCCCATGAGGGATTACAGGACTGGTTGAATCGATACCCTCAGGCATGGGCAGAGACGGGAGGAGTGGGAATGGCAAAACTAGTCCCCCCCGTGGTGATTGAACTTAAGTCCGGGGCCACCCCTATAGGGGTCCGACAATATCCCATGAGCAGAGAAGCTCAAGAGGGTATACGCCCCCAAATCAACAAACTGCTCCAACAAGGGATTTTGGTCCCATGCAAATCCCCTTGGAACACTCCTCTACTTCCAGTAAAAAAACCAGGGACCAGTGACTACCGTCCAGTCCAGGACCTTAGAGAAGTCAATAAGAGAGTTCAGGACATACACCCCACGGTGCCAAATCCTTATAACCTCCTCAGCACCTTGCCACCAGGTCAGACATGGTACACAGTCCTGGATCTCAAAGACGCTTTTTTCTGTTTGAGGTTACACCCCAACAGCCAGCCCTTGTTCGCTTTCAAATGGCGAGACTCCGAGAGTGGACAAGCCGGACAGCTCACATGGACGAGGCTGCCTCAGGGATTCAAGAACTCGCCCACTTTGTTCGATGAAGCCCTACACGGAGATCTTGCTCTTTTCCGAGCCAATAACCCACAGGTGACTCTTTTGCAATATGTAGATGACCTGCTCCTAGCTGCAGAAACACGCGAGGACTGTGAAATTGGGACCCATAACCTCCTGGGCGAGTTAGGTAAGCTGGGGTATCAGGCCTCTGCTAAAAAGGCTCAGTTATGCCAGAAAGAAGTGACCTACCTAGGATATGTCCTGAGAGATGGACAACAGTGGCTCACAGAAGCCAGAAAACAAGCTGTTATGCAGATCCCGGCCCCAACCACTGCTCGCCAGGTAAGAGAGTTCCTGGGGACTGCCGGGTTTTGCAGACTCTGGATTCCCGGATTTGCCTCACTGACAGCTTCCTTGTATCCACTAACCAAAGAGAAAGGGGAATTCACCTGGACCAGGGAACATCAGCTAGCCTTTGAAACTCTCAAAAAGGCACTGCTGCAGGCTCTGGCATTGGCCCTGCCAGATTTAAACAAACCTTTCACCCTATACATTGATGAAAGAAATGGAGTGGCAAGGGGAGTCCTTACCCAGGTTTTGGGACCATGGAAGCGCCCGGTAGCCTACTTATCAAAGAAACTGGACTCTGTGGCCAGTGGATGGCCCTCCTGCCTGCGAGCGATAGCAGCCACGGCTGTGCTAGTAAGAGATGCTGACAAACTGACTATGGGCCAGAATGTTACCATAGTGGCCCCACACTCTCTTGAGAGCATCGTCAGGCAACCACCGGACCGCTGGATGACCAACGCCCGAATGACGCATTACCAGAGCCTATTGCTGACAGAGTGAGTAAGTTTCGCACCCCCAGCCATTCTCAACCCTGCCTCCTTACTACCTGAGGCTGACGAGGCCCCTGCACATAAGTGTGAAGAAATACTGGCAGAAGATACTGGAATCCGGCCAGACCTCACAGACCAACCTTGGCCAGGGGCGATGACTTGGTTCACAGACGGAAGCAGCTTTGTGGTAGAAGGTAAGCGGAGGGCTGGGGCAGCAGTAGTGGATGGAAAGTCTGTCATATGGGCCAGCAGCCTGCCGGAGGGTACATCAGCTCAAAAAGCAGAACTAATCGCACTAATTCAAGCCTTAAGGCTGGCAGAAGGAAGGACTCTTAATGTCTAAACTGACAGCCGGTACGCTTTTGCCACGGCTCATGTTCACGGAGCAATATACCGACACCGTGGACTGCTGACGTCTGCCGGCAAAGATATCAAAAATAAAGAAGAAATTCTCAGCTTATTAGAAGCTGTTCATCTGCCCCGTAGGGTGGCAATTATCCATTGCCCAGGACACCAGAAGGGAACTGGGCCCGTTGAAAAAGGAAATCAAATGGCAGACCAAGAAGCTAAAAAAGCAGCCCAAGGGCCAATGACTCTGGTGGTGAGAACCCAACAGCCCGCTGCTGAGGAAATAAATAAAAGAACCCTCACAGAAGAAGAGGGGCGAGATTACTTAGCTAACATACACCATCTGACTCATTTAGAAACTAAAAAAATACTAAAATTGGTTAGTAAGTCCCCCTATTACATTCCTGGATTAAAGAGAATTGTGCAGGAGATAGTAAAAAAACTGCCGTGCTTGTGCACTTACCAATGTTGGGTCTAGCAGGCTCCAGGAAGGAAAACGACTGTGAGGAGACAGGCCTGGAGCCTACTGGGAAACTGACTTCACTGAGGTGAAACCTGCTAGGTATGGAAATAAATATCTCCTAGTTTTTATAGACACCTTCTCGGGATGGGTCGAAGCGTTCCCCACCAAGAAAGAAACGGCTAATGTAGTGGTCAAGAAGATACTTGAAGAAATCCTTCCCCGCTTTGGGATACCTAAGGTAATGGGGTCAGACAAAGGACCTGCCTTCGTCTCCCAGGTAAGTCAGGGATTGGCCAGGCAACTGGGGACAAATTGGAAATTACATTGTGCATACAGACCCCAGAGTTCAGGACAGGTAGAGAGGATGAACAGGACGCTAAAGGAGACTCTGACTAAAATAGCCTTAGAATCCGGCGAAAGCGATTGGACAGCCTTTCTCCCTTATGCCTTGTTCAGGGTTCGGAATACACCTGGACCCCTTGGCCTAACTCCATTTGAATTAATGTATGGGGCCCCCCCCACCCATTTTCATGACTGTAGGGGATAGGAATCACCCGGATGTGTCTTTCTCTCCTTCTTCTAGTCTTTTGGCTCGATTAAAAGCTCTCGAAATAGTAAGAAAAGAGGTCTGGGAACAGCTAAAAGAAACCTATGTTGCTGGTGACACACAGGCGCCGCACCAGTTTGAAGTAGGAGACGCAGTCCTGGTGAGGAGACACCGAGCGGGAAACCTAGAACCGAGGTGGAAGGGACCCTACTTGGTGCTACTGACAACGCTCACCGCGGTCAAAGTGGAAGAAATCCCCACTTGGGTCCACGCATCCCACGTCAAGAGAGCACCCCCTGGAGTCAGCCATGATGAGTGGACTTTGGAGAAGACTACTAACCCTTTTAAGTTGCGCCTGCTTCGTAGGAGCGATCCCAAAGGACTTCAACCCCCACAGTCCTGTTCAACAAACGTGGGAGGTACTCAATGAGGGGGGTAGGGCTGTATGGACAATCGCCGAGGTACACCCTCTGTGGACTTGGTGGCCTGATCTTTTCCCTGACATCTGTAAGTTGGCTATAGGAGCCCCTCCTGGATGGGACTTGGAGGGGTACTCTGACATTCAGAGGGCACCTTTAACACCCCCTCCGTACGTAGAAAAACATTCGAGAGACCCATTGGGGTGGTTGCTCTAACCAAAGGGATAGAAGTATGCTTCGAACCCATCCGTTCTATGTCTGTCCCGGGCCCCACCGAAGTCAATCCCTTAATCCAACATGTGGAGGTAAGGCTGACTTCTATTGCAAGAGCTGGGGTTGCGAGACTTCAGGTACAGCCCACTGGAAGCCCTCCTCAAGCTGGGACTATATTAGAGTAACAGCCAACTATTCCCTAGCGTCTTATGTACCTGGAGGATTCGACCTAGACGAGTGTACTGACTGGTGCCATCCGCTCCGTGTCACCTTTACTGAACCAGGGAAAAGAGCTCTGGGATGGACAAAAGGGTATACCTGGGGTCTTAGGATTTACAAGGAAAGATATGATGAGGGATTATTGTTCACCATCAGACTAAAAATAGAGACCCCCTACAATCCTTTAGGCCCCCCAACCAAGTCCACACCCCTCACCCATACTATTACTCAGCCTACTCCGGTGATTGCGGACCCTCTTAGTATGGCTGCTATCACCCAACCTCCCACTCCTCAGGTACCTCTAATTATTACCCCTGAGATTCCTTCAACAAGACAGAGGATGTTTAACCTAGTGAGAGGAGCCTTTTATGCCCTTAATAGAACTGATCCAAGGGCTACTGAGGACTGCTGGCTATGCCTGTCCTCGGGTCCGCCTTATTATGAAGGAATTGCTTTCAATGGAGATTTCAACAGAACCAGCAGCCATACTTCCTGCTCTTGGGGAACAGGACAAAAACTGACCCTGACTGAAGTATCTGCGAGGAGTCCAGGTCTCTGTATAGGCACCCCACCTTCCACTCACAAACACCTATGCGGACAAATTCAGTCCGTGTCCAGAACGGAAGCTAATTACTATTTTGTACCTTCCCCGGTTAGATGGTGGGCTTGCAATACATGACTTACTCCCTGTGTATCAACTAAGGTTTTTAATTCATCTCATGATTTTTGTGTTATGATCCAGCTGTTACCCCGCGTATATTATCACCCTGCATCCAGTTTAGAAGAAAGCTATGCTGGCCTGCGGTCGAAAAGAGAACCAATTACTTTAACCCTGGCTGCATTCTTGGGAATAGGTATGGCAGTAGGAGTGGGGACAGGAGTGTCAGCTTTGATAGAAGGAAGACAGGGAATTCAGTCTTTGAGGGATGCTGTCAATGAAGACCTAGCGGCAATAGAGAAGTCCATTGACGCTTTAGAAAAATCTTTGACCTCCCTGTCTGAGGTAGTTTTGCAGAACAGGAGAGGTCTTGATTTGTTATTCCTAAAGGAAGGAGGACTGTGTGCTGCCCTTAAAGAAGAGTGCTGCTTCTATGCAGATCATACAGGAATAGTTAGAGACTCTATGCAGAAACTGAGAGAAAGATTAGAGCGAAGGAAACGGGAACGGGATGCTCAACGGGGATGGTTGAATCACGACCATCTTGGATAAGTTCTTTGATTTCCGCTGTAGCTGGACCAATCCTTATGATATGCTTAGCTTTAGTTTTCGGCCCCTGTATAATAAATAGAGGAATGGCTTTCATCCAGAGTAGAATTGATACAGTAAAACTCATGGTTCTTCAAAGGCAATATCAACCTATAGTTCAGGTAGATGAAGAGTTAGGGGACACCAATCTCTAAAATTCTATGATTAGAATTAGTCTAAACAGAAGAAGAGGGGAATGAAAGGAAATAAAACTTGAGACCTGTGATTCATGTAATGTATGTCAAATAGCCCAAAGAGTTGTTTGTGAGCTTTGAAACCTGGGGCTGAGAACATAGCAGAACAGACCAGGACATGCCCGGGCAAGCCCATTGCCTCCCTATCTCCCACCCCTCTGACCTCAGGCTGCTGATGTTTAAATGGACCAACCATGTGAAACCGTGCTAATTCCTCCCCCAGCCCCACTCCTTTTCTATAAAAACCCCTAGCTTCCAAGCCTCGTGGTCAAATCCACTGTCTCCTGTGTGAGATACGTTTCGACCCGGAGTTCCGCCATTAAAATACCTCGTGTTGTTACATCAAGGCGTTGTGTTCTATTCGTGATTCTTGGGTGCACGCTGAATCAGGAGTTGGGTGGGGGTTTCCCCACTAGGTTCTTTCATTAGACAGGCATCTAGAACCAAACTGGGGCCTTTTGCAGGGCAACAGGTACTTACACATATCCCTGTCTACAGGACTTCTTGAATAAATATTAATTCTTAGAGAATGCTAGAATCAATTTCTTAGATCTACTTTTTTTTTTTTTCTAGAACCTACTTCCTGGAATGTTTCTTCAACAATATTTAGAGAAAGTCAGTGATGATCCAATAAATATCATTGTCACAAATCAAATTTTGCCTCCTAATATTGAACATGTACATGAAACAATTTTTTTCTATTACATTGTATCCAAATAATTTTGAGATAAAATAATTTATTGTTACATTATGATAGATGTTAATTTGCATGTAGGCTATTGTATAACATTTTGCATATAGGCTATTATATAATATTTAAAGACACTATTGTGAAGATGAAATAATCACATTAAATAGAGGGAATAACCATGCAGAGCTTGCTCTAATATTATTGAGTTTCCATGTATAGTCCCCAAGGAGAATGAGCATTCTATTTAGGCCTATACTGGCATGATTTTGGAAGAATGTTATCAATGTTATTTTACTGAAGATTAAGATTTTCCTATTGCTACACAGAAGTGGATGATCACAGTCAGCTATTGGATGGATCACACGGCCCCCAATGGAGGAGCTAGAGAAATTACCCAAGGAGCTAAAGGGAACTGCAACCCTATAGGTGGAACAACAATATGAACTAACCAGTACCCCGGAGCTCTTGTCTCTAGCTGCATATGGATCAAAAGATGGCCTAGTCGGCCATCACTGCAAAGAGAGGCCCAGTTGGACTTGCAAACTTTATATGCCCCAGTACAGGGGAAACCCAGGGCCAAAAAGGGGGAGTGGGTGGGTAGGGGATTGGGAGGGTGGGTATGGGGGACTTTTGGGATAGCATTGAAAATGTAAATGAGGAAAATACCTAATAAAAAATAAATTATAAAAAAAAAGATTTTCCTATTGCTTTGAATCAAGCTGAAATAAACTTAGAGGCATGAATAATATATATATATATATATATATATATATATATTAAACTATCCCTATGGAGTCAACTTCTTTGGGTCATATGATGACTCTCAACACAATTGCAATCAAGTTAAGTAATTGTTCTGAGACTTGGAGGAGAAAATATCTAACTGGAAGCTTCCATGTGTATCAGCTAGGTTCATTTTCTTACAGCTATAGAATGTAGAATAGACTAGAGAATATGTACTCATGCCAAGAGAATAGAAAGAGGAAGGAAGGGGAGACAGAGAGAGAGATAGAGAGACAGATACAGAGAGATCAGTTATTTTGTTTCTACATAGCATCCACTATTAGCTTTACTGATAACTGTGTTAGTTTTGCTTATGGTCTCATATTTACTTAAGCCCTCTATGTCCATTCATTCTGATCTGTTTAATTTGTTGCCTTCAAAATATGTGGATATTTTTGGTTATTTTTTGGGGGGGTTGTTTGTTTGTTTGTTTTGTTTTGTTTTTTGAGCATGGAAATTGACAAGAAATTTTGTTTTTCCTTCTTTCACAAGGAAAATGTTGATATACATTTAGTGTACATATAGTGGGATGCACAGCCTGCCTCCAATAGTGGGCTCTTGGGGTGGGGCATCTACTGACACTGCTTTGGAAATCAACCTGACAGAAATGAGGATGCTCTAAATGATGCATGTGTTCTTCATTTTGACTATTAGTTTATTTAAAAACCATGTCCCAAGAAATTCAATCTCTCCCATAAAGTTCTTACTGAGAGAAGAAAAGGACAAAAAGCCTTGAACAAGCCAGAGGGAATACATGTCTTTGGGGAGAAATGTGTACTTAATTAGATCACTTAGAGGAAAGAGGAAAGCTGGGACAATGATGAACTAATAATGAACATACAATACCTTGATGAGATATTACTTAAGAAAACTATGGTCTTGTACTTAAATTTAGACTCATGCCAGGATCCTGAATTTGGACATGCTGGGAATAAGGCTGTGTGGGTGGTGGCGCAGTTTCCCCAGATCTCTTTGTCTTTCTTCCTAGTGTGTCCTTTCTGATTAAATCTCCTTTGCCTACTTTTCAGTATTAATTTGGCTCTTTTAATTGATTTTTATGGATGAATGGCCTAGCCTGGTTTGTTGTGGCTGGTAGAGAACAGGCTCTGACCCTAATAGCCATAGAAACACACTGTTGCTTAGATAGCTTACATGATGGCTTTAGCTAGGGGAAAGGCATTGAACACCACAGAAACAGGAGACTTAGGATTGACCTCTTGATTTCCTGCCATTCACCATAATCATTTGCCTTGAGTTCCATCTAGAGTAATGCAGAAGAGTGAAAACTAAAGCACATAGAAATCCAGTGCACACAATGGAACAGTTACTGATTGACTTGCGCCTTGAATTAGAGTCATGGAACATAGCCTAACCAAAATTGGCTCAATCGTACCTGCCTACATTTAGGTGTGCATGACAACAAAGGTGTGAAGTTTCAGCTACAGTATTATTACAGTTAGTGTTAGCTGAAAACATCTTCAGGTGTGAGTGAACATATATCTATAAGACAACCAATTTGCATCTTAAATAGACTACAATATCAAAGATGGGGTTACTGAAAATTACTCATTTGGCATTCTAATACAAATAAATGGCAACATTTCTAGTTTTTCACACCTATCTCAATGAATGAGTTTTTATAGCTTGATAATTTGATCACCACACTGTGGGTATCATCACTAGTACCAAATAAAACAAAGAAATAAGTTTTGTTAACCTATTGAGTATAAACAAAAGTGTTCTTCATTAATCTTCCACTGATTTTTTTTTCTTTTAGATTTTTTTTTTGGCTTCCTATAAGGTCTATTATTTGGTTGAGTATGTTAAATATAGGTGTATTATACTGTTGGTGTCCTGGTTTGGTTTTTTTTTCCCAAGTGTTTATGGTTGGTGTGGCATTAAAGATAATAAATACTGGAGGATCTGTTCCAGTTGGGGCCACTCCAGCCATCTTCCTTCTGGTCCCAGTGGAGGCCTCTAAGGGCTCCAGAGTGCTCTCCATGACATAGGACCTCGGGATCACAGGTGAGTGGAACACAACACCAGCTACAGAGAATTGCAGAGGGTCTTGTGCCAGCAGGAACAGGGACAAAGCAACCTTGCCCGACCAGAAGCTGGAATCCATTCAGGTCAGGGCCAGCCCTGCCATCTTCTGCGTGAACATAGCCAAGACTATCTAGGGCACTAGAGGACTCTCCACACCGCAGGACCCCTATCATACCCAGGATTTCCTGATCACCTGAGAGCACAGGGATGATAGAAACAACAGAGCTTCTTGGTCAGGGTCCTGTTGGGCCTTCATCCTCATCCAGGAGGCAGAACTGAAACCCAGACCCCTAGGCACCTTCCTTGCCAGACGAGAGTTGTCCTATAAGGAGGGTTCTGACCCCAGAACTCAGGAGGTGGGTCAGAGTTCCAGACTGCTGGACACGTGCCTTGAAAGAGGAGAGCTTGCCTGTAGAGAGGGCTCTGACCACTGGAACTCAGGAGAGAGTTGGACTCCCAGAAGTGCTGACAGAGGCTAAAAGAATCACAGGAGGAACAAGCTCCAACCAGAGACAGCTTGAACATTAACACCAGAGATTTCCAGATGGCAAAAGGAAACCATAAGTATCTTACTAATAGAAACCAAGATCATGGGACATCATCAGAACCTGGTATGCCCACCAAAATGAGTCCTGGATACCCCAACATACCCAAAAAGCAAGACATGGATTTAAAATCGTATCTCATGATGGTGGCAGAAGAATTTAAGAAGGACATTAATAACTCACTTAAAGAAATACAGGAGTACAATGCTAAATAGGTAGAAGCCCTTAAAGAGGAAGTACTTAAAATTCCTCAAGGAATTACAGGAGAAGAATGCTAAACAAGTAGAAGCCCTTAAAGAGGAAAACACAAAAATCACTCAAGGAATTATAGGAGAACACTGCTAAACAGGTAGAAGTACTAAAGAACTACAGGCAAACTACAGGCTATACAGGTAGGAGAAATACAAAAATCCCTTAAGGAATTACAGGAAAACACAACCAAACAGGCAATGGAATTGAACAAAACCATCCAAGATCTAAAATTGGAAGTAGAACAATGAAGAAAACCCAAAGGGAGATAACACTGGAGATAGAAACCATAGGAAAGAAATCTGGAACCATAGATTCGAGCATCAGCAACAGAATACAAGAGATGGAAGAGAGAATCTCAGGTACAGAAGATTCCAGAGGGAACATGGACACAACAATCAAAGAAAATGCAAAATTCAAAAAAGATCCTAACTCAAAACATCCAGGAAATCCAGGACACAATGAGAATCCCAAACCTATGGATAATAGAAGTAGATGAGAATGAAGATTTTCAACTTAAAGGGCCAGCAAATATCTTCAACAAAATTATAGAAGAAAACTTTCCATATCTAAAGAAAGACATGCCCATGAACATACAAGAAACCTACAAAACTCCAAATAGGCTGGGCCAGAGAAGAAATTCCTCCTGACACATAATAATCAGAACAACAAATGCACTAAATAAAGATAGAATACTAAAAGAAGTAAGGGGAAAAAAGGTCAAGTAATATATAAAGGCAGGCCTATTAGAATTATTCCATACTTCTCACCAGAGACTATGAAAGCCGGAAGATCCTGGAGATGTTATACAGACGCTAAGAGGACACAAATGCCAACCCAGGCTACTATACCCATCAAAATTCTCAATTATCATAGATGGAGAAACCAAAGTATTCCATGACAACATCAAATTCACACAATATCTTTCCACAAATCCAGTCCTTCAAAGGATAATGAATGGAAAACACCAAAGCAAAGATGGAAATTACACCCTAGAAAAAGCAAGAAAGTAATCATTCAACAAAACTAAAAGAAGACATCTACAAGAACAGATTCCCAACTTTAACAATTAAGTGACAGAAGACACCAATTGCTTTTCTTTAATTTCTCTTAACAACAATGGATTCAATTCTCCAATAAAAAGACATAGACTAATAAACTGGCTACACAAACTGGACCCAACTTTTTGCTGCTTACATGAAAAACATCTCAGGTAAAAAGATAGACACTACCTCAGAATGAAAGAGTGGAAAACAGTTTTTTAAGCAAATGGTCTGAAGAAACAAGCTGGAGCAGCCATTCTAATACCGAATATAATTGATTTCCAATCCAAAGTTATCAAGGGGGGCACTTCATACTAATCAAAGATAAAATCTGCCAAGATGAACTCCCAATTCTAAATATCTTTGCTCCAAATGCAAGGCCAGCCACATTCTTTAAAGAAACTTTAGTAAAGCTCAAAGCACACATTGTACCTCACACAATAATAGTGGGAGCACACCACTCTCACCAATGGACAGATCCTGGAAACAAAAACTAAACAGACACACCTGGACACTAACAGAAGTTATAAAACAAATTGATTTAACAGATATCTACAGAACATTTTATCCTAAAACAAAAAGATATACCTTCTTCTCAGCACCTCATGGTACCTCCTCCAAAATTGACCATGTAATGGGTCACAAAACAGGCCTCAACAGATACAAAAATATTGAAATTATCCCATGCATCCTATCAGATCACCACAGATTAAGGCTGATCTTCAATAACAGCATAAATAATAGAAAGCCAACATTAATGTGGAAATTGAACAATGCTCTACTCAATGATACCATGGTCAAGGAAGAAATAAAGAAATTGAATACTTTATAGAGTTTAATGAAAATGAAGCCACAATATACCCAAACTTATGGGACACAATGAAAGAAGTACCAAGAGGAAAACTAATACCCCTGAGTTCCTCCAAAACAAACCTAGAGAGAGCATACACTAGCAGTCTGACAGCACACCTACAAGCTCTAGAACTAAAGGAAGCATATTCACCCAAGAGGAGAAGACGGGGGGGGGGGGGGGGAAATAATCAAACTTATATCTGAAATCAACCAAGTGGAAACAAAAAGAACTATTTAAAGAATCAACCAGACCAGGAGCTGATTTTTTGAGAAAGTCAACAAGATAGTTAAACCCTTAACAAGGCTAACTAGAGGACACAGGGACAGTATCCTAATTAACAAAATCACAAATGAAAAAGAAGTCATAACAACAGATCCTGAAGAAATCCAAAACATTATCAGATCCTACTACAAAAGGTTATACTCAACAAAACTGGAAAACCTGGATGAAATGAACAACTTCCTAGACACACACCAGGTACCAAAGTTAAAACAGGATACGATTAATGATCTTAACAGTCCCATCTCCAATAAAGAAATAGAAGCAGCCATTAATAGTCTCCCAACCAAAAAAAGCCCAGGACCAGATGGGTTTAGTGAAGAATTCTATCAGACCTTCAAAGAGGACCTAATTCCAGTTCTTCTCAAACTATTCCACAAAATAGACACAGAAGGTACTCTACCCAACTCATTCTATGAAGCCACAATTACTCTGATACCTAAACCACACAAAGATCCAACAAAGAAAGAGAACTTCAGACCATTTTCCCTTATGAATATCAATGCAAAAATACTCAATAAAATCCTCAAAAACCGAATCCAAGTACACAATCAAAATGCCATCCATCATGACCGAGTAGGCTTCATCCCAGGGATACAGGGATGGTTTAATATATGAAAATCCATCACTGTAATCCACTATATAAACAAACTCAAAGAGAAAAATCACATGATCATCTAGTTATATGCTGAGAAAGCACTTGACACAATCCAACACCCCTTCATGATAAAAGTCATGGAAAGATCAAGAACTCAAGGCCCGTATCTAAACATAATAAAAGAAATATACAGCAAACCAGTAGCCAACATCAAAATAAATGTAGAGAAGCTGGAAGCAATCCCACTATAATCAGGGTCTAGAAAAGGCTGTCCACTTTATCCATACCTATTCAATATAGTACTTGAAGTCCTAGTCAGAGCAATTCGACAACAAAAGGAGATCAAGGGGATACAAATTGGAAAGGAAGAATTCAAAATATCACTTTTTGCAGATGATATGATAGTATATATAAATGACCCTAAAAATTCCATCAGAGAACTCCTAAACCTGATAAACAGGTTGAGCACAGTAGCTGGATATAAAATTAACTCAAACAAATCAATGTTCTTTCTCTGCACAAAGGATAAACAGGATGAGAAAGAAATTAGGGAAACAACACTCTTTACAATAGTCACAAATAATAAAAAATACCTTGGTGTGACTAACTAAGGAAGTGAAAGATCTGTTTGACAAGAACTTCAAGTCTCTGAAGTAATTGAAGATCTTAGAAGATGAAAAGATCTCCCATGCTCATTGATTGGCAGGATTAATATAGTAAAAATGGCTATCCTGCTGAAAGCAATCTATAGATTCAATGCAATCCCCATCAAAATCCCAACTTAATTCTTCACTGAGTTAGAAAGGACAATTTGCAAATTCATCTGGAATAACAAAAAACCTAGGATAGCAAAAACTATTTTCAACAATTAAAAAAAACCTCTGGTAGAATCACCATGCCTGACCTCAAGATATACTACAGAACAACCTTGATATAAACTGTATAGTACTGGTACAGCGACAGACAGGTAGATCAATGGAATAGATTTGAAAACTCAGAAATGAATCCACACACCTATGGTCACTTGATCTTTTACAAGGGAGCTAAAACCATCCAGTGGAAGAAAGACAGCATTTTCAACAAATGGTGCTGGCACAACTGGCAGTTATCATGTAGAAAAATGCAAATTGATCCATTCTTTTCTCCTTGTACAAAGCTCAAGTCTAAGTGGATTAAAGAACTCCAAATAAAACCAAAGACACTGAAATTTATAGAGGAGAAAGTGGTGAAAACCATCAAAGATATAGGAAAAGGGGGGAAAAAATCCTAAACAGAACAGCAATGGCCTGTGCTGTAAGATCAAGAATCCACAAATGGGATATCATAAAACTGGAAAGCTTCTGTAAGGCAAAGGACACTGTCAATAAGACCAAAAGGCCACCAACAGATTGGGAAAGAATTTTTACCAATCCTAAATCTGATAGGGGACTAATATTCAATATATACAGGAACTCAAGAAGGTGAACTCCAGAAATTCAAATAACCCCATCATGGAAATGCAAATCAAAACATCCCTGAGATTCCACCTCACACCAGTCAGAATGGCTAAGATCAAAAATTCAGGTGATAGCACATGCTGGCAAGGATGTGGAAAAAGTGTAATTCTCATCCATTGCTGGTGGGATTGCAAACTTGTACAACCACTCTGGAAATCAGTCTGGCGGTTCCTCAGATAATGACATAGTATTACAACTAGATCCAGCAATACCTCTCCTGGACATATACCCAGAAGATGTTCCAACTGGTAATAAGGACATATGCTCCACTATGTTCATAGCAGCCTTATTTATAATAGCCAGAAGCTGGAAGAAACCAGATATCCCTCAACAGAGGAATGGATACAGAAAATGTGGTACATTTAAACAATGGAGTACTACTCAGCTATTAAAAAGAATGAATTTATGAAATTCTTGATCAAATGGATGTATCTGGAGGATATCATCCTTTGTGAGGTAACCCAATCACAAAAGATGTCACTTGATATGCACTCACTGATAAGTGGATATTAGCTCAGAAACCTAGAATACCCAAGATACAACTTCCAAAACACAAGAAAATCAAGAAGGAAGACCAACACGTTGACACATCATTCCTCCCTAGAGTAGGGAATAAAATACCCATGGAAGGAGTTGCAAATACAATGTTTGGAGCTAAAACAAAAGGATGGACCATCCAGAGACTGCCCTACCTGGGGGTCCATCCCATAATCAGCCACCAAAGCAGACACTATTGCATATGCCAGCACAATTTTGCTGAAGGGACCCTGATATAGCTGTCTCCTGTGAGACTATGCCAGTGCCTGGCAAATACAGAAGTGGATGCTCACAGTCATATATAGGATTGAACACAGGGCACCCCTATATAGGAGCTAGAGAAAGTGTCCAAGAGTTGAAGGGTTCTGCAACCCTATAGGTGGAACAACATTATGAACTAATCTGTACCCCCAGAGCTCATGTCTCTAGCTGCATATATTGCAGAAGATGGCCTAATCAGCTATCATTGGGAAAAGAGGCCCCTTGGTCTAACAAACTTTATATGCCCCAGTACAGGGGAACACTAGGGCCAAGAAGTGTGAGTGAGTGGGTAGAGAATCAGGGCAAGGGGAGTGTATAGGGGACTTTTGAGATAGCATTTGAAATGTAAATGAAGAAAATAGCTAATAAAAACGTGGGGGAAAATAAAAAATAATAATAAAAAAAGACTTTGCATTTGGAAAAAAAATAAAGATAATACTGCCATTTCCTGTGTTTGTTCTCATGCAAGGCAATGATGGGTAATGAGTGCTGTTCATTCATTCTTTAAATATTTACTGAGAATCTACTTTAGGCAAGGAACCATGACATAACCACTCTTGCCACTCACACTTCATTGTCCTTCTTAACCCTAGAGCATGGTTATTCTTCATTCCCTGAGAACTTCACCTATCTACAATGAACTACGATCGTATTCATCTCCAATTTCTCCTTTCCATCTTGTCTTTAACTACTGCAAACTCCTTCTGCTAACTTCTTTTTTGATAACCCACTCATTCCAGTTTGTGTCACCACATGTGCAAAGGTGTGAGGTCATCCAGTGGTATATGAGAAGTTTGCCAGTGGCCTTACTTTGAGGGAAAAGTAATTCTCATTCTCTCAGTGTCTGCCTATCATTGCCATTATCTCTCCAAAAGTATAGGAGAGTATATTCTACACCCATGCTATAAGTTTTGCTTGTTAGATTTTGTGGAGGTCTTGTGCAGGTAACAAGTCTTGTACGTGTTCCATAGTCATGCTACATCCAGAAGACATTATATTTTCAGCACCCATCTCCAGTCTCTGTCTCAGATACTTTCTTCTACTTCTTCCATAATGTTCCCTTATCCTTGCTCATGTATGGAGGGGTGATGATAAAGATTTCCCATTTAGGAATAAGCACTTTTCACTTACCCCCTGTGCTTTTATGAGTGTTTCTATATTGATAGTGGTCCACTGAACTGAGAAACTTCTCTAACCAAGGTTGAGAGCACAAATCAATGGTCACACACATATATTTTTAGAGGGTAACACAGTAATATGACTATTTACAACAGGAGTGAGAACAATTTATAACCTAGTACCTATGACCTCCACAACCATAGTTCTTTGACAGGATTATAATAAAAGAATATGTATTCCATTAAGGAAAATTTTTCAAATCAAATCAGTAAGCCATTAATGATTTCATAGCTAACACTCTGCTATTGTGACAATTGGCACAACTTGACTGGCATTAAGTATGGCCGTTAATGTTTAGAATAAATACTTAATAATCTGAAATCAATAATGTAAAATGTTTCAATACATATAAATAATAGGAACATGAAAACTTTTAAAAGTTGATAATGATGTAGTTAATAGTAATAGCATATTTAAATATCAAAATACTTCAATAATAATTAAAATAGAATTATGATTTGCTTTTTTATTTCAAATGCCTTAAAAACCTATTTATATGTATTTTTCTATTCCTTCATTTTGTCTCTATGAAATTGATAATATTGGTATATCTACCGAGGCCAATCCATTTGTATAAGGATGCAAAGCAAATAAGTTATTTGATATTTTTAAGTAATATCCTATAGAAATGCATACAATAGAAAGTTGATAAAATATCATTTTGGTAAATAATTTGATGTGGTTAGAATGGGGTCTGCCATGCTTAAATATTATTTCTTGTGCTTATTTGTTGTGTGGGCATCCACAAGTTAAGTGCACAAACTTAAAGGTCAGGTGGGAATGACTCTACCTGTTTAAGTACATGCAAATACTCAGCAAGGTGTAGTGTTCTCACAATTGTTTTATAAAGGAATGTGAAACAATTACTAGAGGCAGAGATAGGGACCTTGGTGAGAGAAGGGAGGGAAGGGGGAGAAGGGAAGCATGAACAGGTATAGAGGGGAGGGAGACAGGAGAGAGGATCTGAGGGCCAGCAGAATGAAAGGAAATATATAACCTTAGGACATGGGAAGTGGGGTGACCCTCTAGAAAGTAGCAGAGGTCTCGGAGTTGAGAGACTTTCAGGACTCAAAGGGAGGGACAATGGATACAATGCCCAACAGTGGGGAGAAAGAACTTGTAGAGTCCACCTCCAGTAGAAAGACAGGGCATTGAGTAAAGGGATAGAGTTGCCTTTCCAGTCATAAACTCTGACCCAGAATTATTCCTGTCTGAGAGAACTGCAGAGACAAAAATAAAGAAAAGACTGAAGGAAAGGAGGTCCTGTGACTGGCTCCACTTGGGATCCATCTCAAGAGGGGCTCCAAGGCCTGACACTTTTACTGATGCTATGGTATAATTACAGACAGGAGCCTATTATGGCTTTCCTCTAAGAGGCCCAACAAGTAGTTGACTGAGACAGAAGCAAATACCAATGGACAGAAGCTGGGGTCCCCTGTTGTCGAATTAAGGAAAAGCTAGAAGAAGCTAAGGAGAAAGGAGACCCCATAGTAATACTAGTAGTCTCAACTAACCTGGACCCCTGAAATCTCTCAGACACTGAGCCACCACCCAGGCAGCATACAGGAGTTGGTCTGAGGCCCCCAACACATATACAGCAGAGGACTGCCTGGTCTCTCCTCAGTGAAAGAAGATGCAACTAACCCTTGAGAGACTTGAAGTCTCAGGGAATGAGGAGGCCTGACACTGAATAGGGGGAACTTCCTCTTGGAGACAGGAGGGAAGGAGGAATGGGATGAAAAACTGTAGAAGTGCAGACCTGGAGGTGGGCAATGACTGGATTATAAAAAAACAAAACAAAACAAATAAAAGCAATAATAAAAAATAAGATTGTGAATAAAAGACCATAGTTTCTAATACACAATGGCCTTCAATTTTTTATTAGATGAAACAATGATACTTAAAGACATTACATGATTCAGTAGACCTGTCTTGTCAGAAATTAACCAATCCCAGAACAATACTTGCCCATATGATGTTGATGTCTTAATTTAAATGTGCTCAATGTGACATATACCTATTAAATCAAGATTTCCCTATCCATGTCATATTTTTCCTGATAATTATATCATATTCTTGCTCTTTTTCAGGTTGAACACCAACAGTGTCAACTAACCCAGATCCCTGGGAGCTTCTAGAAACTAAGCTATGAACCAAAGAGCATATACTAGCTCTGATGCCCCTAGCACATATGTAGCAGAGGACTTCCTTGTCTTGCCTCAGTGGGAGAGGAAGTGCTTAATCCTGCTGATACTTGAAGCACTAGGGAAAGAGGCTGCCCAGGGGGGCAAGAGTACCCTCCTCTCAGAGGCAAAGGAGAGGAGGAATAGGGTGAAGAACTCTGGGAGGTGGGACCAGAAGTGGGGGCAACATTTGGAATGTAAATAAATAAAAATAATTAATGAAAAATGTACTTCAGAATTTAAAAAAATAATTAAGATGTCAAGCAATATTACATATGTATTACTAAGTAATCTTTCAAAACAGTGATATCCTATTTTACAGATAGAAAACATAAACAAAAACATAGTAAAATTAATTCCCCTAGGACTCATCAAGGGAAAGGAGAGTAAATAGATTTAGACAGATTTAATATGCCTGTATTTTCAAGAGACATGTTTAGACCCCCTCAAAGTTCCTTTTTAAAGCATTATTATGAGAGCAGTCTAAGGTTCTTTAAAGTTTTACAAATAAGTGCTTAATGAATTTTATATTTATTTGTATGGGTATCTCTGTGTGTATGTGTGTTATACGCATGTGTGTGCAAAGTGTTCCATGGTGAACACTCATTGAGGCAAGAGGACAAACTGTGGGAGACATCTGTCTCCCAGCATTTTGATCTTGGGGAACAAACCCTGGTGATTAGGCTGAGTGGTAAGTGCCTTTATGCCTCCAGCATTTTTGTTGCCCTCAGTAAAACTCTTTTTAGCATAAACTTACAGAGAATCCATAAGTGTTCCAACCTCTCCTAGTCATGTTCCTATCATTTCATTATTAGCAACTTGCATTTAGATGATTCACTTGGTAAAATCAGTAAAGCAATATATATGCTAGAAAAAGTCTATAGGTTTTATAGTAAAACTACAAAATGTATAGGCATTATTATAATAGCATCAGTAATTTCATTATCTATAATTCCCCCAGCCTTCAGTTATGCAAACATTCTTCTCATCTTCCCAAACCAGCAACAAACACTGCTTAAATCATCAAAGACAGTCTTCCTTTGTAAGTTGGCACAGAATTGGAATTATCTAAGTGTTATATCCTCATTTATTTACTCATTCTCATATATTTTATTTACCTATTTCACTTAGCAGTGCACATTCTATGTTCTTTGATACTTTCAATGCCTTGATATCTTTTTTTTTTCAAGACAGGGTTTCTCTGTATAGGCCTCAAATGTCCTGGAACTCACTCTGTAGACCAGTCTGGCTTTGAACTCAGAAATCTGCCTGCCTCTTCCTCCCAACTTCTGGGATTAAAGGCATGTGCCACCACTGCCCGGATATGGCTTGATATCTTATTTCATTTCATAACTGAAAAATATCCCTGATAATTTTCTATTTGAGTCAATTGGGAATTTTTTTGTGGATATCTGTGAGTAATTTTTCTTTCTAAATCATTTGAATGTGTTTGCAAGTTCATCTTTGAGTGGTAGTTTAGTAAGCATATTCTTAATTCCTTGAAACATGCAACAAAAAAAAAAAAGAAAGAAAAAGAAAGAGTGGAAGAAAGAAAAGAAACTACTAAAATGTCTACTGTATTCCTAACAACACTGAATGCATGGGATTGCCTGCTTTTACAACCTTTAGATATTCATTATTGTTCATGGTCATTTAGTCACTTGAATAGGTAAGTCACATGTTCCTACTTCAATATATAATTATCTAAGGCTATGTGATATTGCCTATCTTTTCATTGGCTCATTTGCCATTTTTGATAATTATTCTTGAATGTCAACCTTATAAGATAATAGGACAATCTGGACATACATCCAAAAAACTTTTTGGATTGAGTTACTTGAGATGAAAATCAAGGCTATGTGGAGTCAGTAGCAATCTCTGAGCTGGGGTCCTAGACTGAATGAAGAAGAGAAAGTAATCCTTAAATTTAAATTATTTATTTGTGTGTGTGTGTGTGTGTGTGTGTGTGTGTGTGTAATCTTTCAGGTTGAAGTGTCCCAGAAGACAGAATATATGAGAATAGATTGTTGTGATTCATGCATTCATGCCCCAACTTTCCTAATTATATGAGTATAGTGTTTGTAAGCAGGGAGTTTGGCAAAGCTCTTCTGCTTGAGATTTCATTGTCATTCCTAATAACACTAGCCATAATCAGCACATGTTTTAATACCAGACGTCCCCTCTCTCTAACAACACTAGATCATCTAACTTTTCCAATTTTTCTACATGAAAATATTTATATTTTTAATGCCAACCTTATTAGACTATGCATTCCTAGCTTCCCTCTTCCAGGACTGGTGCCTGCATGTCATTATCATCTTGCATCCTTGTCCCTAATAAATGTTTCCCTGAGGGAGCCACATAGTACTCAAAGCTGCTTACAGCCATTCCAGGAGGCAAATAATTAGCCACAGAAATAATTCAGCTCCAAAGGGAATTCAAATTAGCGACTTTTCTCATGCATCATCCCTCTGTGAGAATAAGTTCTCTGTCAGTTATGTTAAAATGCTTCTAGATGGACCTAATTTCAAGACATTTTTTTCCTATCTAATAAGATAAATCTAGGCAAATTGGAGGAATTTACCATCAAAAGTTAGTTTTATTCAGGTTTCATGATTTGGTCTTAAAAACATTTCTAAAAAACAAAACAAAAACAAACAACAACAACAAAAAACAATTTAAACTGGACACCCCATGCTAATTCCTGAACATGAACATATATCTTCTAAATAGATAAATATATTAATAAGATGATCACAGAGGTTTAAATGTGAGGAAACAGTTATTTAACTGTACCTGGCCTAATTTAATACAGAAATATATTTCCTTTGTATTCTTCATTATACTTTATATTTTCATATGAATTCTATACACTAAATTCATCTTCTCCATTAGTGAGGCTTTGTCTATGGGTGGAATCCTTCACCTGTTCTATGCTTTTCTTCTAAAGGTGACCAATATTCTATTTATTAGTGTTACTGTAAGATATGCAGTGTTAGGCTCAAACTATAGTGTTCTCATTTTTACTTTTCCCTATTAAATGATTTAACTCCCAATTTAATTAATTAATTAATCAATTAATTTTGCATTTCTGACTCATTCCCTCTTGTATATATTAAGCGCTGCTTCTGCCATTTGATTTATATCCTTTATCTGTGTAGAGTCCTATATCTTGAACTCAAATAACTTTTCTCTTACACCACAAGGTTCTTTACATAAACAAATTTATGATGAAATATTATGTGTTGAATCTTTCTGAATATCACTCTTCTATCTCTACAACTCTATGTAATATAAGAAATTATTTATCTACCACAAATATTTTTCATAAGATATAGTTAACTTGTGAGTAGTCTCATAAGAAAAACAAATCTTATCAAATAGCTCTGAAAACACTTTATTTATATTTTTCTTTTTCTTTTAAAATATACTTTTAATTATTAAATATTATAGTATAAATATATAATTTGTCCTTTGCTTTTCTCAATTCAATCCCTCTCATGTAACCCCTAACTTACATTCATCCATATCCAAATTCAGGGCCTCTTTTCCTTTAATTGATGTTAAATACACACACACATATACACACATACACACGCGCGAACACACACACACAATATTTAAGGTCAGCCAGCACTCTGTTTCTTTAAATCAATGGAGCCATATATCAAAGACTTTTGGCTGGCAAAGAACTAGAGAAATCCTTTCTCAGCAGTTTTATTCTCAGCCTGTTTCTGCGCACTAAACATAGGTTGAATGTCTATAATGCAAGCTATAACAGTGCAAATAATCACAATAATAGGAGAATGCAAAGAATGAAGCCAAGCTTTATGAGGCACTTGACTTAAAAATCCAGTATTCCTCACTATGCTTTTCAGAGCCTTTCTTTTGGTTTTATTTCAAGGAGGTTTTGTCTCTCATGAGCCTACAGGCAATGTAAGGCTGGATGTCTTAATAATCACCACAGGAAGTTCAATTAAGAAAGACTCTTCAGGGAAATGCTGCACTTCCTGCAAAATGAGTGATTTCTTATCTGTAAAGATTGCCTCATCGGTATTAGAAATGTCTTACTCTCTTCCTTCATTAATTTATCAATTCTTTCTCTATCTCTGTTTGTGTGTGTGTGTGTGTGTGTGCACAGATATGTGTGTGTGTGCATGTGTGTCTCTTTGCCTCTCTATCTCTGTCCCATCCTCTTTACCTATATTTCTTATTACTCTCTCTTATTAGCACATAAACTTCTTTTTCTCCTATATACTTGCAAGCCAGAGAGCCTTGTCTCTTTATAAATACTGAACTAACCTGTTACAAGAAGGTCTTGCTGAGACTAATTTGTGGACACTAGTGAGAACGCCCAGTGAGTGGCCATGTCATGCAATTTTTTCAAGTAAGCAGAATAATTGGAGATTGCAGTGTTTTTATAGTCCTAAGATATGGAGTGAAGACCATGACTGGAAGTAGAAGCCCTATGGTCCATTAGTAGTAGAGCATGAAGATGAACACTAAAAGATTTCAGACCGACCCATGATGTAAAGATGCACATTTTAAGTACTTTATCAATCTCTGAACATTTCACTTTTTCTGCCATGTTTATCATCGCATGCATACCTGAAAAAATTAGGCATTGTCTTTTGGCAATAATATGTGAAAACCATTCTTACATAATATCCATGCTACATGAATATCAGAGAACGTGATTACACAGACAAAGATGGCTACAGTGTAGCCTAGTAAGGCAATGCAAGAGTATAACATCACTGTAGATTGTGTTGGTCTCACATTAATGATATAAACCAAATAATGTGAGTTTATGCAAATGAACACATTTAGACAAAAAGGAATCATATATTCCAAACAAATTTAATATATGAGTTTACTGTATGCATTTTACTAGTAGATATTAATGTTCAGACTTTTCATTACAATATTTTAATACATGCAAATAATCTATATTGATCATCTTCATATCTCTTAATATTTCTTATATACCACCCTTCTATTTTTTCCTACTACTTATTTCCTAACTTCCATATATGAGAGAAGAAATGAAATGCCTGTGGATATTTTTTGTGTGTTTGTGTGAGGGTAAATAATTATAATTGTGTAATGATTTCTAATTTCATTATTTCTCATTTTGGTTTGGTTTGGATTTTCGATTTTTGGGTTTTGGGGTTTGGGGTAATTTTGCACGTGGCAGGTCCATTGTTATGTCTCATACCTCTCCTTCCTCCGCCCCCAGAATATATGTAGTAGATGTGCAGCTTGGTCTTCATGTGGGTCCTGAACACCTGGAGCTTGTGCTATCCCAACAGCTGTTGCCTGTATGTGGGATATGTTCTTCTAGGTGATCTGTCTTGTCTGGCCTCAGGGGAAGGGGAAGCACCTGCCTTGCAGAGACTTGAAATACCAGGGTGGGGAGATATATCCAGAGGAACACCCATCTGCTCAAAGGTGAATTAGAGGGGATGATGGGGAAATATTGTGGGAAGGTATGACTGGAAGGGGGCAGTAAGTAGAATGTAAAGTGAATAAGTTAAATAAATAAATAGATAGATGATAGATGGATAAATAATTGATAGATAGATATGATATGATATGATATGACAGGATATGATATGATATGATATGATATGATATGATATGATATGATATGATATGATATTTTTGTGTCCCAACTCTCACATTCTCCCCCAGGGTCTACCTATCTACCTACCTACCACTCTATTATTCTCCTTGAACCTCCTCGTCTACTACCTCATCAGATCTATTATCATCTCATATTATCATCTCATTCAGTGTCCTGTCCTTATCTAGCCACCTCTGTCTGACCTGCAACCTGGCTATAGGATTTCACCACTACCCACACTACCTGCTATTGCCCACCTGTACAGCCCAACTAATATCCCACATTTTTATTCAGGGTGTAGCCTGGTGAGTTTTGCTGAATTTTCACTTCTGTGCTATCACTTCAAATCACCAGATCTAGCCCATGTTCCATATTCAGTACCCTGTCCTTGTCTGGTCACCCATTTCCTTCCTCAAACCTACATTTAGGATGCCACCACTTCCAGCTGTACTTGTCACTGTCCTTAGGTTGCTTATATGCAGCACTCATCCTCTCCATCCAACTAGATTTCGCACATTGTACTCCAAGATCTATCCCTCCCCAAATTGGGAGATCTAGACCATGCCCATATCCAGACACCTAGCTTTATATGACCACCCCTAAGTGTACTATAACTAATTTCAAGGCTTGTTCTAGGACATAACCTACCCAAACCCCACAAGCCCATACTATGCTATAGATAACCTTTCCAGTCAGCCAGATTTAGATAGACTCAAATATTCTAGCTTTAGACAGGAGAAAGTATATAAAGCGCAATGTACCACTGAGAACACAAAAACCAACAACAAAATAAGTCAACATTATGTTGACAGCAATTGATATTCAGTAAATATCAAAGATTTCAGTTTTCCAATCAAAAGTCAAGGGTAGTTGAACAGATCAGGATATAGAGCCTATCTATCAGATTTCTAAGAGAAACATGTTTTAGCTTAAAGATAGACACATCCTAACAGTAAACGGATGTACAAAAGGACTCCAATCCAATGGGACCAGAAAACAAGCAGCTATCACTATTGCAATATCTAACAAAATAAACTACAAACTAAAACTAATGAGAATAGATAGTCTTCAAAAAATGTTCTTGGAAAAACTGGATGTCAACAAGCAAATATATAAAATTATACCCATGTTTGTCACTTTGAAGAAAATCTTAGTCTAAATGGGCAAAGATGTAAATTTGAAACCCGAAAAACTGGAATTGGAATAGGAAAGCACAAGCAATTCCTGATATGATTAAATGCACAGGAAGCAGTTCTATCGGAAAGGACTTTCTCAATAGGACTCATTTTACCTAAGAATTGAGGCCAATATGTGACTAAGAAGAATAGTTAAAAAGTGTTCATCACCCCAAGCAACTAAGAAAATGCAAATAAAAAGAACATTGATATTTCATATTATCCCAGTCAGAATGCACAATGGTAAATATATGTATATTACAAAATTCTACTCTGTTGTGAAGAAATGAAATCACAACTTTGCATGTAAGTAAATGAAACTAGAGAAGATCTCATTTAGTGACATAATCCTGACACAGAACACAAATGTTACATATTCTGTCACCAGAAGGTACTGGCTACAAATCTTCAGATATGAGTACGTATCCCAGAGCAACCCCTGAAAGCAGACAAGTGCATAGTGTTCATGGCTAAGGGTATGGGAAAGCAAGAGATAGGAGAGTAATAGGCTATGTTTTATCTACTGGTGAAAATGGGGAATAAAGGTTGTTTCTAAATAGGAATGTGGTAGATATTGAATACATAAGAAGGACAAGATTGGCACTTCATTAACAGCAAGGACATCTGAAAACCTGTAACAATCATATTAATAACTACTTAAGTCATATGACATTGTGTGCATGTTTGTGTACAAGTTTATGTAAATATTTTAAATCTAGTTTTGTTTTGTTTGTTTGTTTGTTTTTTCAAATCTTGGTTGACAATGCTACTCCCAAGAGCTAAAACCATCTAATAAACCCTGAACACCATACATGAGAAACTTTCTTTTTAACTGTTGGTAAGCATGATATAAGAGACCTCAAAGCATCATATAGACTGTTGTATTTTTACCCACATATAACTGTAATCTTTATTGATCATCAAGGAAATTTTATCTTTGCAACAGACAAAACCTATGACAGAAACCCACAACGAGGTAAAATTCAGGTATTTGAAGCCCAGAACAAGGATATATCTACAAAATAACTTTCACATCTATGGCTTAGGGAATTTTACAGACTTGGGGATAGAAAAATTTTAAGAGTCATAGGATCAGAAATTATACAAGAAGCTTCATACATCTATAACTCACTAATATGACTTCTTAAACATAAGATGAACAAGGACAGCAAGAACAATGCCAAAGTGGATGGGCAAATGCTCACAAGGCATCAATCCTACACAAAGGATATAAGGCAACAAAGGAAATTTGAAAGCAGGACAAATAGTCTTCCCAAGAGAAGAGCACACCAATTGGTTTTCAAACAGCAAATGGTCAACTCTGAAATAATCCAGAATATGTAGCATATTTTAGATATTTATGAATATCTAATATATATGTATATTATATATATATCTATCCATAACATTATTGGAACAACAATTAATGAAATAAAACTATGAATTTTACATAGAGAAGGAGGTGTATACAGGAATGTTTGTAGTGAAGGTATATATGGAAAATAAAGACATAATTTTGTATTAATACTAAATTTCAAAATAGAGGAATTAAAATAATCTTCATTATATACACTTAACATGCACACATATACAAATGTATACAAACACACATATTTACTCATTCACTTTTTGGTATTTTATTTTATAATGCTTTTTTTTCCAACCACATAAGCATTCTTCTAAGTTTAATACTTGTAAGAAAAGTACTATATTATCCTATTATTTACAGTAATATGTTTTTGAATTTTTGTTTCAATCTATTTTTTCAAATATTATTATGAATAAATAACATCTGATAAGAATGATTGCTTTGGGACTTTTACAGAGATCCTCATATTATACAGAAAATAAATTTTTCCACATAGAATATCTGAGTCATGCTTTTGTGAAGAAATATCAATTCACTTAAAATTTAATGACAGTCCAACACTGTCATTAAATGACAATTCACTTGTCCCTATACTTCCCCTAAAACAAATAAACACTCACCCCAAAACAGGAATTACTTTATTATAAACCTTTGCTAATTTTGCTGAAATGCTTTTAGGTTATTGAATTTGTTCTTATTTAGTAATTGGGGCTCTTCATAGATTCTTTACATTTTACTTTCTTATTTGTTTCTACAATTTACTCGTATGAATATTTCATGTAAGGTTATGTAAATATGTGTGTGCTATGTTGTTAAACATTGTGATCCAGTAACAGAAAAAACCTCCTATGAGAATAAAGATGGAACAGAACATACTGAACAACATAAATCATTATGGTGATATAACATAGACATACATTGACTATTCCCTTTAGATTATAAAATTAAAGTACAGTATAAATTGTGTTGACCCAGGTATCTTGGAATTATCTCCTGAGCTTTCTATTTATGAAAACAAAATGGTTTATCCTCTTATGACAGATAAGGGTAGTATCATAGGTTTATCTGATAAAAACTACTATTGAATTAATCAATGTAAAGTGAATTTGCTTGAATTCTTTAGGATGAATTTGGGCTCTTTTCACTTATTTGTAATTGAATTGTGTTAAAGCTGACTCCTTGCTTTCTAGAGAATACAAAAGCAAATGTTAAAAATACAAATATCATTTAACAAGCTCCAAGCAGCTCATTTCGCTACACTAGTAAGCACAATATCAAATAGGTTATTGTGGTAACAGATTTCAAGAAAGCATTTTAGGGATTTAGAATACAACTTTTAGTCTTTTAAAACATATAGATGTTTCTTTGGAATACAAATTATAAATTTTAGAAAACAATAGAGAAAATTCAGAAAATTTTAGGTAATTACAAATGTATTTGGAACATAACCTGAGAAAATTACATTCCACAAAGACAGAGCTCAATAAATCTTGAGAGTTTGAATAAAAATAAATCTTACCTATTTGTGTATAAAAATACACAATGTTATATTTCAGCTTTATGAATAAATACTTATTTCTCATTGTCAGATCCTATGAGTAAGGTATGAACACCACACATACACACATATATCTATTTCAATATTCTTTAACTGTGTCTTACTTTTTTCAGTATAATTTCCATACTCCTGTGATGTTTAACTGTAAATTGTCCTTTTATTGTCTCAGAGGGTGGGACGGGACAAGAGCCATACTCAAGCTGTGCAACTACAAAGCTAAGCCCAGAGCATTTTTCAAAATCTGTTCTAACTAGACCTGGACCTGGGCATGGATGCTACTAGCCTCTTTACAATCTAATTTTCCAAGCTGACTGATTCAACCCAGTTTCTCTCTGCTTTTCACTGAATTACTCTGCCTGGCTCATACTAACTTCAGCAAAATATTCTGATCTTCTGCTTCCTTCTCATGTCCTGGCTCATTCTGTCTTTACCTATATATAGCCTTTTCTCTTTGTAACCTGTCTCTAAAAAACTTTCCTGTTAGCACTGCCATACACATTTACTTTCCTTGTCTGTTCTAAAGTAACTCTCCTTTCTACCCCTCCTTCTTGTGCCAAGCTTGTTAAGAGTTGGGCATATCCTATCTCAGAGTCATTTTGTTAAATTATTTTCTGATTTGTCACTTTGTTTGCCCCTCAACTTGATGTTACTTTCAAACTTGGCTGCTTCCTTCTACAACTAACCTTGCCTTCATTGTGCTTAGACCTAGGTCAACTTTCGGATCTTGTAGCTATTTTGTATTATGCCTGTAGGCAGCAACCTTACATTGTTACATAGGACCTTTCTCATACCTGAGTTAAACATTAACTGCGTATCCTGTTAAGTTATATTGTTTGGTGTTCTTAGAAATTCCCCAGACCCTCATCTTCCATAAGATCCAATAGCAGTAAAGGTCAGTTAGAAACATTTTATATAGTTAGCTACAATAAGCTTGAACAAAAATCAACTGCCGCAACTGCCTGACAGCATTTCCTGCACCTGTGTATGAACTTTTATGATTGCTATGGACTTTGGTGGGTTTTGACTTTATAAGCTCCTCCTGGGATACAGTCACCATTGCAGTCTCAGCTCCCGAGTCTAAATTATGTCCCTGATCGATCAGTTCTTGGGTATATTCTAATTAAACTCTCCCTGCTTGCCTGAAATCGATGACTGAATGGTCTATTGGGTAATTCCTGGACCCCCAACAATTGTTAGGGATTAGTGTGTACTGAGGGTGTGTCTATATTCCATGTAGACCACAGTGTAATCCATATGTCTCGATTCCAGCTAGATAAGATAGACCTAGAAGGTCTTGGGATCCCTTGCCCTTCCAGCAGCCATGTTGCTGCCGAAAGAAGCCTAAAAATTCTTCATCTGCATTTCTTGTGCCTGCTCTTGGAATTTTTCCTTCTGTTGGAAATGACGTTAAATTTCCAACTTCATTATGCTGGGTTTTTGTTTTCTTGTTTGTATTGTCCAATGCCTTCATGCAGACCCATGTAGGACCTATGCTTATTGTTTCAGTATCTGTGAGTTCATATGTGGTTTGCTTAGTTGATTCAGAAGGTCTTGTTCGCCCAGGATGTTCCTCCAACCTTCTCTGGCTCTTACACTCTTTCTGCTTCCTCTTCTGTGTGTTTCTCTGAGTTCTGAGTTGTAGGGATTTGATTGAGACATTCCATTTAGAGCTTTGTGTTCCCCACACTATATCTCTCTTCATGTAATGTTTGGTTGTGGGTCTCTGCTTGTATTGTGTGTTGCAAGAGGAAGATTTTCTGATGTTAATTGAATAATACATTGATCTATGAGTATAGCATAATATAATTAGGAGAAATTTTATTGATAGTTTTATTCTTTATTTTTATTTTTATTTTGTTTTTGCTTTTAAGACCAGCAGCTTTATGCTGGGACTGTGGGCTCTCTGGTTCCTGGTCTTTGGTCAACCAAGCACTATTGTGAATGGATTTAGTCTTGAGGAGTGGTCCCTAACTCAAATCATATATTGGTTGGCTACTCCCACAATTTCTTTGCCACCATTCTTCTAGCTTATCCTGCATGGAGGGCAGAATATAACTCTAAGGTTTTGTTTCTAGATGGGTGTTTTTGATTCTCCTTTGGTAGCCTGCAGAATATATTCCTATACTAAAACATTAGGACATAGATGTGAAGGCTCCATGTAGGACAACAAGACTTTTCCATGGTCACTGAGTTGATGACTGCTGTCCTCTGCAAAGGGGTCAGGTTGTCAGTTTGCAAAAGCAAACCACCACTCTCCTGGCCAACAACTAATTAAATGTGACCTAGTGACATGTAACTCTTAATCAATCAAATGTACTTATTTTTTACTAATAATCTATAACTGGGCATGAGCTTATGAATTCATGGGCTGACTTTGAGATTCAGGCTGTGTATATACTGGCTGTAAAACCCTACATAGTGAACGAACTAGCTGAAATCAAAACATAATCCCCACCTTTTCCTTACACATAAGTTTTATGGCTTTGAAGTACAAAGGATAGATAAATAGAAAATAGTTTAAAGTACAAATTCAGTACAATTTCACAGTAAATGAAAATATAATATCAATTGATAATGTGGATTTAAACATTTAGAAACTCAAGTTTTTAAAACATTTAAAAATATATTAATACTTGATTTGTATATTGTATATTATCAATGGTAAATGAATCGGAGAGTTGGTTTTGAGCTATTATTTATCTTAGATTATTTTTGAAAAGTATTTTATAATTTTAAAATCATAAACAAGTTAACATACATGCACAATTAAAATGTGCTAATAAAAGTACATACAAGTTTATCTAGCATGTTTATTAATAAATTTAGGGAGATTTGCACAACATTTTTGTCTTATTAATTTGTTAAATGTAGCTAGAAAAATCTCTGAATACTTTTTTCAATACATTCTGGAAAATAGATTTCTTCAAAATGTAGTAGTCAGAATTTTCAGTGAATGGCCTGTTCAATTCTTGTTTTTAAAGTAACATATATGTATAATTTCTTTTTTCTCTGTGCTCTTTCTAATAATGACAGCTTAAGAGTGAAAAAGAAATCCAGAGTTTCATTCTTGTTAGAAAATAGAGAATCAGCAAAAAATATTTAGAGTCTTCAAAGCACTAATGAAAGAAATTCTATAGGCTGCAAGAAATTTAGAGCTGGAGGAGGATTCAATGTGGATGGTCCAGTATCCATCTGTACCAGGATGCTATCCATGGAGATGCAGGGCTCTGGCCCCAACAGAGTAGCCAAAGAGTTGCTCTCTCTGAAGGGGAGGGATAATCACATTAAGATGAGCTGGCAGGTCTTTTCTGAGGTGAGAAGATGCATTGTGGGCCTGCAGGGCTTAGGGAGATGGCTTAGGAGCCAAGGTGGAGGACAATGAGCTAGAAGTGACTGGTATAGGCTGAGAAGCTTCCAGTGATGAAAGCTTTGGGAGAGCTTTCCCAAAGTGCTCTATAGGACAGATACTCTCAGTCATTCATGAAATAACTAGTGTTTCATTCTTATGGACAAGGTCTAATATACATTTTGGAGTAGGTTGGGATCTAAAGGCAGATGCTTTCTATTGTCTTGGTCTGAGATCTTAGGGAATCCTCATTTGCATGTGGTGGG
The DNA here is from genome assembly GCF_978045245.1 of Mus caroli. Lineage (NCBI taxonomy): Eukaryota > Metazoa > Chordata > Mammalia > Rodentia > Muridae > Mus > Mus caroli. The sequence continues at coordinate 81,356,929 of NW_028227267.1, forward strand.
GCTTCAAGAGCTGTCCCTACATGATTGATTTAAAACAGTCCACTCAATCTGATGTCAAGATTACCTGACCCAGGACAGGAATCTAGTCAGCAGTAGATGAAACATCTATCATCCTCAGGTATTCTCTGAATCCACCAGATATTACCAAGTTTTTTTCTGGTGACACAGTTCCATTTGTCTGGTGAGTTAAAGTCCCTATGTTAAGTTGGTTTCTGAGTCAAGAAATTAATGCTATTAGGAACTCAGCAAAATAGACCACTCTAGGAAAACCACTTCAAATAGCGAACAAGAGGAGGAAAAGATATATTGTCTAAAAGCTTGGGAGACCATCCCACAAATGGTAATGAGGCCAATAAGGTCAGAAGAAGGTACATTCTAAGAAAGGCATAGAGTTTCAGGTCTAGTAGGCCAGATATTAGGCTGTATATTCACTGGCTTCTTGTAAGCCATGGCAATAACTTTAGCTATGGAGATGGAAAGTCATGGAGAAGGAAGCAGAGGTAGAGCTAATATATATTCCACTGAGTCACTTTGGTTACTGTGTGGAAATATATGTTAAAGAAAGCCAAGAGCAGAAGGTGGTAGACCACTTAAGAACAATTATCCACAAAAGAGATGCTGCTCAGCCTAGTCAGAGTGGCAGCAGTAGACATGGAAAAGTCAGCTTGCTGATGCAAGGGCATGCTGACAGATCTACTCAGGAATGCGAAAGGCTTGTTCATTGTAAGGAAAAAAGCCTTTAATTTATAGAGTATGAAACCAGGGTTGTATTTTAAATCAGGAGGTTCCTCTCTCTCTCTCTCAATATATATATATATTGATAGATAGATAGATAGATATAGATATAGATATAGATATAGATATAGATATAGATATAGATATAGATATAGATATAGATATAGATATAGATATAGATATAGATATAGATATAGATATAGATATACATATAGATATAGATATAGATACAGATACAGATACAGATACAGATACAGATACAGATACAGATACAGATACAGATACAGATACAGATACAGATATAGATATAGATATAGATATAGATATAGATATAGATAGATAGATATAGATAGATACAGATGGAGATATAGATTAAGCTTCATCAAACAGTACTGAAATGAATCTACCATTTTCCTAATTATTTCTAACCTCTCCACTAAGATTGTACTGTTTGGCCCCACTGGTTATACAAGAATGCAATCCAAACAGCTGACTATAAAACCTTATGAATTGTGGTATACCTCTTAAGATGTCAGTGTGATGTTTGAACTATATGTGATATATATATATATATCACATATATATGATTATTTGTGGTCCCCATTAAATAACCATGATGGTATTAAAAATAGAAAATCTCACACAATTTCAATTGAAGAAATCTAACATAAACTCAAATAATATGAGTTAATGTGTATGTACACTTATTATATGCCATGTATAGTTTTGCCTATATTTTTAGTTATTTAATTTATACACTGTTCACATCAATAAAATTTACTTATCATGGGCATTGTATAATGAGGATAAGGGGACGCAAATATAAATACTTATTCTTAGAACCTATAGCTAGTGAATAGTAGTTCAAATCTCCCTGCATCTAATATCCCTGATTACTGCTTTACCTAGTGACTAAACATAGAATAATTAAAAATTAAAAGCATGAGATTAATATCACCAAAGTAGAAAAAGGGTTCCTCAGGTTCTTTAGGGTTAATTGTTCATCAAATTCAGGAATAAGAATCAACCTTTGATACATTAACAGCACACTGAAAAGAGAAAAGTGAGTTAGGCTGTCATATAAAAAAGGTAATAGTTCAGGAAGGGTGTGATCAAATTTGATAAATGATTATGGTGGCTGAATGGAGAAAAGTTACAAATTGAGATACTATTTTTATTTAGGAGGCACATAGGCAATGTTGAGAACTTTGACAAGAGCAATTATAGTGAATGGAATAGTAAAATCTGTAGAGGGAAAGAAATTAAACACCGAAGACATATTTTAGAAGTGATCAGGAAAGCAGGAAAATAAAGAGGTAGAAGAAATACTTTCCGGGGACATTCACTGTCTTCTTGCTTGTCAAGCAAGGAGGACAGGCTACTGTTACAGCTGTCCTGAAGGCAAAGCTTAAAACCCATTCTTGAGGTGTTAGAAATGCACGGAGGTATCTTACTGAAGGAAAAGGAGGACACTTACCTGAGAATAAATCCAAAGTGTAAAGATGGAGCAAAAGGCAGAAATGGGAGGTGGCACATGTGTGGTCCTCCTCCTGCGACTCCCGTGAAAGCCAGGTTGCTTTGATGGCTTGTATTGCTTGTATAGTTCAAACATCATGCTGACCTCTTAAGAGATACACCACAATTCAAAAGGTTTTATAGTCAGCTGTTTGGATTGCACTCTTGTGTAACCATTGGGGCCAAACAATACAATCTTAATGGCGAGAAGGTTAGAAATAATTAGGAAAATGGTAGATTCATTTTGGGTCTGTTTGATGAAGCTTAATTGAAGCCTCACCACCTCTCTTCTCTCATCATTATTTTCTTTTTGATAAATAACATTCTTGGAATTTTTTCTAATATGTACACACATGACATTGAACATCCATTTGAAATCAGGAGAAAATTTGCATATTTGTATTAAAAAAGCTTTGCTATTACCTCTAAGAAATAAACAGCTATCACCATGCAAGGACATATTACTACAGTATTCCAAAAGAATATCCCACAAGCCTAATAAGAGAATTCATTTTATGATCACTTGAAAATTTACATTTGGGACAAAAATGTTTGCTATTTTCAAGTAGGTATATAAGATTTACCTCTAAGATTTAAGAATAATTGCATTCCTCACTATTCTATAGGTACATAAAGCTAAGATGAATGGTAAAATATTAGTGAATAAAATTATTTTAGCTTAGATTTCACAATTTTTTATTCATTGTAAACTGATTTTCTGAACTGCTTGTCCTGACAATTCTGTCATATGCACCAAAGTTCCTGGAGTCCATCCATCACTCTGCTTTTATGTGAAGGTCAGTAAAAATATGTATATAATATAAATGCAGAATTTTTTAAGTTGCTGCGGAAAATATGCTGAGAAGTTACAATACCATACATCAATCTATTTTCTTAATGCTTTAAATATTACTCTCAAAACAGATCTATAATATAATAGGTTTTCTGTCCCTTGTTATTTCTCTAATGTTTTTCTTTCTACACAATTGATTTGGGGAAGATTCAGATAACATAATCAGAGATGGAGTGCTGTAGTTCTTAAAAGTGTTTATTATCTTGAAAATGCAGTCCACTTTTAGAAGGGAAATTATTTTCATGATATTCTATACAAAAAAAATACCAATAAATGATCAAAGCAGGTATGTCTGTGGAAGCAAAATCCACATGTTTCATAAGAATGGTATTAGTATGTTTTCTCATACATCAGCACAAAAGCAAGCTAATATTAACATGCTATGAAAAGAGTCTGTGTGATGTATCTGTGAAAAAAATATGCTTTTCTGTCCAAATATGCAAAATGCTCTACTGCATGCCCAAATATCATTTTTAGCTTTTGGATATTTTAAATTTAGAAACATATAAGCTTGTTAAAAGGATTGCCTGTACTTCCTCAAATAACTCAACAATTAAAAACAATAATGAATACAAGTTATCAAATATATACAGAATATTTCATTTATCAAACCATATAAAACCAATTGTTTTTGTTATAAAAAGCAATATGTTAATAACAATAGCAACTAGATAAATAGATTTTATTAAACTCATAATCATAACTGTATTAGTCAGGGTTTTCTAGAGTCACAGAACTTAGATAATGAATTATGTAAACATTGTATAAGAGAAATTTATTGGAATGACTTACAGGCTGCAGTTCAACTAATCCCACAATGGCTACGTGAGAATGGATTGTCCAAGAATCTATTAGTTGTTCAGTCCCACAGGACTGGTTGTTGCATCTGATCTTCTGTACGTATTGAAATTCTGAAGAAATAGTCTCTAAGTCCAGTCAAAGGATTTACTACTAAGGCAAAGACAAACCGTCAATTAATAAAACCTTCCTTCCTCCATTGTCCTAAATATGCTCCCCCAAAAAGGTGTGGGCTAGACTAAAGGTGTATGTCCCTATGTCAAAATACTAATCAAAAGCATGTTGTCTTCGTGTTTCAAAATCTGGTCACAGTTGGGCCATTAATTTAAATTGTATTTCATTCCAGATATAGTTAAAATGACAACCAACACAATAGCCATCACAACAATTTTCCTAGCCTTTCCACATAATACCCGTTTATGTGAGAAATTATTTCACTGGAAAATTCTACCTGATAAACTATGTAATTAATAAAATAAGTATGTCATTGTTGAGAACTGTAAGGCTGTGAAGACGTTTGATGGAAATTTGAAGGAGTTTATGTCAATGAAGCAACCAAAAGACTTTTGCACCATTTAAGAGCCTTAAATTACAATGATTATCTACTTTGTTCCCTTGAACTTCATAGACCATGAAGCTTGCTGGATAGTGTGTGAAGAATTTGACAAAAAAACCATCAAAACTGTAATAGCATGAAGAGTAAAGAGAAAATCAATACTTTTGTCCTAAATTGGCTCCACAATGAAGCAATGTATAAGATAAAGAAAGGAAATGATTTACAGAAAAACTGACCTGGACCTGCAATAAATTCATAAACACAAAGGCAAATTGATTTGCGAAACTTTATTGGCATCTTGACTTGAGCAAACTAAGTGCAATTAACACATATACACACATGTGATATGGAAGTGTTATCTTTTTATACAATATAATTCTTTGTGTGAGTCGTTGGCGAATGTAACCAGAAGAAAGGGTACAAACCTGAGCCTTAAGCACTGTGTTTGTCTGTTCTAACACATCTCAAAGCAATACTGCAGGCTGAATGAAGTACTAATCTTTGTTTTTCTTGACTCAGAACCTAGGCAGAAAACCTACAGAGGGCTTTTCTCAAAAGCATTGTAAGGCAAACGAACAACCCTTATGCGCATGGGGCTAGATTATAGTTGAAGCATAAAATAGAACACAAAATGCCTCAAAGTAAAAGAACAAATCTGTGGAGATAGTCTTTCTTTGGGAAAAAAAAAAGGAACATTTGAGATATCTGTTTATTCAAAGGAAATGGAAAGCACCTACTTGTCTAGAGTGTAATGCATGCACAAATAGTCCCTAGAAGGCACTGTGATTTCAAATCCTCATGATCTCTAGTGTCAATGACAACAAGGAGAAAATGCTAAGGCTTAGTTGGAAACAACATTGCTAAGTGATGAAAACACTTTTGATATAGTACTAAAAGCATAGGAACAAAGAAACAGTAAGAAAATGTTTCTGTTCTCTCTCTCTCTCTCTCTCTCTCTCTCTCTCTCTCTCTCTCACACACACACACACACACACACACACACACCTTCTATTTTCTTTCCCTAACTATAAAAAAATATTAGATATTTTCTCTATTTATATTTCAAATGTCATCCCCTTTCCTGGCTTCCCCTCCAAAAACCCTCAATCCCAACCCCCTGCTCACGAACCCACCCACTCCTGTCTCCCTGTCCTGGCATTCCCCTATGCTGGGGCATGGAGCTTTCACAGGACCAAGGGCCTTCCTCCCTTTGATGTCCAACGAGGCCATTCTCTGCTACACATGCAGCTGGACCCATTGGTCCCTCGATGTATACTCTTTGTTTGTGGTTTAGTCCCTGGGAGCAAAGGGGTACTGGTTAGTTCATATTGTTGTTTCTTCTATGAGGCTGCAAGCTCCTTGTATCCTTTCTCTAGCTCCTCCATTGGAGACCTTGTGCTCAGTCCAATGGTTGGCTGAGAGACTCCCCCTCTGAGTTTGTCAGGCACTGGCAGAATCTCTCAAGATACAGCTATATCAGGCTCCTGCCAGCAAGTACTTGTTGGCATCCACAAATATGTCTGAGTTTGGTGACTGTTTTGGGGATGGATCACCAGGTGGGGCAGTCTCTGGATGGTCTTTCCTTCAGTCTCTTCTTCATACTTTGTCTCTGTATCTCTTCCCATGGGTATTTTGTTCCCCCTTCTAAGAAAGAACAAAGTATCCATACTCTGATCTTCCTTCTTCTTGAGCTTCATTTAGTCTGTGAGTTTTATCTTGGGTGTTCTGAATTTCTGGGCTAAATCCACTTATCAATGAGTGTATACCATGTGTGTTCTTTTGTGATTGGGTTACCTTACTCAGGATGATATATTTCATATATAGTTCCATCCATTTGCCTAAGAATTTTATGAATTCATTGTTTTAAATACCTGAGTAGTATTCCATTGAATAAATGTACCACATTTTCTGTATCCATTCCTCTGTTGAGGAACATCTGGGTTCTTTCCAGATCCTGGCTATTATCAATAAGGCTGCAAGAAAATAATGGAGCACGTGTCCTTAATACATGTTGGAGCATCTTCTGGGTATATGCCCAGGAGTGGTTAAAACCAGATACACTGAAACTGTTAGAAAAGACAGTGGGGAAGAGCCTTGAACACATGGGCACAGGAGAAATTTTCCCTAACAAAACACCAATAGCTTAAGCTCTAAGATCAAGAATTTACAAATGGGACCTCATAAAGTTACGAAGCTTCTATAATGCAAAGAACATTGTCAATAGTACAAAAGGCAACTAACAGATTGGGAAAGATCTTTACCAACCCTACATCAAATAGAGGGCTAATATCTAATATATACAAAGAACTCAAGAAGTTAGACTCAGAGAACCAAATAACTCTATTAAAAATGGGATACAGAGCTAAAAAAGGCCTCTCAACCAAGGAATATCAAATTGCTGAGAAGCACCTAAAGAAATGTTCAATATCCTTAGTCATCAGGGAAATGCAAATTAAAACAACCCTGAGATTCTACCTCACAGCAGTCAGAATGGCTAAGATCAAAAACTCAGGTGACATCAGATGCTGGCAAGGATGAGGAGAAAGAGGAAAACTTCTCCACTGATGGTAGGATTGCAAGCTGGTACAACCACTTTCAAAATCAGTCTGGTGGTTCCTGAGAAAATTAGGCATAGTACTACCTGAGGACCCAGGATTCCTTAACTTTTAAATATGAATTTTATTTGTAATCAAGAAAATATCTGTTGAAAACCCTACATACATACAAATAAAAAGGACAGAAACATCAGAGATGACATATGAAAAAGAAAAAAAAAAACCTCAGTATGTACTTATTTATTGACTGATAAAAATAGCTGAATAGTACTCCATTTTGTAAATGAATGTCAAGACAGCGAAGCAGGAGTGGGTAGGTCGGTGGGGGAACACCCTCATAGAAGCAGGGGGAAGGGGAATGGGATAGGGGATTTTCTGAGGGGAAATCAGAAAAGGGGATAACATTTGAAATGTAAATAAAGAAAATACCTAATAAAAAATAAAAAGAGAATATAAATATAGAATATATATATAATATCTAACAAAAATTTCAAAAATAAGAGGGGATCCATTTGCATTCTTCCAAATGACACCACTTGAGTTAGCACCATTTATTGAATATGCTGTCTCTTTTGGTTTTGTCAAAGATCAGGTGACCATTGGTGTATGGGTTTAATTCTGGGTCTCCAGCATTATTTTCTTGATCTACCTTTCTGTCTCTGTACCAATATCATGATGTTTTTATAATTATTGCTCTAGAGTACTGCTTGAGGTCAGGGATGGTGATTTCCCCAGATTTGTTTCTGTCCATTGGGAATACAGGGACAAAGAGTGGAGCAGAAACTGAAGGAAAAGCCATCCAGAGACTGCCCCCCGAAGGATCTATTACATCTGTAGACCCCAAACCCAGACACTATTGCTGATGTCAAGAACAGCTTGCTGACAGGAGCCCAGAATGCCTATTTCCTTAGAGGCTTTGCCAGAGCCTGACCAATACAGATGCTGCTAACAATCAACTATCAGACTGAGCATGGGGACCCCAATGGAGGAGCTAGAGAAAGGACTGAAGGAGCTGAAGGGGTTTGCAACCCTATACGAAGAACAATAATATCAACACACCAGACCCCCCAAGAGCTTCCAGGAACAAAACCACCAACCAAAGAGTACACATGGAGTGACCCATGGCTCTAACCGCTTATTTAGCAAAGGATTGCCTTATCTAGCATTGATGGGAGGGGAGGCCCTTGGTCCTGTGAAGGCTCAAATACCCCAGAGTAGGAGAACACTAGAGCTGTGAGGGGATGGGTAGGTGTTAGAGCTCCCTCACAGAAGTATGGGAAAGGGGAATATGATAGGGGGTTTGCAGAGGGGAAACCAGGAAGGTGGATACCATTTGAATTGTAAATAAATAAAAGAACAAATTAAAAAATGACAAAGATATAAGGATTCATTTTTCATTCACAAAGGAGATTAACAATCTGACATTTCTGGAATGAACATGCACAATATCAGTACAGTTAATGTATATCAATGTGGAAATCTTTATAAATGAACACATAGTAAGATAGCAATAGACTAATATTTTGCCTAGTAGCTTTTGGGAAAGAGGAGTCTGTAGTAGCATATGGGGCATAAAGCAGTGTGACAAAGTGACAGATACTGACTGTAGAAGAGAGAAGTTGAAAAATTCATTATGCCTTTCTTATTAAAATTCATGGTGGTTACCCATTTCTAATCCCAGCTACTCGGGATGATGAGTCAAGAAGATTGTAATTTCAAGGCTATCCTGTACAATTCACTCTGTGAAAATAAAAAGAGAGAAAAAGGAAACTTCAGGCAGTGAAAGAAATAAAATACATAGTCTCTTCCTTTTTCTCTCTACCACCTGATGACCACAGGTGGAGTCATATACCAGAGTTTGCCCTCTGCAATGATGTGAGGAATAGAATCCAATAGGAGCATATCAGAGACTAGTATCAACATTTCTTGGTCCAGATGTAAAAAGTCCGATGACAATTCTGAATGGTTACCACATGGACAATCTAGCCTTGGTCAGTGTCTGAAGTGACTAAAGTGTCAGTTTCTCCAAACCTGTATTTTTGAATAACAACAGTGCCATCAGCATAAGATTGCTCCATCTTTAGAACAAGATCATTATAAGAAATGATAACTGATAAGTAAATATGTTGGTTTTTGTCTCAATGGAACAATAGATACTGGAATGTCTTGCTATATCTGATTTCAACAGAGAACAAATCACAGCGATACATGAAACCTCAGATGATACTGGATTAATTTGAACTATTTCATATGAGGAAACATTTAGTATTTAAAGTTAGAGTATGCATTAAGGAGTAGACCTTGAAACCTTTTGGTAAGTAGAAAAACACAGATTTTGGTAAGTAGGAAGACCTTGAAACCTTTTGGTAAGTAGAAAAACACAGATTTATCATTAGAGGAGACATTTACCTGAAGATTTAGGATTAATGGAAATTTCTATTCATTATTTCCTTCCCAATAGTTCACCCATGTATACTGTAATCAGAATATGAGAATAAATCAAGTTTGAAATGATGTTAAGAATCACTGACACCTAAATAAGAACATCAACTCAGCATGTTACAAGCACATCATCAATCAAAATTAGGACCCTTCAAAGAGCTTGCTTTCAAAAAAATGTTAGTGATTACATTTCTTAAAAATAATGTCAGAGTATCAATAAAAAATATGTGAACAAATTATTAAATTTAAATGGCCTTATGCCTATTCTTGGGAAATAACCAGCTCTTTGATAAGAACTTGTTACATTGTTCATGGTCTAGTTCTCATATTTACTCTCTTCTATGGAGAAAGTACTCAGCGATGAGTACTCAGCGATGTCTATTGATGTAATGAAGCCAGAGCTGAGAAAACTTTTTTTTTAAATAAGCTCAGCCTCATTCTACTGTTGGAATATTTTGTTCTGATATACGCCAGGACTATGGAAAAATAACATTTATTTCAGATGTCTGCCATATCCAAAAATCAAGTAAAGTACTTTAAGATATGTAACTTGTAATTGTTAATGTTATTCATCAACCATCTATAAGTATCCTTATTTTTTTCATTTTTAATTTTTTTATTTTTTCATAAACTAATAAAATTTATTTTAAACTATGCAACTCAGTATTGACATTTTTAAAGTCATCAAAATAATTTATAATGGTTAAATGCCTCTTAAATACATATGATATCTTCTGAAGCTAAAAGTAATCTGTGATCAACCAGTTTTTTAAATCTATTTGGAACATTAAACATGATAAAAGTAAAAATCTCTTATGAAGTCGTCTATGAAAGGAAATTGTGAAAAGTTCCTGATTAGACAGAAACCTTTTCATCTCCAAGGGAGAATACTCAGGGTAACTGTGGCTTCATAGAATGAATTGTATAGTGTTCCTTCTGTTTCTATTTTGTTGAATAGTTTGAACAGTATTGGTCTTAGGTCTTTCTTGAAGGTCTGATAGAATTCTGCACTAAAACCGTCCAGTCTTTTATTGGTTGGAAGACTTTCAATGACTGCTTCTATTTGCGGGGGTGGGGGTGGTGTAGGGGGATTATTGGACTGTTTAGATGGTTTATTTGATTTAACTTTGGTATTTGGTATCTCTCTAGAAAATTGTCCATTTCATCCAGATTTCCCAGTTTTGTTGAATATAGGCTTTTGTAGTAGTAGCTGATGATTTTTTTAATTACTCAGTTTCTGTTCTGTCTCCATTTTCATTTCTGATTTTGTTAATTAGGATACTGTCCCTATGCCCTCTAGTTAGTCTGGCTAAGTGTTTATCTACCTTGTTGATTTTCTCAAAGAAACAGCTCCTGCATTTGTTGACTATTTGTAGAGTTCTTTTTGTTTCTACTTGTTTTATTTCAGCCCTGATTGATTGATTATTTCCTGCTGTCTACTCCTCTGGGGTGTATTTGCTTCTTTTTGTTCTAGAGCTTTCAGGTGTGCCGTTCAGCTGGTAGTGTATGCTCTCTCTAGTTTCTTTTTGGAGGCACTCAGAGCTGAGTTTTCCTCTTAGCACTGCTTTCATTGTGTCCCATAAGTTTGGTTAGGATGTGCCTTCATTTTCATTAAATTCTAGAAAGTATTTTAATGTCTTTCTTTATTTCTTCCTTGACCAAGTTATCATTGAGTAGGGCGTGTTCAACTTTCATGTGTATGTGGGCTTTCTATTGTTTTTGTTGCTATTGAAAAATCAGCCTTGGTCCGTGGTGATCTGATAGGATACATGGGATTATTTTAATCTTCTTGTAGGTGTTGAGGCCTGTTTTGTGACCAATTATATGGTCAACTTTGAAAAAGGTACCATGAGGTGCTGCAAAAAGGTATATTCTTTGGTTTTAGGATGAAATGTTCTAAATGTTCTAGATATTTGTTAAATCCATTTAGTCCATCCGTTCTGTCCGTTTCACTGTGTCTCTGTTTGGTTTCTATTTCCATAATCTATCCTTTAACAAGAGTTGGGTGTTTATGTCTCCCACTATTATTGTGTGAGGTGCAATGTGTGCTTTGAGCTTTAGTAAAGTTTCTTTTATAAATGTGAGTGTCCATGCATTTGGAGCATAGATGTTCAGGACTGAGTATTCTTCCTCGTAGATCTTTCCTTTAATGTGTATAAAGTATTCTTCCTTTTCCTTTTTGATAACTTTTGGTTGAAAGTTGCTTTTATTCGATATTAGAATGGCTACTCCAGTTTGTTTCTTGGAAAGAAAATTTGTTTTCCAGCCCATTACTCTGGGGTAGTGCCTTTCTTTGAGACTAAGGTCTCAAACAAAAGCATTACACTAATTATTTTAAGCAAGTAATTATCTGGGACAAATAATCTGAAGAATTGCCTAAAGTAATACTGCTGATTGAAAATTAATCATTTTTTGTATACAGGAAAATGTTGGGTCCTGTTTATGTATCCAGATGTTATTCTAAATCTTTTTATTGAGAAATTGAGTCCATTGATATTAAGAGATGTTGAGCAATAGTAATTGTTGCTTCCTGTTATTTTGATGTTTGTGTGGCGCTCTTCTTTCGGCTTTGTTGAAAGAAGATTAGTTTCTTGCTTTGTCTAGGCTGTAGTTTCCTTCCTTCTCTTGGTGTTTTCCATCTATTATCCTTTGTAGGGATGGATTTGTGGAAAGATATTATGTAATTTTTTTTTGTCATGGAATATCTTGGTAATTGAGTTTTGCTGGGTATTGTAGCCTAGGCTGGCATTTGTGTTCTCTTAGGGTCTGTATGACATCTGCCCAGGATCTTCTAGCTTTCATAGTCTCTGGTGAGAAGTCTGGTGTAATTCAGATAGGTCTGCATTTATATGTTACTTGACCTTTTTCCCTTACCGATTTTAATATTCTTTCTTTGTTTTGTGCATTCGGTATTTTTGACTATTATGTGACAGGAGGAATTTCTTCCAATTAATTTCTCCAAATAAATTGTGTCCAATTTATTTGGAGTTCGGTAGGCCTCTTGTATGTTTATGGGCATCTCTTTAGGTTATAGAAGTTTTCTACTATAATTTTGTTGAAGATATTTATGGACACTTTAAAATGGGAATGTCACTCTCTTCTACTGACCTACTGACCTTCAGTGTGGTCTTCTCATTGTGTCCTGGATTTCCTGGATGTTTTGGGTTAGAAGCTTTTTTCATGTTGTATTTTCTTTGACTGTTATGTCAATGTTTTCTATGGTATCTTCTGTACTGAGATTCTGTCTCCAGTATTCTGTTGGTGATCATTACATCTATGACTCTTGAACTGTTTCCTAGGTTTTCTATGTCCAGGGTTTTCTCCCTTTGTGATTTCTTTATTGCTTCTATTTTCATATTTAGATCCTGGATGGTTTTCTTCAATCCCTTCACCTGTTTGGTTGTGTTTTCCGGAAATTCTTTAAGGGATTTTTGTGTTTTCCCTTTCAAGGCTTCAAGCTGTTTACCTGTGTTCTTCTATATTTCTTTAAGGGAGTTATTTACATCCTTCTTAAAGTACTTTATCATTTTCATGAGATGTGATTTTAAATCAGAGTCTTGCTTTTCTGGTGTGTTGGTATATTTAAGGCTCACTGTGGTAGGAGGACTGGGTTTTGATGATGCCAGGTAGCCTTGATTTCTGTTGCTTATGTTCTTGCCTTTGCCTTTTGCCATCTGATTATCTCAGATGTTAGCAGGTCTTGATGTCTCTGACTGTGGGTTGTACCTCCTGCAAGCCTGTGTGTCAGAACTTCTGGGAGACCTGTTCTCTATGGGAGGAATCTGGGTATGGACAGCTGTGGTAGAGGGTCAGCTCTGGGGTACAGATGGAACCTGGAAGGATCCTGTCCCTGGCTGTTCCTTGGTTCCTGTGTCATGATGGCTCAAGGAAGGTCCATCTTGGGCCAGGGATTTAAGCAAAAGTGGTGGTCTTTCCTGTGCTCACAAGTGAGTCAGCACTCCTGGGACACCAGCTCTATCTCAACAGTATTTGGGTATGGAGCACAGTGGCACAGGATCAGCTCCAGGTGCAGAAAGAAACCAGAAGGGAACTATAAGTATTCTTACTTTTTATTAAGCATTTAATTCGTTTACAACCCAGATGATGTCCCACTTCCCAGTTACCCCTCCAAAAGCCCCCCAACTCCCATATGCCTTCTCTCCTGTCCCCTTTGTCTGTATGAGTGTGCTCCAGCAACTACTTGCCCTCTACTGCCCCACCGTTCAAGCATCTCCCTATGCTGGAGCATCAAACCTCCAGAGGACCAAAGGCCTCACCTCCCACTGATGTCAGACAAGGCCATCCTCTGCAACGTATATAACTGGAGCAATGGATCTCTCCCTATACACTCCTTGGTTGGTGGTCTAGTCCTTGGGAGCACTGAGTTTTCCAGCCAGCTAACATTGTTCTTCCTATGTGGTTGCAATACCCCTCAGCTCCTCAGGAGGTCCCTGAGCTCAGTCTGATGGTTGACTGCAAGCATCCACATCTGCATTGGTCAACTGCTGGCAGAACTTCCCAAGGAACAGCCACACCAGGTTCCTGTCAGCAAGCACCTCTTGGCAACAGCAACAGTGTCTGGATTTGGTGTCTGCAGATAGGATATGATGTGTTTATAAGAAGATAAAGAGCTATAAGAATATGTTTTATGGTAGGTGTGGTGAGGTATTGGGGGGGTGCCTCAGTGGGCCCATGCTGAGGCATCCTTTCTCCCTAAGGGACCAACCACAGGGTGTATAATATAGAATAGAGTGTATTCTGGGCATGGAGAGGTCAGTTAAGGGGGAGTAGAGGCAGAGAAAGACAGAGAAAGGGAGAGAGTAGAGAAGTAGAGGCAGAACATGACCCCTTGAGAGAATGGGAATGGGAAGTGTGTGTGGGGGGGAACAAGAGAGCAAGAGGGAGGAGAGAGAAGCAATAGTGTGAGAGAGAGAGAGAGAGAATAGGGCAAGCAGTCCCTTTTATAGTGGGCCAGGCCTACCTGGCTGTTGCCAGGTAACTGTGGGGAGGGAATATTGGTTATTGCCAGATAACTGTGGGGGTGGAGTTTAGACAAAATGCTAAGAGGATAGTGGCAGTCCCAGGATGACCCTTCTTTCAGTCTCTACTCCATTTTTTATCCCCATCTTTCCTTTGGGTTAAGAACTTTGAGATGGGTGGGTGGCCCCATTTCTTTTTTTTTTTTTTTTTTTTTTAGGTATTTTCCTCGTTCACATTTTCAATGCTATCCCAAAAGTCCCCCATACTCACCCCCCAATCCCCTACCCACCCACTCCCCCTTTTTGGCTCTTTTTATGCCCTGTACTGGGGCATATAAAGTTTGCAAGTCCAATGGGCCTCTTTTTGCAGTGATCTCCGACTAGGCTGATCTGGCTGGCTAGGCGGGTGTTCCCTTCCTCCCTCACCGCTCCATGTGCGTCCCTCCTGAAGCTGCGTGCTCGGTCGAAGAGGACGACCTTCCCCGAAGAGAGGAGGACCGGTCTTTGGTCAAGGGTATAGGAGTAGCTGCGCTCCCCTGCTAGAACCCCCAAACAAGCTCTCAAGGCCCCATCTCTTGACCTGGGGCCATGCCCTTCTACTGGAGGTGGTCTCTACAGCTTCTATCTCCCTTTTGCTGCACATTTTGGCTAAAATCATCCCAGTTGGGTCCTGGGAGCCTCTAGCTTCCCTAGCATCAGGGAAGGTCAAATGGCTATCCTGAGGTTGGGGGTCAGTATCAGGTAATGAAGGGGATGGAGAGAGCTACAGAGGTAGCAGTAGGGGATGAGGAACTGGGGATATTCTCCTTATGTGTAAATGAAGTCTTTTTAGGCCAGAGGAATTTTAGGTAGCTTACAGGCAGAGCATAAAGGAAAGATGTCTACTAAACAGCTTTCATTTTTCCTAGTATGAGTTTTCTCAGTTTTTGTTTAAAGACATGTTTTGTTTGGAAGAGACTACTTACTGCCAAAATCTGAGTTTTGAGTGAGATTCATTAATATCAAAACAAAAAATCAGATTTGTCATATAGAATCAAATTTATGAAATACATGGGATAGAAGTCTTGGTAATATATTATTAGTATACACTTTTAATTTTGTCTCAATTTTATTAACATATAAAATGGCAATAAAAGAATCAGATGTTTAAAAGTAAATAATATATCTTTTTATCAAGTTATATTAAACATTTCTATTCAGGTGTCCACTCAAATTAAATATGACATATTATTTATTAGGATCAATGAATTCACATTTAACAACCAATTACAATCAAGCTGAAAAATAAAAGAATAACGAAATCAAGTGAGAATGATTTCCTCTGTTGGCTTTTTAAGCAACATTTATTAGACTATAACAAAAGCATTGCACTCATATTAGTCTCAAACAAAAGCATTACACTAATTATTTTAAGCAAGTAATTATCTGGGATAAATAATCTGAAGAATTGTCTAAAGTAATACTGCTGATTGAAAATTAATCATTGGTTTTATCAATAAATATTAATTCTTATTTAAAATACCTGATACAGTTTACATTTAACTTCTAAAATAATATATAAATTTATATTTGAAAAATGAATGTTTCCCTTTTAATATTTTACCTTGTTCAACTTCCAAGACACACATTCACATACATGAAATGTTATATTCTACTGAAGATAGTAAAGGTATTTTCTAGTGTTGAGAAACTGTGTATGCTTATGAATGTTAGAAAAAAAATGTGAAAACAAGGCAGTGTTCAAAAACATTATACAGCAACATAAATAATCTAAAAATTATCTTGCTAGATAGAACATGATTATTTCCCACAAGCAGAAGATCAACTAGAAAGACAGTGGTTCTACTGGAGGAAATTTGTTTCAATTCAATGTCATTTATGAGTATGGATACACAAATTCAAGTAAAAGTTTCCATGCAAGCAAGAACAGAGGCTTTTATGTACCCAAAGATAAAGGATAGTGTGAGCTGCCCAACCCCAGGGAGTTGAATATCCAACTATAGTCTTCAGAAAGAGCAGCCAGCAGTATTAACTGCATAGCCATCTTCCCTTAGTCAAATGAAATATTTTAATTACATAGGCAAATAGAAACCTATTCATACATATAGACTGAAAGAATTAATATTGATAAAATGTCCATATCACTGATGGCAACCCATAGACTTAGTTTAATAGTGAAATCATTATTACATTGTCAATCATATCTCACACAAACATGACATACAATCCTAAACTTTGGAGCAATCAGCATATTAGAGTAGTCAACAAAATAGAAGATCAATAGACAAAGTCCACTCCCTGATTCAAATTATACCAAGCCCTACAGTCAGCAAAGTATGTTGGGATCTGTGTAAAAGTAGACACACATGCCACAGTAGTATAACAGAGAGTTAGGGATGGACCTTCATTTAAGGTGTCAGTCAATTTTTGCTTATCAATAACAGGAGAAGTCTATGTAATATAGCCTACTGCAAAAAATCTAGGAACAGAAAATGGAAATATAGAAAATTAAAAAAACTTTCCATGTATTCTGTATTTTGGTAAATAAATAACACCAGTGTCTATTAAAGGAATAACATTGTGATATAATAATTTAAGTTAAAAAGGGGACACTGAATGCTGGGTGTGGTGGCACACGCCTTTGATCCCAGCACTCAGGAGGCAGAGGCAGGTGGATTTCTGAGTTCGAGGCCAGCCTGGTCTAAAGTGAGTTCCAGGACAGCCAGGGATACACAGAGAAACCCTGTCTCAAAAAACCAAAAAAAAAAAAAAAAAAAAAAAGGAACACTGAGTGGCAGTATATTATTTTTTTATTATAATTAGAATGTATTATCTTATAAATAATGAAGGTAATTTTTTGAAAGCACCCAAAATGTGGTTAATACTTACTACACATTGTCAGATCTACATATATCTATTGAGGTTTTGTTGTTTTTGTTTTGCCTTTTGTATTTTTGTGTGTTTGAGATGTTTTTGCTTGACCCAATTTTAATATTATGTTAAGGGAAGTACATTAGAAATGTTATATTATTCAATTTAAAATGTTAAAAATAAAGAAATATAAAGATGACTATGAAGATTTTTTTAATTTAGAGGATACATAATTTCTGAGAAAGAAAATGCCACTTCTCTTGCCAGTTACAAAACTGACCCACCAGCAACATTTAAGAAAATGGATAAAGTTTATTTTAGCAAAGTCCTTAAGAGGCAGAAATATTTTCTATCCATTCTCAGATTTTAAAAGAAGAATGTGTCATGAAATTGACACCATGGATTTAAATCTTTAAAAATAATTATTTAATGTCAATCCTAAAATACATGTGTGAAGAAATATTTTACTCTTCTAAAAAAAAAAAAAGAATGCTGAGACATAAAATAGAAGTATTTTCATAAGTAATACACTATATATTATTTGAAATTGCATTAAATCAGAATGATTTCTATCATTATACCCTTGCCATTTATAATCACATTAACAATGTTTACCTCATAAAGTGTGGGTCCCTTTAATGATGATTGTGTTTGACTCTAACATAGTATTACTACCTGTGTGTCTTTAGAATACAGCTGTCCAACTTTCAAACTATGGCCTTCTCTTTTATAAGATAACAATAATAATGCCTGCTTTTTGGCCTTATGGAGTGCAAACTGAGACCACATATATGGGTGAATATTAATTAAGGTCTAAAAAGGCAGTATCTGGGTCTCTTTCCTGCTATTAGACATGATAGCCCTTTATAGTAAAAAGGGAGAAACTGAACAGAAATGTAAATAATTAGCATAGAAACTTCCTCTGACTTTATATTACAAAATTTAAAATCATTTGATGAAGCTTGATTTCAACCCATCCTATGCATTTCAGTATTTAACCCACCTAAGAGGCAGGACACTCAGTTAAGTGCAATCTTTGTTTTAATACCTGACAAATGTTATGGTCTGGTATATTGATGATAATACCTGGTGTCTTAATAAATAAACATAATAAAACATTTCTCTTCAAAAGAAAATACTATGATTATTTAACTGTACCCACCTATAGAGTGCAATAGATAATAAAGTGAACAAAAGAAAGGATTTGTGGTTGGTGAGGAGAAGGATGGAAAAGGATAAGGAGAGAGGAAGGGAGAGGGGGAGGAACGGTGAAGGAATGAGAGTAAACATGAAGGAACATATGATGGCTAATCTTCATCAACGTGATTACAACTGGAATTAACTGAAAGCCAATGCCAAACAGCTGGGCATACCTGTGAGGATTTTGGTTAACTGGTTTATGTGAAGTTGGAGGACCCACCTTAAATCAAAAATCACCTGATTAAATAATATTCATTGAAGGCAGAAGATCCACTCTAACCCTGGGCCACACCTATACCTGGCAGTCTACATAAAGGATGTGGAAGATAACTTCTGGGTTTTACCTGCTTGTGTTCATTCTCACAGGCAAGTTCATCTATCCTAGTGCTGAGGGATTTCTTCAATGAGTGCTTCTTCAGGACTCAAAGGTTCACTGAAGACCACCTGAGACACCCACCAACAGGGAAGAGATGTTGGGTTCTTGGGCTTCCATTTGTGAAATATCTATTCTTGAACTAGCCAGACTATAACCTGTAAGCCACTCTAATAAATTCCCTCTTATTACATATATTGTTCCTCTAGAAAAATCTGGCTAACAAAAGAATAGAAGTAAATATGGAGAAAGGAGAAACATAAATTTGTATATGTATACCTAATTATATTGTATTTTGCACTGAGTATAAGTATGGAAGTTATTCTTTAATTGTGAGCTTTATCTCTGATTTATTATTAATAAAAGTAAACCTTGGGGGAAAATCACTTTGGCATTTTATATTTCCACTGAGAAAATGGGGATTAAGGAATCTACTTAGAGTAAAGAAACAGAAGTGAAACCTAATTAGTAATTATAGCTTATAATTATTTACAAAGCTACTTTGCAGACCTAAAGCCTGATGGAAAATATTCACTGTAGACAAATGTTCTTTTCTACAGTAAGTAGATGAATACTATTATGGAAGGGACAGTAAGTATAATACTTGAATTCATTTTAAAAGATAAATTGAGACTTGGTAAATGTCAATGAGGTGGACTGTCTTTCTATAAAAGGATCCAACAAGACAAGGAAAGTCTTTTCAGAATTTGCCACTTGATGAAAACCCCCCTTGACTCAGCAGTTCTTCAAATCAATCTATTCCCTTATGTTTTATTTTTTTCCCTAGAAACTGCATGGTGCTGTGATAATCTGACTAATCAGAGTAAAGCAGAGGCGTTCAAAATAAAAACCCCAAAAGCCCTCTCCCTGTAAATGCTAGCTTGACCAAATATTCAAGATTGAGATCCTTCAGCAGAAGTAAAACTATAGTTTTGTAAAGTATTTTGGATTGTGTGGTTATTTGTCTGAGATGGCAGGCCTGTTTGTAACAGAGCAATCTGCAGAAAGATTTCCTCATAGATATTTTAGATGGTTGAGAGATTCAGTATCCTCTTTCAATTTTATAGAGTATTAAGAGTAGCACAGATAACCAATGAGATAGCTTCTTTTAGGATATAAACAATTAATTTAGAGAAGGTTACGTGCTTTGGGGAAAATGTATTAAGTATTTCAGAAGCCAAAATAACATTTAACAAGTGGTTACTGCCTCTTCCCATCAAAAATAGCACATTACACTCAAGACATGTATCACATGCCAGGTAAATATAGTTCTAGTTTTGTTGATTGAGCCAGGAAGATTAAAAACCTTTCCAAAAGAGGATAAAAATGAAGCAGTAAAGAACTGGTTCCAAAAAATGAGTCTACAGCCACCCTGGAGAGCTTAGTATGTCATTAACTTACAATTCCTTTCGCATTAGCCGACTTCAACTGCTGCAGAGTGCTATCAGTCACATCATTTATCAGTTCACACAAAGCATCAGAGCAGTAAGAAATGTGCTCTTCATTGTCTATCACAGGAGCCAATTACAACTTCTAATAAATCCCTAAGTCATTGAAGTGCAAAGCAAGCAAAACCAGTCACTTCTCTGGAGTCGAAGTTCAGCAAGATTTGACAACTTAAGGAACTATTTAGCTAATATCCTCTTACCAGTAAATACATACTATGCATGTCCTTTTGGGTCTGAGTTACCTCACTCTGGATTATATTTTCTAGTTCCGTCCATTTGCTTGCAAAAATTTATAATGTCCTCATTTTTCATAGCTGAATAGTATTCCATTGTGAAAATTCACCACATTTTCTATATCCATTCTTTGAGGGACATCTGGGTTGTTTTCAGCTTCTGGCTATTATAAATAAGGCTGCCATGAAGATGGTGAAATATCATCTTACAGTTTTCTGAGAAACCTCCAGATTGATTTCCAGAGTGGTTGTACCAGTTTGCAATCCCACCAGCACTGGAGGAATGTTTCTCTTTCTCCACATCCCTGCCAGCATGTGGACTCTCTACAAAGTACCACACAGCAGAGAAGTGAGACACTCTCAGGACTCAGCACAAATGCCCAAAATTGGGGAAAGGAAACTCAAAGAATCCATCTCCTGTAAATAGACAGGGCCTCAAATGGAAGGGCAAGGTTACTAACCCACAGTCAAAATCCTTTGATCTAGAATTGTTCCAGTCTAAAAGAACTGCAGGGACAAAAATTGAAAAGAGACTGAAGGAAAAGTAGTCCAATGACAGGCCCAACTTGGGATCCATCTGAATGATTTGGGGGTTTGGGGGGCAGTGGAGGGAGGATGGTGCACAAAGGCCTGCCAGGACTATGCTATGATGTTCTTACAGATGGGAGCCTGGCATGGCTGTTGTCAGAGAGACCCTACCATCAGCTGACTGAGACAGAGCAGATACTTACACCCAACCATTGGAATGAAATTTGGTAACTCCTATGTATGAATTAGAGGAAAGATCGAAGAAGCTGAAATGGAGAGTCACCCCACAGGAAGACCAGCTATCTCAACTAATCCAGACCCCGGGGAGCTCCCAGAGATTGAATCACTAACCAGGAGCATACATGGGCTGTTTTGAGGCCACTGGCACAAATATAGTAGGGGACTGCCTGGTCTGGCCTCAGAGGGGAAAGATGTGCTTAATACTAGAGAGCCTTAAGGCCCCAGTGAAGGGGGAGGACTGGGGTTGGGTAATATGCTTTTGGTGACAAGGAGAGGGACGATTGGGATGAGGAACTGTGAGGGGGGGACTGCTAGGAGCCATGACTGGGATGTAAATAAATAAAATAATTTGAATTTAAAAAGCTACTTGAAATGTATGATGATGATGATGATGAGTGTATTACACCAGGGTTAATGGTGAAATCTCACAGTATTAAAGATACACTGTAAGATAGTGGAATCATGTTAATGATGTTGAATTAACACAACATAGGCAGCCTTAGAATTGCATTCACAGATATTGCACATGACCCTGTCCTTTAAGTCTTGACAAACAGCAGTCTTTATATGAATTTCCTCATTATCCTTGACTTCTGCAGTATACCCATTTATCCTGAGATTAATCTTGAACAAACATTTTATTTGAAAAGAGCTCAATAATTCTAACCTAAGACAATTTCTTGATCAAAAAGAACGCACCTTAGTGAATCCCAATCTAATAATTACATTTACATGATCGAACTGATGAGCTCTGTGGGCCTCAAAAATTACCCAATTAGTTTGATGTAATTGTGAAGAATGTAATAATCTTTGTATGAGTGAAGTAGCAGTGGGTTAAAACATGCAATCACATTAAAAATGTAGTATGGTAGATTTTAAATTATACTTTCTATAGATAGTCATGGATTACTCAATCCTGATTCTGACAGTAAGTATTTTTTTTTTGCTTGTATGAAATAATAATCAAGTGACAATTTACTTTGTTAGACATCTTGAAATCTCCACCTTTTGCCTGCATTTCAATTTCACTTTAAGGACCATGATTCTGTTCTGTATTATATTCAGTGATGATGATCATGGGAGAACTATCACTGTCACATCAATTTTTACCATTGGGGCCAGTTGACAGCAGAATTCTCTTTACATGTCAAATTACATAACAATGGCCTAGACAAAAACAAATAAATATACAATAAAGAAATAATAAAAGATAGAAGCTAAAATGAATAAAAGAACGGGGTTAATTATTGCATACACTTAACACTATCTCATTAAAAATATCATGCATTTACTTGTGTCAATTGAAACTAAAATACTTTGGTATCACAAGGGTTTTGTTTGTTTGTTTGTTTGTTTGTTGTTGTTGTTTTTAAGTTACTTAATGAACCAGCAAGATGGTTCAGCACGTAAGCCTTCTGTCTGCCAAGCCTGATGACATGAGTTTGATCTCTAGGACTCATATGGTGAAAGGAGAAGAGAGACATCCAAAAGTTAACCTTTGACTTCCAAAGGTATACTGTGGCACTACTGTACTCACCCCCATGTGCACAGAGATAAATATATTCAAGTAAGCTACTATTTAGAGATATGTTAAGTGCATCTTAGTACACAGAGGATGTAATCAAATAGAAATAATATACATATCCATTACTACATTCCAATTGTCTGCCCTCACATGCTTAAAGGTGACAACTCAGCAACAGGCAATACACCTACAATGTACATACTGGCTTCCAATATTATTTTCTATCAAAAGAAAATCTAAAGAGATTATTAGGTACAAAGTTAGATTTAAGCTGGATCATGAAGCGTGTAAGATCCTACAATGAGTTTCAGTGTTATAAAGAACCTAGAAGCAGGACCCAAAGATGCAATAATCTTAGCAGAAGAAGATGAATAAGTATAAGTTTAAACACTTCAAGTATATAAAACACTTGTGAATTCACAACGATCCTTCTCTTTTATGATCCATGTTCCAATTTGCTATTTTAAAAATTGATAGGATGAGAGAAAGAATTAACATTTATCAAGTTTTTCTTTTATAAATGGCATCCAATCTACACAAATAAGTGGTTTAAAGATCTTTTTCATTGAAGTTGTCACTACTCCATCAGCATTAGAGAGCTGCTGCTTTGTTATATGGAGATGCTGAGACCCAATTGATTTATGGCTATGATAACCATCATTTAAACTCTGAAATTGACTTTTGGTGAGATAAGTTGAGTGATGGTTTTAGTGGGAATGCTATAGTAGATGAACACAAGCTAAGAACATCAGTGAAGACTGATTGCTATTAGCATCACAAAGCATAAGATAACCAGATATTCTGGGTTTCTCATTATCATGGAATAAATAGGAAATCATCACCACCATGCAAGATTATTAAGTTTGTCAAGTGAATGCAAAAATGATACTATTTTTATTTAAGAGATTATTACTATTTACAAAAATGTTTGGTAGACTGAATCAAAATATAATGAACTTAAGTCCGAGAATATGATTAAAAGATTTCATAAATGGGAGCTTTCACCATAAAAATAGAAATGGCTCTGAATTTCAATATATCAATGGTAAGATATAAGAATTAAAACCAGAGAAGGAAAATGTAACAAAGTGTCAAATTTTTGAGTAGTATAGAAATTTCAATATATGAAACAAATTTTGTGTTTCAACGTGAACTCAAATAAAAGCAGAAAGAAGTAGTTAAACTGCTTAGATTGTACACTGTAGTGAGAAATTTCTGGAAAAGACAAGAGAGTTATTAACTTTGTTAGATAAGATTTTGACATATGTTGTTTGTTTAACATTTTGTTTATTAGAGTTTGTTATAAAACTAATTTTTTTTGAAAAATTACAAACATGTCTCTGTGTGACTTAAAATGATCTAAAAGAAAACACAAAATGGTGAAGGAATGGAATAAAACTGAATAACAAAACATTCCTTCTTATACTGAGAGTTGTTTATAAGAATAATGGAAAACATAATAAAATCTAAACCAATATAGAACTCATCACTCAGGGAACAAATATTTATGTCACAAAAATAATTTTGCCAATTCTCAATTATTTTTCTCAGAGAGAATTGTCATTATTTTTTCTGTAAAACAGTATTAGCAATCAAGAGGAAAAATGTAAATCTAAGAAAACAGATACAATAGAAAACTAGGAAGATAAAATTGGAAAAATATAAATAATGCATTGCTGATAAAATAGAAACCCCCAAAATAAGATATTGGAGAGTCTAAAATTAGCATTTACATACTTCATCACATGATAGCACTCTGAAGAGAGAAAATTATAACTGTAGTCAATACTAGTAGTTGATCACCTTTAAAATAACTTTCTTAATTTAAATAATTAATAAAAAATATTATAAGAAATTATTTAATATTATGTTTCTAGGTATTTTTAAATTTAAGACCAAGAATGGGCATGGGATTTTTTTATTACGTATTTTCCTCAATTACATTTCCAATGCTATCCCAAAAGTCCCCCATACCCCCCCACTCCCCTACCCACCCTTTCCCACTTTTTGGCCCTGGCATTCCCCTGTACTGGGGCATATAAAGTTTGCATGTCCAATGGGCCTCTCTTTCCAATGATGGCTGACTAGGCCATCTTTTGATACAAATGCAGCTAGAGTCAAGAGCTCCAGGGAAAAACCAGACTTAAATATAGAGAAATGACATTTTAGAACAAGAATAAAGATATAATTACAATTTGCTTTAAAATCAGTAACATTTTCCTACAAAATGTTGTAATGCTTTTTGACATCTTTTAATTTATTAGTATCATATATTCTGGAACACTTGAAACTATATCTCTAAATATGACATAATCTAACATTGACTGTAGAATTATATATTTAAATTAATTATTCAAATTTCAGAACAAAATTAAGGCAGACTCATATATCCTTAAGAATTTCTATCCTATGTACTCCTTATTTAAATGCTGTGAAAATATATTTTAGGAATATGAAAATGATATTCAAGGAAGTATAAAAATGTACGAACTTAAAGGTATAATGATAAAGTTCTAGGGTGTCACTTAGAGAAATAAGAAATGAACTGAAAGAAATTAGTACACAGCCTCATCAATTTGAGAAGCATAATTCCAAGAGCTGTGATTAAAAGACACCATTTTATAGCTATGACACACTGACAAAGATCTTTCCTTTCTCACAAATTGTGGCATATGTAGTCATACATATTATAGCTGGAGTTTTATGTTTTTAAGTTATTCAAGATAACACCTTCTATTTCTACCCATTGCTGTCCTAGGTCCTGAATAATAATGACACTTCACTAGTCTCTTTAAATATTTAAATGCCTTGATTTATTCATTTACCTTAATCAAAAATCTCTAGGAAGTCTCTCCATTAAAGGAATTCATCTAAATTCCTTAAAATTATTTTTGTTGTATCATTGGCTAATGCAGAGGTTCTTATTAAGTTGTCCCTAAAAAAAGAGTTTTTAAAGTCGAATATTGGCCTTGGATGCCTCTGACATATAGTAAGAACATTGTGACTTTTGAACTGCATAAAAACAGATCCCTAGTATTCTTTGACATATAGACTCAAATTATTAATTATGTCGATTAGAAATCAGGTAACACTTCAAGATCAAGGCTTTAGTAAAGTGCAACTACTTTCAATAACATCAAAACTATATATATATATATATATATATATATATATATATATATATATATATATATATACCACAACTGTAGAGTAGCCTAGAACTTTCTTACAGCTAGAAAGCTTAAATAGATTTAAAAATAATTCCAAGGTTTTAAACTATTAGTCTAATACAACGGTGAAAACATAGAAAGCTTCCAAACCAGCATTGGAAGAGGGTGCTAATTTTTTTTTTCTCTTTTAGAGATAAGTAGACCGTTACAGCTAAAAATAAAATACTAACTCTGACTTGGAATATAGCATAGCTGTAATGTCAACTGAAGGATTGGCTTCAGTAAAGTTCACGCACTAAGGTTGTGATATTGATTTTGAAGGATTAGTATCATGAGACTTCTAATTGGGACATTTGTACAGAAATATTCTAAACATCATTTCTATATTGTCTTACTCTATGAATCTTCAGTCCATCGCTCTGTCCATTTCTGAAGAAATTAGCTCATCCCTGTGCTATTAGTACTCTAAGCACAGTGGGGATTGCATACCAATGCAGATAGCAACCCTACCTAAAACACCAGCTGACTCCTGCATTCATAACACATTTACTCTCAGTAATCATGTACAGAAGTCAATGAAAACAAAATTGTACTCATAAACTGTGTTGCCTACAGTTGTATTTATTTTTTTAATGTATATGATTGATATTTAATCTTTCAGAAATGTAAACCATTGTCATAATTTAATTATTCTTGTTAGTTTTGTATTTTTATTCAAGTTCTGTCTCCAAAGAGATTTGTCCACATGAAAAGACTAGAACTAATCTAATGCTTATTTATTTATTTATTTTTTATTTCATTTATTTTTAATTTTTTTAATTTTTAATATTTTTATTACATATTTTCCTCAATTACATTTCCAATGCTATCCCAAAAGTCCCCAATACCGCCCCCCACTTCCCTACACACCCATTCCCATTTTTTTGGCCCTGGCATTCCCCTATATTGGGGCATATAAAGTTTGCAAGTCCAATGGGCCTCTCTTTCCAGTGATGGCCTACTAGGCCATCTTTCCATACATATGCAGCTAGAGACAAGAGCTCCGGAGTACTGGTTAGTTCATCATGTTGTTCCAACTATAGGGTTGCAGATCCCTTTAGCTCCTTGGGTACTTTCTCTAGCTTCTCCACCTGAGCCCTGTGATACATCCAATAGCTGACTGTGAGCATCCACTCCTGTGTTTGCTAGGCCCCGGCATAGTCTCACAAGAGACAGCTATATTTGGGTCCTTTCAGCAAAATCTTGCTAGTGTAGGCAATGGTGTCACCATTTAGAAGCTGATTATGGGATGGATCCCTGGATACGGCAGTCCTTAGATGGTCCATCCTTTCATCACAGCTTGAAACTTTGTCTCTGTAACACCTTCCATGGGTGTTTTGTTCCCAATTCTAAGAAGGGGCATAGTATCCACATTTTGGTCTTCATTCTTCTTGAGTTTCATGCGTTTAGTAAATTGTATCTTATATCTTGGGTATCCTAAGTTTTGGGCTAATATCCACTTATCAGTGAATACATACTGTGTGCGTTCCTTTGTGATTGTGTTACCTCACTCAAGATGATGCCCTCCAGGTCCATCCATTTGGCTAGGAATTTCATAAATTCATTCTTTTTAATAGCTGAGTAGTACTCCATTGTGTAAATGTACCATAATTTCTGTATCCATTCCTCTGTTGAGGGACATCTGGGTTCTTTCCAGGTTCTGGCTATTATAAATAGGGCTGCTATGAACATAGTGAAGCATGTGCCCTTCTTACCGGTTGGGACATCTTCTGGATATATGCCCAGGAGAGGTATTGCTGGATTCTCCGGTAGTACTATGTCCAATTTTCTGAGGAACCGCCAGACTGATTTCCAGAGTGGTTGTACAAGCTTGCAATCCAACCAACAATGGAGGAGTGTTCCTCTTTCTCCACATCCTCGCCAGCAACTGCTGTCACCTGAATTTTTGATCTTAGCCATTCTGACTGGTGTGAGGTGGAATCTCAGGGTTGTTTTGATTTGCATTTCCCTGATGATTAAGGATGTTGAACATTTTTTCAGGTGCTTCTCTGCCATTTGGTATTCTTCAGGTGAGAATTCTTTGTTCAGTTCTGAGCCCCATATTTTAATGGGGTTATTTGACTTTCTGGAGTCCACCTTCTTGAGTTTTTTATATATATTGGATATTAGTCCCTTATCTGATTTAGGATAGGTAAAGATCTTTTCCCAATCTGTTGGTGGTTTTTTTTTGTCTTATTGATGGTGTCTTTTGCCTTGCAGAAGCTTTGCAGTTTTATGAGGTCCCACTTGTCAATTCTCGATCTTATAGCACAAGTCATTGCTGTTCTATTCAAGAATTTTTCCCCTGTGCCCATATCTTCAAGGCTTTTCCCCACTTTAACCTCTATAAGTTTCAGTGTCTCTGGTTTTATGTGAAGTTCCTTGATCCACTTAGACTTGACCTTATACAAGGAGATAGGAATGGATCGATTCGCATTCTTCTACATGATAACAACCAGTTGTGCCAGCACCATTTGTTGAAAATGCTGTCTTTCTTCCACTGGATGTTTTTAGCTCCCTTGTCGAAGATCAAGTGACCTTAGGTGTGTGGGTTCATTTCTGGGTCTTCAATTCTATTCCATTGGTCTATTTGTCTGTCACTATACCAGTACCACGCAGTTTTTATCACAATTGCTCTGTAGTAAAGCTTTAGGTCCGGCATGGTGATTCCACCAGAGGTTCTTTTATCATTCAGAAGAGTTTTTGCTATCCTAGGATTTTTGTTATTCCAGATGAATTTGCAGATTGCACTTTCTAATTCGTTGAAGAATTGAGTTGGGATTTTGATGGGGATTGCATTGAATCAGTAGATTGCTTTTGGCAAGATAGCCAGTTTTACAATGTTGATCCTGCCAATCCATGAGCATGGGAGATCTTTCCATCTTCTGAGATCTTCTATAATTTCTTTCTTCAGAGACTTGAAGTTTTTATTATACAGATCTTTCACTTCCTTAGTTAGAGTCACGCCAAGATATTTTATATTATTTGTGACTATTGAGAAGGGTGTTGTTTCCCTAATTTCTTTCTTAGCCTGTTTATTCTTTGTGTAGAGAAAGGCCATTGATTTGTTTGAGTTAATTTTATATCCAGCTAATTCACCAAAGCTGTTTAACAGGTTTAGGAGTTCTCTGGTGGAATTTTTAGGGTCATTTATATATACTATCATATCATCGGCAAAAAGTGATATTTTGACTTCATCTTTTCCAATTTGTATCCCTTTGATCTCCTTTTGTTGTCAAATTGCTCTGGCTAGGACTTCAAGTACAATGTTGAATAGGTATGGAGAAAGTGGACAGCCTTGTCTAGTCCCTGATTTTAGAGGGATTGCTTCAAGCTTCTCACCATTTACTTTGATGTTGGCTACTGGTTTGCTGTATATTGCTTTTATCATGTTTAGGTATGGGCCTTGAATTCCTGATCTTTCCAAGACTTTTATCATGAATGGGTGTTGGATCTTGTCAAATGCTTTTTCTGCATCTAATGAGATGACCATGTGGTTTTGTCTTTGAGTTTGTTTATATACTGGATTATGTTGATGGATTTCCGTATATTGAACCATCCCTGCATCCCTGGGATGAAACCTACTTGGTCAGGATGGATGATTGTTTTGATGTGTTCTTGGATTCGGTTAGCAAGAACTTTATTGAGGATTTTTGCATCAATATTCATAAGGGATATTGTTCTGAAGTTTTCTATCTTTGTTGGGTCTTTTTGTGGTTTAGGTATCAGAGTAATTGTGGCTTCATAGAATGAGTTGGGTAGAATACCTTCTGTTTCTATTTTGTGGAATAGTTTGTGAAGAACTGGAATTAGATCTTCTTTGAAGGTCTGATAGAACTCTGCACAAACCCATCTGGTCCTGGGCTTTTTTTGGTTGGGAGACTATTAATGACTGCTTCTATTTCTTTGGGGGATATAGGGCTGTTTAGATCATTAACCTGATCTTGGTTCAACTTTGGTACCTGGTATCTGTCTAGGAACTTCTCCATTTCATCCAGGTTATCCAGTTTTGTTGTTGGATGTCTTCAGGATCTGTTGTTATGTCTCCTTTTTCATTTTTGATTTTGTTAATTAGGATGCTTTCCCTGTGCCCTTTAGTGAGTCTTGCTACGGGTTTATCTATCTTGTTGATTTTCTCAGCTCCTTGATTGGTTGATTCTTTGAATACTTCTTCTTGTTTCCACTTGGTTGATTTCACCCCTGATTTTGATTATTTCCTGCCGTCTACTTCTCTTGGGTGAATTTGCTTCCTTTTGTTCTAGTGCTTTTAGGTGTGTTGTCAAGGTGCTAATGTGTGCTCTCTCTAGTTTCTTTTTGGAGGCACTCAGAGCTATGAGTTTTCCTCTTAGAAATGCTTTCATTGCGTCCCACAAGTTTGGGTATGTTGTGGCTTCATTTTCATTGAACTCTAAAAAGTCCTTAATTTCTTTCTTTATTGCTTCCTTGGCCAAGGTATCATTGAGAAGAGTGTTGTTCAGTTTCCACGTGAATGTTGGCTTTCTATTATTTATTTTGTTATTGAAGATCAGCCTTAGTCCATGGTGATCTGATAGGATGCATGGGACAATTTCAATATTTTTGTATCTGTTGAGGCCTGTTTTGTGACCAATTATGTGGTCAATTTTGGAGAAGGTACCATGAGGTCCTGAGAAGAAGGTATATCCTTTTGTTTTAGGATAAAATGTTCTGTAGATATCTGCCAGATCCATTTGATTCATAACTTCTGTTAGTTTCACTGTGTCCCTGTTTAGTTTCTGTTTCCATGATCTGTCCATTGGTGAAAGTGGTGTGTTGATGTCTCCCACTATTATTGTATGAGGTGCAATGTGTGCTTTGAGATTTACTAAAGTTTCTTTAATGAATGTGGATGCCTTTGTATTTGGAGCATAGATATTCAGGATTGATAGTTCCTCTTGGAGGATTTTACCTTTGATGAGTATGAAGTGCCCCTCCCTGTCTTTTTTGATGACTTTGGGTTGGAAGTCAATCTTATCAGATATTAGAATGGCTACTCCAGCTTGTTTCTTCATACCATTTGCTTGGAAAATTGTTTTCCAGCCTTTCATTCTGAGGTACTGTCTATCTTTTTCTCTGAGATGAGTTTCCTGTAAGCAGCAAAATGTTGGGTCTTGTTTGTGTAGCCAGTTTGTTAGTCTATGTCTTTTTATTGGGGAGTTGAGTCCATTGATATTAAGAGATATTAAGGAAAAGTAATTGTTGTTTCCTGTTATTTTTGTTGTTAAAGTTGGCATTCTGTTCTTGTGGCTGTCTTCTTTTAGGTTTGTTGAGGGATTACATTCTTGTTGTTTCTAGGGCGTGGTTCCCATCCTTGTATTTGTTTTTTTCTGTTATTATCCTTTGAAGGGCTGGATTCGTGGAGAGATAATGTGTGAATTTGGTTTTGTCGTGGAATTCTTTGGTTTCTCCATCTATGTTAATTGAGAGTTTGGCTGGGTATAGTAGCCTGGGCTGGAATTTGTGTTCTTTTAGTGTCTGTATAACATCTGTCCAGGATCTTCTGGCTTTCATAGTCTCTGGTGAAAAATCTGGTGTAATTCTGATAGGCTTGCCTTTATATGTTACTTGGACTTTTTCTCTTACTGCTTTTAGTATTCTATCTTTATTTAGTGCATTTGTTGTTCTGATTATTATGTGTCGAGAGGTATTTCTTTTCTGGTCCAGTCTATTTGGAGTTCTGTAGGCTTCTTGTATGTTCATGGGCATCTCTTTCTTTAGATTTGGGAAGTTTTCTTCTATAATTTTGTTGAAGATGTTTGCTGGTCCTTTGAGTTGAAAATCTTCATTCTCATCCAGTCCTATTATCAGTAAGTTTGGTCTTCTCATTGTGTCCTGTATTTATTGGATGTTTTGAGTTAGGATCTTTTTTCGTTTTACGTTTTCCTTGATTGTTGTGCCGATGTTCTCTATGGAATCTTCTGCACCTGAGATTCTCTCTTCCACCTCTTGTATTCTGTTGCTGATGGTTCCAGATTTCTTTCCTAGGGTTTCTATCTCCAGTGTTGCCTCATTTTGGGTTTTCTTTATTGTGTCTACTTCCCTTTTTAGGTCTAGTATGGTTTTGTTCATTTCCATCATCTGTTTGGATGTGTTTTCCTGTTTTTCTTTAAGGACTTCTACCTGTTTGATTGTGTTATCCTGTTTTTCTTTAAGGACTTGTAACTCTTTAGCCATGTTCTCCTGTAATTCTTTAAGTGAGTTATTAAAGTCCTTCTTAAAATTCTCTACCATCATCAGGAGATATGCTTTTAGATCCATCCGTGTCTAGCTTTTCCGGTGTGTTGGGGTGCCCTGGACTGGGCGAAGTGGGAGTGCTGTGTTCTGATGATGGTGAGTGGTCTTGGTTTCTATTAGTAAGATTATTACGTTTACCTTTCGCCATCTGGTAATCTCTGGGTTTAGTTGTTATCGTTGTCACTGTTTAAAGATTGGAGCAGACTCTGTGTTCCACTCACCAGAAGTCTCAAAATCCTGTGGCGTGGCAGGTGTCGTGGGTAGCTGGCGGGTGTCAGCTGACCCTGCGCTCTAGCTACCCCATGCTGGTCAGACGGGAAGAGGCTTGTGGCCCTACTCAGGCCGGTTTTCTGCTTCCTTAACTAATGCAGTCTCAGGCCCCGCGTGCAATTGGATTGGAGCAGAAGCTGTGTTCCACTCACCAGAAGTCTTAAGATCCTGTGGGTAGCTGGCGAGTGTCAGCCGACCCTGTGCCCTAGCTACCCCGGTGTTGGTCTGACCGGAAGAGGCTTGTGGCCCTACTCAGGCCGGATTTCTGCCTCCCCCTGCCTAAGGTTTTAAAATAAGACTTCCTAATCCTAGGAAAGATTTTGTAAGCTGTTTTATAAGTAATGGAACTTGATGTGTGTTATAGAAAGTAAACCCAAAGACATATACACCAACATCTGGATGGCCCAAATCTAGAAAATACCCCTTTAGAATGATGAGCACATAGGAACACAAACAATCCTTATTCAAGACTCAGTGTTACAAAATCTATCAAAGAATTCACTG
Organism: Mus caroli; assembly: GCF_978045245.1. Classification (NCBI taxonomy): domain Eukaryota; kingdom Metazoa; phylum Chordata; class Mammalia; order Rodentia; family Muridae; genus Mus; species Mus caroli. The sequence goes on from NW_028227267.1 coordinate 81,390,015, forward strand.
ATCATCTGGACTTTTGTCTCCCCTCTCCCCTCTCCCTTTTCCCTCTTTCCCCCTCTCTCTCTTCTCCCCTCCCCTCTCCTCCTCCCTCCCTCCCTTCCCCCTCACTCTCCTCTCCCTCTTTTCCTCCCTCCCCCATCTCTAACATTTCCTTTTCATGATTCTAAAAGTCCAATAGATATCCCTTGCAAGTGAAATGATCAACATGGTCTATTGCCATGCCAGATGACTTCATAAATTAATCCTCCCAACATGGCATGGTCACTTTCTTTCTCTGTTTTGAGATTTCTGACGTGATACAGAGTCTCTCCAGCTGCATAATTTCATAAAATCTCACCCCATATGTAAAGAAACAATTTTATAAGTTAAAGTCATTGATCATGATTTCTGCTTTTATGTGACTTCAGGCACATGGTAACATTTATTTCAGCCAATAAACAACACAAGAGGAAATAACCTAGGCAGTCATCTATGTCTAATTGGATAGACAGCTATAAGATATTAAGTTTAACAAATGTATGCTGTATTCCAGCTGAAAAAATGCAAGCACTGCATTTCAGAGTTGCAAATACCACATTTACTTTGAGTAAAATATACATTTAAAACGAATGCAGAACATATTATAAGTATATGCTTTTTGAAAGTTGAAAATGCCAGAAATTTTTGTCCATATTTAAATTATACTGATAGCAAATCTGAGTGCATAAGACTGCCACTTATCCCTTGAGAGATTAGGAAGGCAGACGGTGGGGTTGGGTAGAAGGAGATGAACTCCAGTGTGTATTTTCTTTCCTGAAATAGAAAAATAAATGAAAAATATTTTGTTTGGTTAACATGACTACTGTGAGTGTACATCTTCAGTACGTTTAATTTTAATTTCTTGTACTAATGCTCTCTTAAAGTTTACAATTCTATTTACTGTATTTGCAATAATAATTTCTCAAGCTTTTTAATAACTGTTAATTCCAAAATTTTAACAATTTCTAATTGTGTTTTCCATTTACCAACATCACCATCTTAACATTTACCATTGTAGAAAGTGCCTTTTGTCAAGCATTTTCATTTGTTCATCTGTTTGCTGTGATTTATTCCATTTACTTGATCAGCCATTCGGTACTATGTGTGAGCATCTCTAATCCACTTTAATATATAAAGTTGCTATCATATTCCATTGCATATATTTTATATATGTGTGATTTTTCCTTATTTTCCTTCTTTTAACTGACACCACCTTATTCCCCATCTGCTTTATACACCCTATAACACATGGGAAGCCCCTCTATACATGTATCAAATCTCTATCTCTTTGACCTCCAAAACAGCTATCATTTTCAGCCAGGCCATGGTGGAGTTAGTTGTTAATCCCAACACATGGGAGGCAGAGACAGGCAGATTTATGTGAGTTCCAAGAAAAGCTGGTCTACAGAGTGAGTTTCAGGGCAGCCACAGCTACACAGAAAAGCACCACCTCTAAAAAAAAAAAGAAAGAAAAAAGAAAGCAAAGCCACTATGCTTTCAGTCAGGAAAATTGAATCCTTACCTTTGCTGTTACAACAAAATGTTCGTGTTAATGTTGTTTATTTATTTTTTATATAAAGTGTAACTTAAGTGGTTAGGACCTGTTCTTTTTCTTTTTTTCTAATCTATTTTATGTTTCATTTTTACTTTTATTAATCATTTTATTCCTTTACATTTCAAGTGATATCTCCCTTCCCCGTTTCCCTTCCACAAACCCTCTCCATCACATTTTCCATCTCCCCCTCCACTTTGCCTCTATGAGGGTGCTCCCCCAACTACCCACCCATTTCTACCTCAATGCCCCAACACTCCCCTACACTGGGTCATCCAGCCTCCACAGGACCAAGGGCCTCCCTTCCCATTGATGCCAGATAAGGCCATCCACTGCTACATATGTATCTAGAGCCATGGATTCCTCCATGAATATTCTTTGGTTGGTGGTTTAGTCCCTTGGAGCTCTAGGTTGTCCAATTTTGTCTAGAAGACAGTTGGGATTTAAAAGACCCCCTAACTAGAGACTGATGCCTTTGCCACAAGTATTTTAATTAACTCTCGCTTCTTTTGAAAGTCCAATTCTGAGTAAAGAGTCATAAGGAAATTGAATACATTTCTGGTATGTGTGTGTGTGGAATGTGTGATTGTGTGTGTGTGGAATGTGTGATTATGTGTGTGTGTGTAGAAAGTGTGATTGTGTGTATGTGTGTGGAATGTGTGATTGTGTGTGTGTGTGTGTGTGTGTGTCTGTGATATTTCTTGATTTCTATTAAGGAAAAAGGTCAGATGGCCTTGCATAAACTGGACTCTTTCATTAGAAATTAAGTTTTTCTGTGAAGGAGTGTCCGTAGACAAGCCTTGAGTGAATACTTTCAATGAATATTTTCTATATCAGGACAGAAGAACATGGTGAATAATCTTACTTCAATCTTACATACACATTTTAAAGCAGGTCCCTAGTGAACTTAGAAAGGTTGGCATTGAGGGCCTGGTGTGAAAGCTGTCATCCAACAGCACCTGAGTGTACTGCCTGTGTGTAACAGCCACTCTGCTAAGAAACTGCTCTGACCAGCCAAGCTAGTCCACAGGCCTACTTTGTCTTTTCTACGGTTCTGCCTAAGGCCTTGCTCTTGGATTTTTTTATGGCCCATTGTCTCAAGCCTCTTATCATATAGAGGGGGGATTTAAAGAACCTTCTCATTTTCACTCAAAATCCATTTTCCCTCTATATCAGAGTTCATAAAACTCCCAGAGCTTTATGTTAAAAACAAAAACAAAAACAAAAAAACAACAACAAAAAACCCTGCTATTCACTGACAGGTGCCCTGCCTGCCAGAAGCAAAACAAAAGGGAAAGCTTTTGTTTTCTGTGTCTTTTAGATCCTTGATTATGCTGTCTCAATCAGAGATGAGAGGCTAAAAGTGAGAGCACTTTTGTCTTGTGGTTTTAGTCAGGTGTTCTGCCTCCTGAGAACTCCATGTGAGTTCGGACTGGCTGCCAAACACAGCACACCATAGAGACACACAAAGACACACACACACACACACACACACACACGATCACTGGAGTGGGGTAGAGTGAGAGCCCAACTTATGTCTCTGTGAGGGGAGAATGTATCCTCTCTATCTTCCTCTTCACTTTGCCTCCTGTCTTTTTCCTTTCTTAGATCAACTCCCAGAGTGATCACTCCTGCTATTCTTTCTTAGCTTTGCATATGATTAACCTCTGGGACCTATGTTCCTCTCTAATCTGCAGGGTAGCTTTTGAAGGCTTGATAAAATGCCTGTTCTCCTGCCATTTTTTGTCATATAGTAAATTGTCTTTGTATTTAATTTTACTCAGTTATTTAAGTAGTATAGAACTCTATTCATTTTTATTTTAGAACAACAGTAAAAACTCCAACTATAAAAAAAAAATACCCCCATGATTTGAAACCTGGAATGAAACCCTTGTTTAAGGAGTAACAAACTGTACCTCTCATGATGGGTGTTTTCCTGACAAATGTTCTTCTCTGCCTTTGTTCATGCTCTGCAGAATAAGCTGCAACTCTATGTAGAATAAAAACAAAGGATTATGCTGCACACTATCTTAATCAAAAACACTGGATTTCTAAATAGTTCCCCATTTTATTTTTCTTCTGCTACAACAAAAGTAAGTTACAATTATTGCTCTATTTGTTTCCAATCTCAATGAATTAAAATTGTAAGTGAACTTTCAGATGTGACTCAAGTATTTTTTTTTTGTATTTAAGCATTTTCTATTTAACTGATATACAAAATTAATCTTCAATCTACATATGGTTTTAAAAATGAATAGATAATGTATGCTATGCTTTTATTCACTTTTACTTCTGTTAAATTTTAAATTTAAATTTTATGTGAACAAACTCTGGATTATATCTTTCCATTCCTTTTAGAGTTAAACAAAATGTAGGATATTTTAAACATGCATTTTTATATGGTATATTAAGTATATACTAAATTTGTATATGATTATTATATAAAATTTGTATGTAAAACATGTAATTATATAAGTATTATATAAAATCTTCAGATATTACATACTATATGATATATAACTATATTTTATATTTCTACACAGGTTTCTTTTACAAAGTTAAGTACTAAGTACAGATTCAGGTGTTTAGGTTTTTCAAATTCTGGCAGATGGCCTCTGATTTATGATTGGGTGGATGGGTGTTAGACCAATGTTATTCTTTTTAATCACAACATAAAAAAAAAAAAAAACTCAAAAAAGAACAGGGGTTGTGGATATGTTGAAAATAAGCGTTTTATGTATTCCCTATTCCCTACCACTGTAGAAAACAGACTAGAGCATGAATCTAGAAAAGTCATTCTCTGCAGTTTAGACATGGAACACACTTAGAGAGAGCTTGAAGATTAGACTGAGCCGTGCTGTCTCAAAGGATCCCAGCTCGGTGAGCAGAGGCCTTGTCTCCTCCAGCTTCCCCTTCATCTGCTCCAGATGCTCTCTTCTTCCTGCTTTGTTTTCAGCTCCTCCCCAATTAGGGAGAGGTCATCGGATAACAGACAACCTGGGCAAATCAGTGTGGAGCCTTTGGGTTTCCCAGGATACTTTTTATGTCCTCTCATTTCAGAGAAACTCTTCTTTTAGTTGGGTATTTTAAAAGACAATTTGAAGTCGCTTTTTTTTTTCCTATGACAGAAGCCAGAACTCACACTTACAGCCATCCCTTAAAGTTTCATGAAGTGTTTGATATTAAGGCGTTAGTTAATGGTCTCAAAGAATATCATTAAAAGCTTTCCACCAAAGCTAAGTATGTAATGTGAATAAGAAAGAAGCCACTTATGGGGCATAGCTAATTTACACCTTCTCCTAGTAGGACTGAGTCGAGCAGAGAAAAATCCATTCAGTAACAAAAGTTCATATAATGAATCATTCAACTTCATGAAGTAGTTAATTCACTCTCTTACATATTTACAAAAATAGTCCCACAAGTCTTTTAAATCTATATCATTTAGTAAAAAGTATGTAGTAATATTGTTCACAATTCATTTTGTTACTATTTCAAAGAAAAAACCTGAAAATTGTAGATTATTTCAGCAGTATAATTTTAAAACTATAAATAAAGTATGGTTAGTGAATAAAGTATGGTTAGTGTTCTTATATTTGAAATATTGTGTTGTAGTTGAAGCTATACATTATTTTATTAGTGATATCCATCATTTGTGTGACCTTTTCATGAAAACAACCATGTCATATGCAAATCACAAAGCTGAACTTAATTTCCCTGCAAAGTCTGTTCCTCTGGAATGAAGGAAAGCATGCAGAATGGAGAACTACCTCTCAAGGTCAGGAACCTTTAATCTAGCTAGGAGACAGTTCAAATAGAAATTATTACGTTCAAAGTTAGCTTAGGAAATCAGCCTAGCTCAGGAAATAAATCCCTGTACCTTACCAGGGCCTCCAGCTGCCAAGATCTCCTTATAAAATAGATGACATAATTAAGATTTAATATGCTTTTATTGTTTTTCAAGCTCAGAAAAATTTATTAACAATAAAAGTAGACATGAACTTTGATGTGACATAAGTTTCATGACTTCACAGACAGAACACATTTGACACCAAATTATTTTAAAACTATACTGAGAAAAGCATGAACAGTATAGAAATGTAATAATGGTATGCATTTCTGAAATAAGCCAATCTGTCCTTAGATGTTTAGTTTATCAAAATATTTCTCCAGCTATGTTTTCCAAGGTCTGCCATTTGCCACGCAGTCCAAAAAAAAAAAAAAAAAAAACAGTATAATGTAGATTTTATAGATTTTATCATAAAGGTCATATGTAATTTTAAGATAGGAGTATAAAATATAATTCCAATAAAAAAGTGTTACATTTGATAAAATTAAGTGGATAGAATCAAGTTAATCCAGATGAGGCTTGAATGTATTGAAGGGAATTAATCAGATAAAGGGGAGATTCGTTTCCCATTTATATACCAGACTTCTATATTTTAAATGGGATCCTAACATTATTATTCATGAATTTGAACGTCACTAAGATAAAATTAGATCTGGAAGTTATGTAGCAGGAATAATTGAAATATATGAGATAATTAGTCTAGATTTTAATAAATTCTATTAAGACTATATGTTTTCTAAATATAATCCTTCTCTTGCAGAGTCAATGCTGTCTGGAGGAGCAGGTACTTTCAGAATAATTTCAGAAAAATAGCTAGAATGAATTAATTTAAAATAGAGACAAAGTAGTACATTTAAAAAGTTTTCTGTTTACATAGAACTGTTCAATAATAAAATGGACTGATCTTTGAAGAAGTCATGGAAAAACTGTCAAATTGGCCACAGCAATACATATGTATATTAATACACTGTTATAACCATTAATCAATGGAATTAAGTAATTTTAAAAAATGCCTTTAAAGTATTTCTGAATATGAAAATATCTTGTTTTTTTAATTCTCATTTATGTCTATTAACTTTAATTTTAGTATCAATGCTTAGAAATTGGTATATTTCTGATTTGAGAAATAGAAGTGTATTTTCAGTATACAGATGATCTTTAATTGGTGATTCACCTCTCTTGTCACTTACCAGTTTATTATAGTTCAATGTGTTAAGCTATCAGGAAAGTATCTAGTCTGCTGTCAGGTGCAACACACCAGACAACCAGCGTTGCAAGGATCAATAAACTTAACTATTCATACAGTCCTCAGAAGTATGTTCCATGAGGAAATCAATGAAACTGAGTGAGCCTTAGGACAGGGACTGGATGAACTATCAGACCATATTCTAGTTTGTCACATTTGTGATCATGATCCAAGTCTGATGCCATTAAAAGGCCTCAGAGATTTTGAGAGTGACAACGAAGGAGAAGTTTACATAAGTCTAAACCAAGTTAAAATCTAACTGATATGTTTGTTTTGATTTCTTTTATTTAGTAGGTTGTAGTAATTACTTTCAAGAAGAAGCATTGAAAGAACAATGACTTAAATATTAGGACACACTACTGCAAATAGCACTTAAAAGTAATCTGGATTATATAAAATGGACAAATTGCTTAAAGAAATTTTATGCTGAATAAAGTTAAGTTCAATCAAATATGGACTTATAATTGCACATAGAGGCACATTTGTATTAAGTTCTCTGTGTTGTGGGATTTTTTTTAAGATTTTTTATTTGTTATTTTATTTATTTACATTTCTAATATTGTCCCCTTTCCTGGGTTCCCCTCTGCAACCCCACCTGACATGCCCGCTCCAATTATCTACACACTCTTGCCTCACTGTCCTAGTATATGCTGGGCCATGAAGCTTCCAAAGGAACAAGGGCCTCCCCTCCCACTGATGCGAATCTCTGCTACATATGCAGTTGTAGCCATGGGTCCCTCCATGTGTCCTTTTTGATTGGTGGTTTAGTCCTACTCAGAATGGGATATAATCACAGGAGGTAGAGGGAGGGAAGGACTTGGGTGTGAGAGAGGAGGAGGGAAAAGAGGGGGCAGGATCAGGTATGGGAGGAGATAAGGGAGAAGTACAGAGGGTCAGGAAGTTGAAAGGAGGTGTGTAGCAATGGGGGATGGAGAACTGGAGGTAGCTACTAGAAAGCTCCAAATGCCAGGAAAGCAAGAGGCTCCCAGGACCTAATGGGGATGACATTAGCTATAATGCTCACAACAAAGGGGAGAGAGAGTCTGTAGATGCCATTTTCAGTGGATAAGAATGGCCTGCATGGAGCCACACACCTACCTCAAAAATTTTAACCCAGAATTATTCCTGTCTAAAGGAAATTCAGGGACAAAGAGTGGAGCAGAAACTGAAGGAAAGGCCATCCAGATACTGCCCCACATAGGAATTCATTCCATCTGCAGACACCAAACCCAAACACTATTGCTAATACCAAGAAGTGATTGCTAACAGGAGCCTCATATAGCTGTCCCCTGAGAGGCTCAGCCAGGACCTAACCAATAGAGATGTGGATGATCGTTTCCAACCTTCAGACTGAGGAATTGTGCACAAGGACCCCAATGGATGAATTAGGGGAAGGAGTGAAGGAGATGAAGGGGATTGCAACCCCACAGGAAGAATAACAATATTAACTAACGGGAAGCTCCAGGGTGCCCAGAAACTAAACCATTAATGCATGTCATTTTTAAAATAACTAACAATTTGCAAATTACACTAAATATTTTGGCATTCAAATTAAAGCTAACCATCAAATCATTATTAACTTCTAAAAAGACTCGCAACAATCTAGAAAACATACTTCAGTACTATATGAATGATCCATAAATCATTCAAAGACTGTAGTGTGGTCCCTCTTATGTGTAGCAAGTGAGCACTGGTCACAGATTAAAGTTGGCCTCTTCTTATTTTGACATGAAAATTAACCATGAACAATTGTCAAAAATCAAATGTTTTAGATCAAACCATGTGGAGATCCTTGGATTTTCAGGTACTCATAACTCAGAATGCATGTATATTAATATACAAAGTGTCCTTTAAGTAGCCATGATATAAAACCTTGTTTTCTCCAAACAGGGCAACTGTTTACAGATAGGTCTCAGAATGCTGACAGGGTTATCCTCATCTTCTGACCCTTTCTCTCAGTTACCTGTAAGTGGTTCTAACTACACTTAGCCTGCATTGTTTTGAGTGTCCCCAGATTACTTTCTGCACATTTGTCCTGTTTTAGTTACACACACTGGTGCAGATTCTAAGTCCTGCTTTATTTCTGTTTTCAAGAAAGACAGTCTCACAGAAAGTATTATATCTTAATATATTGAGTATATTTCCAGCACATATAAATTTCTTATTGTTATATCTTTCCTAGTTTTTACAGTTACAGTTTCACCCTGATTTACTATCTGTTTATATATATCTCAGCCACTGGTAATACTCTTCATGTTATAAATTTTGTTTTGCTTTGTTTTTCCCTTAAGCTCAAGCTGAAAGCCATACCACATATGATAAACATTCATCCCTTCTTCTTCATTCCAAACTATAACATTTTCTAGCCACTGGTTTGTGCGTATTAATAATTTCTTCACAAAACAGTGTAAATGCTCATAGTCTATCTATCTTATCCATATCTTGTATACAGCACTAAGTAAAAGTGAGCATTTAATAAAGAAATTAACGTATTCTTTGCTAAAATAATCCTATGAGTGACAGGCTTGCTCAGTTGTTCACTGCATGTTAATGCCTCTGTTGCTAAATGTGTGCTTAGGACAAAGTGTCTTCAAATGATTTCAAAATCCTTATTGTCAAATATGTGCATGTACCTGTGAATAAAGTTTCGTAGATTCAGGAATCATTTTTTTTTCCAGAGCAAGTTTAATTTTAGGAGGATCACCTACTAAAATCTTTCAAATCACTCCATTTTGAAAATAAGAAAATGTTATATTAATTCACATTAAATAAGTCAGTATCATAAAATATATCTAACAAACAGTAAAACCTACATAAAATAAGTTTAGCAAAGCATTGTAAATATTTTCCTATACCTGACTTAAAGTCTTGATTCTGGTTCTTTGGTGTAGATTTTGATCTGGACACTACAGTCAAATAGAAAGGAAGAAGTGAAGGATAAGTCTAATAACTGGCTTAGATTTACTAACTCAGAAGAAGCAATGGCTCCTTTAACAGCACAAGTGGCCCTATAGCACAAACTCATACAGGAAATTACATGTGTATTCTGAGTAAACTGGCAACTACGTATTAGGACAGCAGCTGGACTCAGCTCACTTTAAATCTTCATCAACTTATTTAATCCAAAGTTCCAGTACTATAGGTGGAACAGCATTATGAACTAACCAGTACCCTAGAGCTCTTGACTTTAGCTGCATATGTATCAAAAGATGGCCTAGTCGGCCATCACTGGAAAGAGAGGCCCATTGGACACACAAACTTTATATGCCCCAGTACAGGGGAACGCCAGGGCCAAAAAGTGGGATTGGGTGGGTAGGGGAGTGGGGGGGGAGGGTATGGGGGACTTTTGGGATAGCATTGGAAATGTAAATGAGGAAAATACATAATAAAAATATTTTTTAAAAAATCAACACTTGGAATGTTCTGAAACAGGTAGCCATATCCTGGAATAATTAGAGTAGGTGATGTCATGTTTTTATAAAGTACCAAGATGATACAGTGGTTTTATGAATAGCCTGAAAAAACAATTAAACCTCCTGAGATTTACTGTAAATGTAAATGTCAGTTTTATTTCCTCAGAAGAAGGGATGAGAAAAGTGCTGCACCCAAGCTTCATGAATACATGGCTTGACTGACCCATAGCATTTCTTTTTCTTTTTCTTTTCTTTTTTTTTTTTCAAGACAGGGTTTCTCTGTGTAGCCCTGGCTGTCATGGAACTCACTCTGTAGACAAGGTTGTCGTCAAACTCAGAATTTGCCTGCCTCTACCTCCCAAGTTCTGGGATTAAAGGCATGCACCACTAGGCCTAGCCCTGTAATCTTCTCGCCTCCATACAATCTAATCTTCTGCAAATCTGGGTCTTGAGGGCTTAAGCTTCCAGCACCTGTCTGATAACAGGCCTGGAGTGTTTCAGCCACTGAGACTTACTGCTGAATAAATTCACACTCTCTAGCTCTTTCTGAGTTGTGAATGGCTGGTTCAATTTAGCTGGTCTTGCTCAGATGCCCCTCCAAACTGACTGATTCAAATGGGCTTCTCTCAGCTTCTGACTAAATTTCTCTGCTTGGAAAAACTGCCTCTGAACTCCAAAAACCAAACTGAACCATCTGAACTGACTGACTCTCTCCCTTTCACTGCTCTTTAATAGCCTCACTTTCTTATCTGTTCTTGTCAGAGTTTTGGCATATCATATCTCTGACTCTTTCTGCCACATCTTTTTCTGATTCATCACTTTGCCTGTCCCTCAATTAGAGGTCATTGTTTGGAATTAAAGGTATATAGTAAATTGTGTCTGTATTTCAACTGGATCATATCTTTAGATGTGATCCCTTGCAAGAACATCCATGTTGCTAGATTAAAATCCCTCTACATTTTACCGTAAGACAAAGGAAAACTACAAATTAAAACTATCAAAACATTATACAAATTTATTCCATTAATTATATGAGAAATGTTCCAGCAGTATAGATTCTAGAAATGAATAATGTGTTGCAAGCATTTAAAATATGTAGCATGTAAGATAGAAACGTCACAAAAATATCATTAAAAAAGGGTAAGTGGAATGAAGACATTGAACATATAAATGTGGCAGAAAATCTCAGAACACAAAGGAATAGTTAGTACTTACCTTGCTTGCATCAAACACTTGGTCTACTAGTGTACTTAAAAGATTAAAACTATACAAACATGCCAAATGCCACAGAGAAATCCCAAATGGCACTGTCCCTAAACAAAGAAGTATGAATTATCAAGGAAAGTTAGAATTAAAAAAAAAGTTGGTCTTCCTCAGGGAAGAGCACTTTAATTGGTGGTCCCATACTAAATAGTCAGCTCTGAAAACATACATATATGTAACATTATGTGGCCTCAAAAGGAATATATGGTAACCACCTTTGTAAACAATAGTATTGGCAGAGTAAAGATTCCCATGAGTCAAGAAAGAAATCTGGATCCACATAACTCAGTAGCCAGTGTTGGATCAAACATCCAGAGTCTAACCCTGAAAAGTTTATTATAGGCACATTTAAGTAAATGCCTTTTGGTGGGCATGGGACACCTGGTATACTACAATTCCCTGTTCAAAAGGAAGCATAATTACATTTAAACTTCCCAAAGGACTTGCTACTTTTTTCATTGAAATGGATTCTATAGATAGGTTACCTTAAGGTCATGGAGGAGAATCTGGTGTGGTCTCAGTCATACAAAGAGTACAGAAGTCATCTGGGCTATTAGCCACCTTCAGTCATGGCTGTAGGATCCTGGGAGCGACCCTGGCCACACATATCTAGAGTATTAGTCACCTCCAATGCCAGCATTCTAGGCAGAAAAAAAATGGTTATACATCTCTTTTGCTGAAGAGAAAACTCTGTGTGCTTAACATTTCTGGTTTCCCTAATCCTTATTATGTTTATCAATAAGAATATATATATGTATATTCCAAAAATATATTCTTAATATTGAGCCCATTCTTGGTATTGAGCTTTTTATTATTTAACAAATTATCTTTCTTCATATGTGGTACATAAACACATACACACACATACACAAATTCATATATATATATATATATATATATATATATATATATATATATGAATTTGAAGAAGAGCAGGGAGGGATATATGGGAAGGTTTCAAAGAATGAAATGGAAGTAAAAAGTTTTAAATAAAGTATAATATATATATAAACATGCCAGCTGCACACAAAAAAGTAAAAATATAGCATTGCAAGATTTTTTAATATTGAAGAATTTGGAATTTAATATATTTGGAATAATAAAATTTACTTTTCCTTTATTGTATACATTTTGTTTTTAAGAAGAACAAAGTCTTTAAGGATTTTATACAATGTGATTTGTTGTGATGTTTTTCCTCCATACTTTCTCCCAGACCCATCTCTCCTGCCTTACTTACTCAAATTTGTGTTCTCTTTTCTTTATTCAGTCACCAGTTTGTGCTGTACATATATTTTTGGCACAGTCATATTCTACTGGAGTACGGTTCACTAACCAGATGTAGCATTCTTACAGCAAGCTAACTCTTCTTCTCCCAGAAGAATATCCGACTATCAGCAGTTCCTCAAGTAAGGGTTAGACATCCTGCATATTTACCCTTGCTATGCTGAATTGGATCTGACTTGAGCTTGCAAAGAGCATGGACATGTTATCAGAATCTCTGTGACTTCATATGTGCTGCTACTCCACTGTATCAAAAGGACACAACATTCTTGAATTCATCTACCACCTCTGAATCTTACATTCTTCCCACTTTGTCTTTCACAGTGATATCTGAGCCTTTAAAAGATCTGGTGTGATCAGGGATTGATCTAGCCATTTAGGGTTGAACATTCCATAGTTTCTTATTCTCTGCACTTTGTATGTTGTGAATCTCTGAGTCAATTCAATTTTAATCCAAATAGGATGCTTCTTTGATGAGGGTTGAACCATGTATTAATTTAAGTGTAAAAAAATAAGTCATTAGGGGGTCAGTTATTATGATGTCATTTAAACAAAAATGTAATAATATGTTCTCCCTGGGGTTTATGACATATAGCCACAGGTTCTTGGTCTGACAATGGTGTCAGGTAAGGCTTTCGTCTTGTGGATCAGGACTTAAATTCTTTTGGTTTCTCAATGAAATTACTTCTTCCCATGACATTAGTGCTACTACTGGCCTGGTTGGCATGTACTGCCCAGTTAGATTGTAGCTTTCTGAGTTCACAGTTGGGTATAACTGGTGTTTATTTTCTCCTCTGGTAGCATGCATAGAATTTTCAATGCTATAGAATGAAATAGGAGTGATATATCCTGCTTGACATCTACATGTTTTGTTCTTTAATCTCAGCAGGTTTGTTAGTTTGTTTTATCAATATGGTCTTACTGATAATGTTGGGACGTAATAGAAATAAATATAGGGTGCAATATTTCAGAGTCTATATGGCTCCACTGGCCAAGAATTCCAAAAATATATTCTTAATATTGAGCCCATTCTTGGTATTGAGCTTTTTATTATTTAACAAATTATCTTTCTTCATATGTGGTACATAAACACATACACACACACACATACACAAACACACACATGCACATACACACATTCATATATATATATATATATATATATATATATATGTATATACAAACACACACATGAAAATAAACACACATGCATATGCATGCATACACACACCCACACACTCACAGGCATATTGTTCCAACAGTATGATTCTATGATATTTTATTGAAAGTTTTCATTAGTGTTAGTTATCAGACCTGGATTTATTTCTCTACCCTACACTCTTTCTTTCCTCCAACTATACTTAAACCTTGCCAGTTCCATTAATGCCCATAAGCCTTTATACCATTGCTTTCTATCTCCCCTCTCCTGAAAACTCCCTCATTAACATTTATTAATTTCCTAACTTAAATGGTGATTACATGCAATCAAAGATAACATCCACAAATGAGAAAAATAAACTCTAAAAAATTTTATCAGAGTATTAAGAACAACTTCTCTTCTTGCACAGTAGCTTTTATTTGCCAGATACAATTGTCATCTCAGTGGCTTCTTGCTGAATACAGTCACCTTTTGTAGCTCTTTCTGTACTCAGGCTGGCTAGTTCAACTCAGCTCTTCTGGCCCAACTCCTCTCCAAGCTGACTGATTTATATTGGCTTTTCTCAGCTTCTGACCGAATTGGTCTGCTTGACCTCAAGCTAACTCGTGGCAATCTGTTCTAATCTTTTGACTCTTTCTTATTATTTGGCTTTTTCTATTTTCACTTGTGTCTAACACATTTTCTCTACAACCTGTCCTCTGTAAAATTGTCCTGGTAACAGTTGTCTCTTCTCTCTCTTTGAGCTGTTCTCTTAAGTCTCTTCTCATTCCTGGGCTCTTTCTGCTGAGACTATCCATGACTCATTCTGTCAGATCTTTCTCTGTTGTATCACTTTGCCTGTCCCTCATTTAGCCATCACTTTCAATCATGAATGCTTCTTTCTACAAACCAAACTTATGCCTGTTGTTAGGGATTAAATGTGCATACTAAGGGCAGGGGTGACTGTATTAGCAATATATCATTCCAGTTGGCTCATACAGACCTGTGTCTTTGGATGTGATCTTTTCCCAAAGCTGCCATGATGCTTGACTAAAATTCTTTTTACAACTTTTGTTGTTTTTCTACTGTTTTTCTGTATTTTTTTTTGTTAGAGTTCACTACTTTTTAGAGATGTATTTTATTTTCATTAATGAATATCTCTGTATTTATGTGTCCAGTTATGTGCAGATGTCTGAGGCCAAAAGAGGATATAATATCCTCCGGAACTGGAGTGACAAATGGCTATTAGCTTCCCGACTTAAGTGTTGAGAACAGAATTCCAGTCTTTGGAAGAAAGTGCTCCTAACTACTGTACATCTTCCCAGTGTTAATTACTTAGTTTTCAATAGTGTAATTTCTAGACAATTTTGATGTTTGCACGTTTCCTACTGTTTTTTCTAGATTTCTTTATCATTTCAAATTTTAAGAATATAATGTTCTTTAAATAAATATTAAATTGCTTAAAATGACATTCATTTTATTTTGAAAGATGAAAGCAATTGATTAAACATGTTAAGTTTTATTAAATATTTCCTCCAAGTTCTTTGGTACAAAACACTGCCAAATCTTTCTATGATTGTACATAATTTGATTTAGTCATAGTTATACTCTGCCATAGAAAAAAGATCACTAAAATATAATTTAATTATTATTTAAAAGCCAGTGCTAGATAGGATTTAAGGAGCCCGGGAGGTCAAGGACATCATAAAAAAAATCTTCAGAATCAACTACCCTGGTCTAATAGGGGCTTACAGAGACTGATGCGATGACCAGTGATCATGCATGGGTTTGACATAGGTCTCCTAAGTATGTTATAGTAGAATAGCTTGGTATTTTTATGGGACTCCTAACAAAAAGGCTGAGGGCTGCCTCTGACTCCTTTCCTTGCTTTGGGGCTACTTTTTTCAAGGGGAGTGCCTTTTATTACTAAGACTTGATATATCATGTTAGGTTGATATCCATGGGACATCATTCCTTTTCTAAAGAGAAATGGAGGAGCTGTAGATGTAGCAAGAAGGTGGGAAAGCACTTGGGAAGGGACTGAGAAGAGAGGAGAGAGGAAACTGAAGTAAGGATGTATTATATTAGAAAAGAATAAATATTTTTAATGCAATGCTGAATTTGCTTGGTTTTTATTTTGTAGTAATTATCACAGACAATGTTTAATGCAAAAAAACCTATCTTGAAGAAAAAATGGGTCTATTTTCTATAATAAAATATACATATTTTAATATTTATAAGACAGTCTACATATGGCAGCACTTACAGATAATCCCAGCATCAATAGTTTAAGGCTAGAGAATCTTGGATTACTGGTAAACTTGAGAAATCCAGTCAGACCTTGTCTCTAAGAACCAAGTAATAGTAATGAAGCAGAGTGCTCTCTTTCTGGAAAATATTTTTCTTTGTGTTTTTTTCTTCCTGTTTATAAGCTTTCTGTTACAATTAAATATTTGATATAATCAAATTAAAAGTTGCAAAGGCATATTTGGCTCAGTTTTTTAGGTTTTTGTTTACAATAATGCTGTTTCCTGCTTAGTAGTTCTTTAGTTGCAGTGTGAATCAATGGACCTGCAAGCTGCTCTGATGGCTGATGGAAGAAAAAAGAGAAAGCAAGAGGCTCTAGTCATTCTTTTTCAGGTCATAATCCTAGAGATGTAACTTGTTCCTCCAACTAAACTCCACTTCAAAAAGTTTTTCAAAACTTTTTATTGTTTATTGATGAATTTCATGGCATGCACCCCAATCGATCTTCCTTCCCTCCATACCATTCTTCAGGCTTATAACCCTTGCCCCTAAAAAACAAATGTCATGGAATCTGTAATAGGTCACGGTGCATCCTAAAGTATACCGCTTTTTCCTCACATCTTTGCTTGCAAATGTTCATTGCGGTGATTCATTGGTCTGGTTTTAGGCTGCTGGCTTCTTCTACACTATCAATTCTGCATCCTTACTGAGACTTCTCTTGGATATTTTGTTCTTACCCTGTCTCATGGCTATCCTGCAGCTTTGCATTTGCAGGCCCAGCCCCTTCTTGATCTCCAGAAGTTCACTGATGGAGAATATGTTGGAGTGGGCAAACTCAAAGTTATGGATCTGGCCTAGGGTTGTAGCTGAGTTGGTCAGCCTTTCAGCTCTCCCAAGGCTCATCCATAACTGCATCTGTCAAGGGACAGAGCCATCTCTCCTGTCCTGCTCCTTAATGGTTGGGACATTTGGAAGAGTTCATCCTATCCTTCAGCTCACCTGGGCAGCACAGTGGTGCATACCCTGGTGGTGGATGCCTAGCTGAGTTGGCCCCATGAACATGAGTATAGGAGTACTGACCCTACCACTCATTTTGCCTTAGAGTGGCTTGTGTGAGGGAGAAATCCCCCCCACTTTTGCTAGTTACCACTTGCTGTGGGGAGAGAGCTAGAGAGCAAACCTGTCCCCACTGGATGCAGCAGTAGAAAATGCAGGCCCTGCATCTTATTTGGCACCATAGTAGAGTTGACCCTGGTGGCATGGAGATGAGTGAATCTGCTCCAAGGGAATAAAAGATCCACTTCCCAGTTGTGTCTGACGGAGTGGCAGAGGGTTGCAGGAATAGGTCTTTAGCATATGGGTGTGTAGGAAACCTTTCAAATCCATATCACAGAACTCTTCTGCACTTGGTTTTCCCTTGCTTTTCTTATGAGAAAATGTGATTTTTGACCTTAAAAATATTGGCCTGCTGAAATGTTGGAGATTAATTTTAACAAGTGTATGACCGTTTGTATGATTGTTTATGTTGGTGTCATGTTTTGCATTCCCCAGCATTCATATTATCTTATTTTCCTAATTTTAAAGTACAATTTAACTTACTTTTCTTATTTCTGAAAATCCTCTGTGGATAATAACGTTGTATAAGAAGAAATGAATAAGTAATAAGTAGGCAAGCTAACAGGAGCCAACACACTTGGCTTCTCTGTAGCTAAAATTCCCGGAACCATACTTTTTCCCTCAACCCACTCTCTTATCTTTACTTTCCCTTTTCTCATTCATTACAGTAGATTGATAGAATTTTAAATCACTTAATTCCATTTAATGGAATTTTGAGAGTGATAAGAAATTAGGCTAGTGTTTATTGAGCACACTCTAAACATTTTAAGTGTTTAAATATATATCTTCAGTAATTCATCCACTATGTGGTATTCTAGTCAAATCATAATTCATCAGTAAGAGACATGTGGGAATCACTTTGCATTATTTAAGTACCATTCATTGTTAATGAGATATATTATTTAGAATTATACTATCTTATATTTTCTACAGTTCCATCTTTCCTCTCCAGCTTTTTCTTAAAAACAAACAAAACCAAAAAAAACCCAAAACTGTATTTTACTTAACTGTAGACCACAATGCTTGATTTACTCACTATTTCACTTAGTCTTTTACACATTATCATCAGTATTCTGTCTTTGCATTTCAGGAATTCTAAAATATAGAAGGGTCATTGAGAATATGGTCATACAGGATCTGAAATGCTTGCTGTTATTTGTTCAGTTGGAATGAAACTTGAAAGCATATGTT
Source organism: Mus caroli (assembly GCF_978045245.1). NCBI lineage: Eukaryota > Metazoa > Chordata > Mammalia > Rodentia > Muridae > Mus > Mus caroli. Next base: position 81,408,324 of record NW_028227267.1, read on the forward strand.
TGGGCAAGTGTAGTCTTTGAAAATTCCTAGACTTTGGTGTCTCTGACTGAGAGCATTCCTTTCATTGCTTCCTGGACTTTCTTTTATTCTTTCTTCTCTTTGTCATTATAATGTCAGGTTGACTGTATTCCTATTATATTGTAGAAATATAAAAAAGTAGACAGGTGGTTTAGATGTCAATGGTTAAGGAAACAAGAAAGACACTGAAGAAGTCAATCATTTCAGGGTACAAATCACTACAATGTATTGTCATAAAGTTTAAAAGAAAAGGAGATGGTTAATGTTGCCACTAAGATTTATATCAAGAAGTCTGTTTTAATCATGTTTCTATTGCTGTGAAGAAACATCATGACCAAGGCAATTATAATAAGGGAAAAAATTATTACGGGTTTGCTTACAGCTTCAGAAGTTTAGTCCAGTGTCATCATGGCAGGAAGCATGACAGCATGCAGACACAAGCTGGAGTATGTACTGAGAACTTCATCCTGATTTGTATTGGTAGAAGCCTCAAAGTCCACTCCCAGTAACATACTTCCTCAAACAAGACCGAACCTTTTTAAACTTTCTAATCCTTTCAAATAGTGGCATTAACTAATTAAGTGTCCAACTATATATGCATATGGGCTTCATGTTATTCAGACTACTACAGTCTTTCTTACTACTCTTCACAGCCTTGTCAGAAAAATTTAGGTTCTTAACACTGCTTTGGAATTAGGCTCTAGCTTAAAGAGAAGGCTGTATAACAAAGAGGGCAATGAAAATACACCTTGGCAAATGTTGGTAGCATTCTTGTCTTCCCTTAACTGGACTAGATGGGTCTAACTCATACATGGCATACATCTAGAAGACTAGAGAGATTCAACAATCAAAGAGTCTGCAAAGTTAGAAAGAATTATTCCTTCTGAGTAGCCCTAGAAGTTTGTTGTACAAAGTGTTGATTGATCAAGGGCCAGTCAAGAGGAACAAGAAGGACTCTAACTTAAGATTCATTCATTGGTCACCAAAGGATTATTAAATTCAACTTTAAGTCCTCAAAGATACAAAAAGTTCTGTGCCAAAAGTGTGAAAGAGTACTTGTGTCCCAGAAAAAGCCTCTGTGAACACATGACACCACCTCAAGAGAGCTTCAATATTCCATATAAGATGATTCTTCCTAGAAATGAAGAAAACCACAAAACTAAAATTAAAAAAAATAATTAAATTGAAGGCAATAAAGTTGAGAAAATTTATTTTTTTAATAAGCTAGAAACTATGTTCATCTTTTGTTTTCATTTTCTTTAGATAGTAGAGGTTCTGGGCATGAACAAGCACAAGACCAGATGATCGTTGCCTGTGACCATGTGGCCAGGAAGAGTATGAGCCCAAGATGCCCATCAGTCTGGCACCAGACAGGTTGCTAGTCTGAGACAACCACTATTCTGACAGTGTCAAGGCCTGGATTGATTTTCAGCAAGCCCAAGACAAGATGAGATCACTCAGAAGAAACCTCACTTGAGACCCCTAACTCCTAGCAAGAGAGAGTGTTATAGGGCTGCCAGTCTGTTGCCATGGAGCATACATCAGGAGCAAGCCTGAGACTACCACCACCACACAGGCCTGGGTGGGCACACCATGCCAGAGATAACCCATGCCTGATCATGGGTGAGCCTTAGCGCTCCTGAGACCATTTCTGAAACCACTCCAGATACCCAAAGACCCTAGGTGCCACTAAAAAGAATTCTTTACACCATGAATTCACCATGGTGGTAGAATTCCACCATGACTCCATCGGGGTACTAGGCTGTACTGGGCCACATATGGGTCCATTACTGAAACACCTGAGGTCTGGGGCACCAAAGGATACCTTTGGCATAGGTCTGGCCTCATCCCTTGCCTGGGCATATTGAGAGCTAGCCCTGTGGTCTTAGGAGTAAGAGAGCTGAACTCATAGCTAGCCAGCTGCAGCTGTGAGAGAGAACAGAACTGAACTGAACCTGTAGTCATCAGAGTGGGAGATCTGGGCCCTGGCTCTTGCAGCTGAGGCTTTGAATGAGCCAGCCAGGGTAGGACAGCAGAGCTTGCCTCGGAAGTCTAGGTGCAGAACAGCTGGTGAGCAAACAAGCTCAGATACAGCTCAGGCTCAGGTTTACTCCAACATCTACCCCATTGATGAACTGCTGAAGTGTGTAAAGGGGCCTGCCTACTGGTCCAAAAGTACAGAATCTCTGTGAAAAAGGCCAACAAGATATTTGAGAGGCATTTCAGTGAGGTTTCACAAATGATACTGTAGCAGAAGCCAGAGACTTTGAATCAGACCAAGCACTGATTGCAATGAACATTTGCAAGGAAAACAGAGTGGGAACAAAAGGAAGTGTGGGATACAATGTGAAACACTGAAGATTCCACGATAAGATTTTTTTTTCCTTTTTTGGGGAGGAGGTAGCAAGAGTGCCACATGGGAGGTGCAAGATATACAATTCACAAAGAACCACTAAAATTTTTAAAGAGAAAACACTAGAATTCAGGGGCAAACTGTTAACTTTACTGTAAAAATATTCTAACATTTTCTGTCTCTGAAAGTGAATACAAAGATAATGTTTTGAAAATAAAATTAAAAAGAAAATAGTTGACATATGATTTTTCTGATTTCATTTTCTCCTCCTAAATACCCCAAGTGTCTTAACACCTAGTTTCTCCCATCTGAATTCATATACTTTTATTCTGTCTCTTCTTAGGAAACAAAGAAACATCTAAAACATAATAATAAAAGAAAACAAACAGAAATAGGACAAAGCAAACAAAATCCCAAAAGAACATGTAACTAGAAACCATAATACATACTTGAATGACCTGTAAAGAATTTTCTTTTCTTAAGCAAGTCATTTGCTTGCATAATGAAGTTGAAAATAATCCTCAGGTATCCAAGCTCACTGAAGTATTTTCTTCTAAGAACTCAACAAAAAGTCACATACGTATCTTTACTTATCTACTAATTAAAATCTGTTGCTGAAAATATCATACTGAATTAAACCATATGAACAGAAGAATGCATTTTCTCAAAGGAGAAAAACATCTGGACAATGTAACTTCTTCCGCTATCAACAATTACCTCCTCAATCCTTACTAACTCTAATCCAAATTAAAATAATATCTCAATCCTATAGCTGTACCACCACATTCTATGGAAATTTACAACATGAATGCCTGTATGAAGTTTTAATTCCAATCCAGTCCTTAAAAATTTTTATTAGTTATTTAATTTATTTACATTTCAAATGTTATCTCCCTTCCTGCTTCCCTCTCCACAAACCCACTATCCTACCACCACACCCTGCTTCTAAGATGGTGCTCCCAGAATGAGCCCTAGCATTCTCCTATGCTGAGGCATCGAGCCTTCACAGGACCAAGGATCTCCCTTTCATTGATGCTAGATAAGACAAGCCTCTGTTACATATGCAGCTGGAACCATGGGTGCCTCCATTATTACACTTTGGTTGGTGATTTAATCCCTGACAGCTCTGGGGTATCTGCTTGGTTGATAATGTTGTTCTTGCTATGGGTTTGCAAACCCTTTCAGCTCCTTCCAATCCAATTGCAAGCATCTTTCTCTTCTATGATTTCATTCATTTTCAACCTTCAAGATATATAAGTATCATTTTCAATAATTTCTATAACCTTGATGATTACTAGTCTGCAACCAAGGCCCACTTCCAGTGTTCTTCAACTTCACATTTTTTAAAAGTCTAATGTGACACTTGATCACATTTTACAAAAGCTAAACCAAATCTCCATTCTGTTTATTCAATTAATTTTGAGGGTAACAATTAAGAAGACCAAATTTGTGTTTGTAAATATTTAAATGACAGTACACCTAGAAGTTCTAGAACTAAAGGAAGCAAATTCACCCTAGAGGAGTAGATGGCAGGAAATAATCAAACTCAGGGGTGAAATCAACCAAGTGGAAACAAAAAGAATTATTCAAAGAATCAACTAAACCAGGAGTTGGTTCTTTGAGAAAATCAACAAGATAGATAAACCCTTAGCCAGATTCACTAGAGGGCACAGGGACAACATCCTAATTAACAAAATAAGAAATGAAAAGGGATACATAACAACAGAACCTGAGGAAATCCAAAACACCATCAGATCCTTCTACAAACAGCAATACTCTACAAAATGGGAAAGCCTGGATGAAATGGACCAATTTATAGACAGATACCATGGACAAGTGTTAAATCAGGGACAGATTCATATCCTAAACAGTCCTATATCCCCTAAAGAAATAGAAGCAGTCATTAATAGTCACACAACCAAAAAAAGGCCAGGACCATATGGGTTTAGTGCAGAGTTCTATCAGAACTTCAAAGAAGACCTAATTCCAGTTCTTCTCAAAACACTCCACAAAATAGAAACAGAAGGCACTCTTCCTAGTTCATTATATGAAACCACAATTACTCTGATTCCTAAACCACATGAAGACCCAACAGAGACAGAGAACTTCAGAATATTGAAGAATATCAATGCAAAATTACTCAATAAAATCCTCGCAAACCGAATCCAAGAAAGCATCAAAACCGTCATCCACCATGACCAAGTATGCTTCATTCCAGGGATGCAGGGATGGTTTATTATGTGGAAATCCATCAACCTAATCCACTATATAGACATATTCAAAGGCAAAAACCACATGATCATCTAGTTAGATGCTGAAAAAGCATTTGACAAAATCCAACATCCATTCATGATAATAGTCTTGGAAAGATCAAGGATTCAAAGCCAATACCTAAACATAATAAAAGCAATAAATAGCAAACCAGTAGCCGACATCAAAGTAAATGGAGAGAAGCTGGAAGCAATCCCACTAAAATCCATGACTAGAAAAGGGTACCCACTCTCTCCTTACCAATTCAATATAGTACTTCAAGTCCTACCCAGAGCAATTAGACAACAATTGAGGTCAAGGGGATACAAATTGGAAAGGAAGAATTCCAAATATCACTATTTGCAAATGATATGAAAGTATATATTATTAACCCTAAAAATTCCACCAGAGAACTCCTAAACCTGACAAATAGCTTCAGTGAAATAGATGGATATAAAATTAACTCAAACAAATCAATGGCCATTTTCTACACAAAGGATAAACAGGCTAACAAAGTAGTTAGGGAAACAACACCCTTCACAATAGTCACAAATAATATAAACTACCTTGGTGTGATTCTAAGCAAGGAAGTGAAAGATCTATGTGATAAGAACTTCAAGTCTCTGACCAAAAAAATCAAAGATCTCAGGAGACAGAAAGATCTCCCATGCTCATGGATTGGCAGGATCAATATATTAAAAATGGCTACCTTGCCTAAAGCAATCTACAGATTCAATGAAATCCCCATCAACATTCCAACTCAGTTCTTCAAAGAATTAGTAAAGGCAATTTTCAAATTCATCTGGAATAATAAAAAACCTAGAATAGCAAAAATACTTCTGAATGATAAAAGAATTTCTTTTGGAATCACCATGCTTGACCTCAAGCTATGCTACAGAGCAAATGTAATAAAAACAGCACGGTACTGGTATAGCGACAGACAAGTAGATCAATGGAATAAAATTGAAGACACAGAAATGAACCCACACACCTATGGTGACTTGATCTTTGACAAGGGAGCTAAGACCATCCAGTGGAAAAACGACAGCATTTTCAACAAAAGGTGCTGGCACAACTGGCGGTTAACATTGAGAAGAATGAGAATTGATCCATTCCTATCTCCTTGTACTAAGGTCAAATCTAAGTGTATTAAGGAACTCCACATAAAACCAGAGACACTGAAACTTATAGAGGAGAAAGTAGGGAAAAGCCTCGAAGATATGGGTACAGGGGAAAAATTCCTGAATAGAGCAGCAATGGCTTGTGCTGTAAAATCGAGAATCGACAAATGGGACCTCATAAAATTGCAAAGCTTCTGTAAGGCAAAAGACACATTCAATAAGACAAAAAGGCCACCAAAAGATTGGGAAAGGATCTTTACCTATCCTAAATCAGATAGGGAACTAATATCCAATATATATAAAGAACTCAATAAGGTGGACTCCAGAAAATAAATTAACCCATTAAAAAATGGGGCTCAGAGCTAAACAAAGAATTCTCACCTGAGGAATATCAAATGGCTGAGAAGCACCTGAAAAAATGTTCAGCATCCTTAATCATCAGGGAAATGCCAATCAAAACAACCCTGAGATTCCACCTTACACCAGTCCGAATGGCTAAGATCAAAAATTCAGGTGACAGCAGATGCTGGTGAGAATGTGGAGAAAGAGGAACACTCCTCCATTGTTGGTTGGATTGCAAGCTTGTACAACCACTCTGGAAATCAGTCTGGGGTTCCTCAGAAAATTGGACATAGTACTACCAGAGTATCCTGCAATACTTCTCCTAGGCATATATCTAGAAGATGTTCCAACCGGTAAGAAGGACACATGCTCCACTATGTTCATAGCAGCCTTATTTATAATAGCCAGAAGCTGGAAAGAACCCAGATGCCCCTCAACAGAGGAATGGATACAGAAATGTGGTACATTTACACAATTCAGCTATTAAAAAGAATGAATTTATGAAATTCCTAGGCAAATGGTTGGACCTGGTGGGCATCATCCTGAGTGAGGTAACCCAATCACAAAAGAACTCACACAATATGTACTCACTGATACGTGGATATTAGCCCCAAAAGTTAGAATACCAAAGATATAAGATACAATTTGCTAAATGCATGAAACTCCAGAAGAACGAATACCAAAGTTTGGACACTTTGCCCCTTTTTAGAATTGGGAACGAAACACCCATGGAACGAGTTACAGATACAAAGTTTGGAGCTGAGACAAAAGGATGGACCATCCAGGGACTGCTGCACTGGGGGATCCATCCCATAATCAGCCACCAAATACAGCCACTATTGCATATGCCATCAAGATTTTGCTGAAAGGACCCAGATATAGATGTCTCTTGTGAGACTATGCCAGGGCCTAGCAAACACAGAAGTGGATGATCACAGTCATCTATAGGATGGGACACAGGGCCCCCAATGTAGGAGCTAGAGAAAGTACCCAAAGAGCTGAAGGGCTTTGCAATCCTATAGGTGGAACAACAATATGAACTAACCCGTAACCCCAGAGCTCTTGTCTCTAACTTCATATATAGTAGAAGATGGCCTAGTTGGCCATCTTTGGGAAGAGAGGCCCCTTGGTCTTTCAAACTTTATATGTCCTAGTACAGGGGAACACCAGGGCCAAGAAGCAGTATTGGGTGGGTAGGGAGCAGGGAAGGGGAGTGTATAGGGGACTTTCGGGATAGCATTTGAAATATAAATGAAGAAAATACCTAATAAAAATTGGAAAAAAACTAACTTGTTTAGCTATATGCATATGCTAAGTCAATATTTCTAAATTATAAAATTGTACATCATGTTACCCAACTGTTTTCATATTTCTACCTATTTTAAAGAACAAAAATTTCTAGAGTATACAACTAACTAGCCATTAATTTTATCATTTGAAAGTCCCTTTGAAAATCATTTTTTGTCATTGAAATGAGAAAAAGATTGAGAATAAAATAACAAGGTAGACAACTGGGGATAAGAGGTTGCAATATATATATATATATATATATATATATATATATATATATATATATACACACACACACACACACACAAATATACATACATTATTAGAAGTAGGCTGAACGTGCTAGTGCACACCTGCAATACAATGCCTAGAAGGCTAAAGCAGAAACAAGGTGCCTACTTGGCCAGGTGATCTGGGCTACATAATTTCATATTACCTCTCTATATATACATATCTTCTCTACATATGTTGAGTAATCATATATGTAATTTAAGTATATGTACATGTAATTATAATTATATATACATAAGTATTGATTATAAGAAATGTAAATGTGGGGGCTTCGTAGTTCTTTACCTTCCTTGATACCTGAAAGTCAAAATTAAAAAGAAGATCCTGATAACACCATATAAATCATAAAATAACCAGAATGTTACAGGCAATATTTCTTTGCAAATAAAAAGGAAATATTTTGAGTTTTCCCAGAAAGGCCTACAGCATTTGCAAACATAGGTCAGCACAGTGCAGAGTAACCATTCACACATGTAATTTTGAAAGAAAAATGACAGTAAGCTGCAGATGTAGGAACTTTCAGAGTGGTTGGCATTTGAGGCCCTTGTTTTGTCTCAAGGCTGTGCTAAGTAGTGACAACCTGGATTTATTAGTTTTATTTCTATTTTTTCTCTTTGTCTACCTACCCATCATCTCCTTTAGCAAAGTAAACCACATACTGCATCACCTCAAAAACTATGATTATAGCATTACTCTACAAAGTATTACCTAACAGAATTCTGTTTGCTGTTCTTCAGCTCTCTTCTACTTCCTAACTTCCTGATATTTTAAATATTTTATATATCCCTTAAAATTCCATATGCCTATAGAATATGTTGAGCATATCAATTCCCTACTGAACAAATCCGAGCTCCTTGATGCCCTCAGCATGTCCCAATCCCAATTTATTGTGCTCTAATTTTCCAAATCCCAAAGTCTAATTAGTGCTGCCCATCTGCAAATCATGGGGTGAGAACACAGGAAATGTTCCAGTGGCCACACTGCTAAACAATACTGACTCTCTCCACCCAGCAGCAATCACTAGATTATAGTTCCTTAGTTAGAAGTGGTGCATAAGTGGGAGTGGGTGGGTTGGTAAGCAAGAGTAGGGGTATAGGGGGTTTTTGGAGGGGAAACCAAGAAAGGGAATAACATTTGAAATGCAAATAAAGAAAATATCTAGTAAAAAAAAAAAGAAGTGGTACATAATGTGCAACAATTTATACAACTCATCACTGTTTGAATTTCCAAAGGCCTGAGTTCATGAGTGCAATATCCATGTCAGGCCAAAACCTACCAACCAACCAACCAACCAACCAACCAACCAACCAACCAACCAACCCACCAACCAACCAACCAACCAACCAACTGCATTTCACAGCACTGTCTTAGCCTCCAGCTCTTACATTTTTTCTAGTCTCTTATTGGACAATGTGGTATGAATCTTGGTGGGAAAGGGGGGGGTTTACACATTTATTCTGTTTTTATGGTTGATTGCTCACTTTTACCAATCCTCAGCACTTTGCCCTGTTATGTGTCTCTGCATTAGTCATCGTGTACTGTAAACTGAAGCTTCTCTGGCCAAAGGTAGAGTCCAACAAAGCTATTTTATATGCATGCATACATACATATACAGCAGTTTGCAAGCATGATCATTTAGAAAAGAAAAATAGTACATTCCTCCCTAGGGCCTTCTTAGACCTCCCTAGCTATGGACTTTAACCAGGACAATACCAGGCATCAGTTCTCTTTGAGGGAACAGCTCTCATATATGATAAGACAGTGACTGCTTACCTCCATATCCATAGTGCCACTACTGCAGCACTAAATGCACCATGTCTGAAATGTCAGTATTGTACCATGGGACATCATTCCAGAGCAATGTCATTTATCATTCAATGTTCTCAATGGGACCTTACAGTTCCTTAAAAGTAATTCGAAGGGGAAACTTTGCAACTGAATTCTTCATGCCAGGTAAACTAAGTTTGTGGTATTTTCAGTGGTATGGTCTTACCATCTAATTGTAGTAGGGACCTAAGTGTGTAGGGATCTTGTGTTATTTGGAAGACTTCTAGGAACTTTATGACCAGTAACTCAGAGGGATGTATCCTTGTAACATGTATCCCCTGAGAATAGCGCTGTACACCAATGGAGGGTAACACTCTTCAAAAAATTTTAAGTAAATTTTAATTATTTACAAACTAGTGAACTAATAAGGATTTTTGTATGTGATTTAGTTTTGGTTAATCAACCCTCTACCATATATTCATCCTCACACTTCAGACCCAGACATGCTTAAACTGTAAACGCTAATTTACCCCTTTCATATCATAGTTATGTTTTGCTGTATTTATAACTACATGATAATAAGTTTCCATATAGCTTTTTCATATGCCCTTCATTTTGGCTTACTCTCACTCCCACATCCTTGCTTCTATGACCACCTCACCACCTCCATGCTTAAAACTGAATGCTTCCAATATCCTACTTCTCTACTTTAGTATATCTATATTCTGTTTCCCTACATACCACAAATACACACCTCCTCAGTAGCCCCTTTCTAGTATCTTGTTTTCCCATTTTCTTCAATTTAAACATACAAGACAAATGTCTCAAAGCTAGGAATCACATATGAACAGAAATGTGGTTATGTCTGTTGCAGGAAATATTAAGTAAGTGGCAATATCCCACACTATGCCCAGCTACTCTCTGTGCAGTCTCGCTGATGTGTGGTGGTCTTCCCAGCTCCTGTTCACCTGCCTCATAGCTGTCCGTACCTTCTCTGCCATCCACACCCTATGGTCAGCTGTCCCAAATTCCAGTAACCGAGTAAATCAAAACTCTAGAAGCTTATAGTTATAAATCAGTCAGATTTGTATATCAATAAATTCTCAATTCACAAGGTGCCCACACAATAACTTATGAGTCTGATGGACTTCAGTCAGTATTGTTTCACTTTGAAACAGTTAAAAATTTCATGATTATATCCACTTATCAGTGAGTACATATCATTTGAGTTCTTTTGTGATTGGGTTACCTCACTCAGGATAATGCCCTCCAGGTCCAACCATTTGCCTAGGAATTTCATAAATTCATTCTTTTTAATAGCTGAGTAGTGTACAGGGGAACACCAGGGCCAAAAAGTGGGAATGGGTGGGTAGGGGAGTGGGGGGAAGGGTATGGGGGACTTTTTGGATAGCATTGGAAATGTAATTGAGGAAAATATGTAATAAAAAATTTAAAAAATTTAAAAAATTTCATGATTAAACTTTTCTTTACAGCTGCATTATGCTGTAAAGAATAAATTCTATTATGCATATTTATCTTATTCTCATTATCCATTCACCCATTAAAGGACATCTAGACTGATTCCACCTCCTATGTATTACATATAGAACAGCAATTAACATGTATGTGCACATATCTCTGTAGTAGAATATAAAGTCCCTTGGGTATATGATTTGTGAGTGGTAGAGCTAGGTCATATGGTTCTATTTCTGGATATCTGAGAAGTTTTGAGACTGATTTCAAACAGAATTTGTCTAGTTTCTTATCTGCTGGTATGGACCCAATGTACCCTACATAGGGAAAAAGGATTTATTTGGGGGGGGGGGGCTTACAATCCAAAGCTGTAGTCCAAGATTTTACAAAAGTCCAAGCTGAATTCAACCAGTCAGTCCCATTATATTAATATGTGAAGGCAGAAAGAAGCACTTGAATTCACAGCACTACTTTCTTATCTAGTTATTCCCAGTCTTAATTCAGTGCAGGAACTCTTGCCTAGGTGATGGTGCCGCCCACATTGTGTAAAAAAGCCTGGGACTTGCTGACTTAATCAACAACCAAGACCATTCCCATAGACAAGTGTCCAGGTCAACATAATCTAGACAATTGCTTGATTGAGACTCTTATCTCAGGTAAGTCTAATAGTACCAAACTGAGAGTGAAATCTAATCACTTAACCTAGTGAAAACTAATCACTTAACCTAGTTGTCCTCCTCAGATCCCTGAGTTATGAGGTTGTAAACCATCATGATCTTTTTATTGTTATTTTTTCTAGTTTTCAACTCTATTTGGCTTTTGTTTTGTTTATTTTAAATTATTCTTCAATATGTCTCATCCTAACCAGTTTCACCTTCCTTCTCTCCTCCCAGTCCCTCTCCCCACCTCCATTTGCTCCAGATCTATGTCCCCAACTTTTTCCTTCAGAAAAAAAGTCCTCCCAGGAATATCAACAATTATAGCATAACAAGTTAGAAATATTAGTCACATACCCTCATATCATGTCTGGTGTTCAAGTAGGAGGAAAAGGATCCCAAAAGCAGACAAAAGCAATCAGAGAAAATCTTCAACCTATATTTAGTCCTGTCCACCAGATGTGCTGTGGTAAAAGTGGTACAGAACTTCTGGGAATGGCCAACCAATGATTGATCCTACCTGAGACCCATGCCATGAGGATGAATCCATAAATGACATACCCAGAAGGCCAGGAAACAGAGGCTAGATAGAGAACTAGCCTAGAGCCAAACATGACTGGGGGTGGAGTCAGTGAAATTATTCCTAAGGATGCTATGTAAAGAGGAGCTTATCATTGCCCCCACTTAGTTTATTTACAATATTTCTTCAGGACCATTATGTTAATGTTTTTGTCTTTTAACAGATTTGTTCAGCTGTTGAAATTTAACCCAAATCTTAGCTGTGTTATTGTAGATGTTATGTGAGGATAGAAATTGTGTATGAGGAAGATTTTGTTTTCCTGCCTGTAATAATGTTGCTATATATTTTTTAAAAAAGTAAAACTTGTAGGCATGGGCTTTCTCATGTCATATCATCTTCCATTTAAGGATATACGACTTCCCTTCCATAGGAAAAATATCACCTTTTAATATACCCTTAGAAAGAAGATGTCCTCAGCTTCAGCTCCCAACACTGTGGTCTTGAACTCGTAGACTCTATAATCATGCAAGAAAATTCACGCAAAAAATTTCCTTTCCTAGGACTATATACATGCATACATATGCATTTGTTTGTAATTTTACTCTCTTTCTATAACATCAGTGCCTTCATTATCATTACTTTAATCTTAAGAGGAATGAGACTTTTAAAATTTATCTTATGATTTTCATTAATAGGCTTTTGATTTTTTTTATGTGAACATTCAGCCATTTTGGAATTAGATGTGTGCCCATTTATAAATCTTTGGATGCACTCACCTGAGAGACATCCTTTCTCCAGCCACTCATAATGCACACATGAACACTGTATCATAGCTGGGAATAGACCACAAAGATAAGAGATATGCTCATGATCTATGAGAAAATTATGATGCCTTTAAGGTCATCACAATAATGAATTTTGAAGCATCTGGAAAGACAGAGTATAGTGGATATAAGAAGAGTTAGTTTTACATTGAGGAACATGATGGCAACAGCAACAGAAAATGTTTGTTTATTCATGTCTCTCTGTGTCAATCCTGAAAATAAAAAACAAATATAAATATATAAATTGAACTTATGTTTTTATTTATTTCCAGTCAAAGTTGATTATTTTTAAACTATTATCATCATAATACAGTAATATATTAAATAACATAAATATAATGATGCATCTGATCCACCACTCACTATACACACACATACACACATGTACACACATGTATATGTGTGTATATGAATACAAATTGCATATATATATATATATATATATTTACTGTAAAACAAAATAATGGGAAATCAAAGGATCTTATTTTTTACTTTATATGTCACAGTGATTTTGAAGGGCAAATGTTAATGGACTAATTCCATGGAATTAATAATGTAAGAACTTCTTTATTTTCCTTAGTACTTTGCACAAGGGCTGGTAAACATCATTGTTTTTAAGAGATAGATGTTTGCTATTGGACTAGACTTTTACAATGAAGAGGAGAATTGTCCCAAAGAACTACTTCTAAACAGGTCCATAACCCCCTTTTCCTATAAAACTGCTTCTTTTTTTTCCCTGGTCAGTGGGCTAGAGGGGAGTTTGAACCACTTTAGAAACATAAATAAAGTAGATTTAGAAAATTCTGAACCGACTATAGACCTAGAACTTACCTCCCTTTCCTCTGAGAGTAGCTACTGCTACTAATCAGAGAGCATTTTTATAGCTACACAAGTACTATTATTACTGAACTAAATTTTAGGAATCTGATATGAAAGACATGCCTCATTTTTTCCTATATCATAATACTTGTAGAGGAAAACAAAAAGAAAATGTTGTCTAGGTACCTTTACTTAAATTTATATCGAATGAAAAAACAATATTCAGTTTACATCAAATGCATTTAATTAAATTTTTCCATGAGTCAAATCCCTTTCTTAGGTGTTCATATGTTCAGATTTAGCTTTCAGATTACTATTATGTCTTAAAATTTGAGATTTATCAACGTATAAATAGACTTTTAGAAGAAAACTAAATATCAAATTTAAGAATGGTTTATGAATATTCTTTTCATTTTTGAAATATTGCATACATACGATACTAACTGTCTTAGTCAGGGTTTCTATTCCTGCACAAACATCATGACCAAGAAGCATTTGGGGAGGTAAGGGTTTATTCGGCTTACACTTCCATGCTGCTGTTGATCACCAAAGGAAGTCAGGACTGGAACTCAAGCAGGTCAGAAAGCAGGAGCTGATGCAGAGGCCATGGAGGGATGTTACTTACTAGATTGCTTCCCCTAGCTTGCTTAGCCTGCTCTCTTATAGAACCAAGACTACCAGCCCAGAGATGGTCCCACCCACAATGGGCCTTTCCCCCTTGATCACTAATTGAGAAAATGCCTTACAGTTGTGTCTCATGGAGGCATTTCCTCAACTGAAGCTCCTTTCTCTGTGATAACTCCAGCTGTGTCAAGTTGACACAAAACTACTCAGTACAATTGACCCCTTGTCAACTTGACACACAAATACATCACTAGTAAGCCTCAACCCTTACATTCTTATTCGTCCCCAAAGTCTAAATAACTTTAAATGTCCCACAGTCTTTAAATAGTCTTAAAATATAAATCTCTTTAAAATATCCATCTCTTTTAAAATCCAAAGTCTTTTTACAATTAAAAGTCTCTTAATTGTGGGTTCCATTAAAATAGTTTCTTCCTTCAAGAGGGAAAATATCAGAGCACAGTCACAAGCAAAAGGAAAAAAATCAATCTCCAACCATCCAATGTCTGGGATCCAACTCACGGTCTTCTGGGCTCCTCCAAGGGCGTGGGTCACTTTTCCAGCCATGCCCTTTGTAGCACATGCATCGTCCTCTAGGCTCCAGATGCCTGTAGTCCACTGCTGCTGCTCTTGGTGGTTATCTCATGGTACTGGCATCTCCAAAACACTGCATGACCCCTTCAGTCCTGGGCCATCAATTGTAACTGAGGCTGTACCTTCACCAATGGCCTTCCATGGCCTCTCACAGTGCTGAGCCTCAGCTGCTCTTCGTGACCCCTTCATGCCTTCAAAACCAGTACCACCTGGGTGACTCTTACACATTATCAAGTCCTGCTGCAGCACGAAGTAGAACTTTGGTTATCTCTGGATCACAGTCTTTTTTTGCTCTCAGAAAACACTTGCCAGAAGATGTAACCTCAATGATGCTGGTCTCTTCTTAATCACCACTAATTTCTTAGCTCCAGCTGACCATCAATAGTCCATCAATAGTCCCAGTAATACAAAAGTTTCACTTTACTAGTTCTGGTATCTTGTTAATCACAGCTGGTTCTTCAGTCCCAGCTAACCAGAACCACAGAATCTTCACAATCAAAGTAACAATGGTCCTGAAAAGAGTCTTTAATTTTCCCTCTGAAATTTCACAAGCCAGGCCTCCATTTTCTTCACTATTCTCAACATTATCTTCCAAGCTCCTACACAACATCTCACGGAGCTCTTAACACAGAATGGATCTTCTGGCTGAAAGTTCCAAAGTCCTTCCACAGTGCTCCCCTAAACATAGTCAGGTTGTTACAGGAGTACCCCACTATGCTGGTACCAATTTATCTTAGGGTCTCTATTCCTGCACAAACATCATGACCAAGAAGCAATTGGGGAGGAAAGTGTTTACTCAGCTTATATTTCCATACTGCTGTTGATCACCAAAGGATGCAGGATTGGAACTTAAGCAAGTCACAAATCAGGAACTGATGCAGAAATCATGGAGGGATGTTCTCTACTGGCTTGCTTCCCCTGGCTTGCTCAGCCTGCTCTCTTATAGAACCAAGACTACCAGCCCAGAGATGGCCCCACCCAAAAAGGGCCTTTCCCCTTTGATCACTATTTGAGAAAATGCCTTACAATTATATCTCATGGAGGCATTTCCTCAACTGAAGCTTCTTTCTCTGTGATAACTCCAGCTGTGTCAAGTTGACACAAAACTAGCCTATACACTAGCTGACAAAAAAAAAAAAAAAAAAAAAACACATGATTTTACGTTGGAAGTATGACAGTAATTTGAAATAAAGAATTTTATAAACTCAAGTGTCATATCTTCAAATACATGGGTCATTATGCTGGGATATGGTCTGCTTTGTCCTGCACTGTCTTATGTATCACTAGCTTTATATTTTTAGATATGTGTATTTTTTTTTCTGAAATCTTCATAGAGGTTAGAATTACTCTGCGGCCATCAGGAGGTG
The DNA here is from genome assembly GCF_978045245.1 of Mus caroli. NCBI lineage: Eukaryota > Metazoa > Chordata > Mammalia > Rodentia > Muridae > Mus > Mus caroli. The sequence continues at coordinate 81,424,630 of NW_028227267.1, forward strand.
CTCTCAAAGCAATGAAGATAGAATGTCCTTGTATGAAGGGTTAAATGAGGAATTATTGTTCTGTCAGTTGGGAAGGAGAGTGTATATTTTGTCAGTCTGTGTGATCAATCTATTTAAAACTATAGCTTATAATTCTTTGGACTAAAGTTTAACAATTGGAACATTATGCATGAGCAGCATTATTTCCTTCATATACTCTCATAAAGAATTATACATTGTCATCATACTTAGTAATTATGTTGAAAAAATATAATTACACATTATAATGCATTTTCAGCATTACACACAATTAACCTAAAAAACAATTATTCTATGAATAATTCATTATTTATCTAAAAAACTTTTCATATCAAGGATTGTTAGAGGTTTTTAGGAAGAATGAACAACCAAATAGAAACCACTAAAATAGTAACTATCTTTTTCCTGGTTTGTCAAGGGAAAAATAGATATTTTCTTATGTAACTTAATGAAGGCTATGCTTGACTAATATGCAATGCCTGCATCTATACCAATATGTTGAATCTGAGAACATCCTTGGCAGAGAAGACATGTAGAAAAGTACATCCTATTAGCAATGTGAGGCCTACATCCAGTTTTGTCATTACCAGAGACCAGCTGTCTCCCTGTTAGCTGACTTTCACAGACTGTTCCTATTCATGTTAAATTGTTTAACTATGATATGGATAACATTTCACCACATGGCTTAGTTTGTATATATCATATTTTGTTATTCAAGTATTCTATTTTGGTTATGTCTCATAATATATGATCATTCATCAATTGGATTTAATTGTAACTAATTTTTGTCATCTTATATATTTTTTCTAGAATATGTTTAAAATATTGGAAAAAAAGCCTTCTCCAATTGTAATTCATGACATCTCTGAATTACATTGTATGTTCCAGAGTATAACTCACTGGATATGTAATGCTCCATTTATCATTACACATTTCCTTATGAATACTTACCTTTAAAAATTCGGTTTTGCAGACAAACCTAGTACAGTCAGCAAAATAGAATCTTTCTTGAGATTCTGGAAAGAAGTTCTATACCAGTGAAGAATATTGAAGATATATTGAAACTGAAGAAACTATTGAAAATAATGAAACTAAAAGAATGCCAACAAGGAAAGATAAATTACATTAAAGAGATGGAGAAGAAGCAAGAATACACTCATATCAATCGATTATCAAACCAGATATTTATACTTAGTTATCAATCTCTGTAGTTTTTTAAAGAAACTTCATAGCTTTACCATATTACATTTGTTTCTATTTATCACATAAAAAGCCCTAGGCTGACATTGCTACACTGTTAAGATCTGAAATCTAATGGACCAAGGAAATAGAGTTTTAAACAAAAATTAATTCTATTTTGGGTATTTCATAACCTTTCCAATGGAAAAGAAAGCTGGTTTAAGGTTATAACTATTGTATACATTGAATTTGACACTATGCATTTATTGACAAAAACATCCCATATCCTAAAATTTGTATTATTCACTTTGTGTAAAAGAACCAATTCAGTCACTAACACTCAAGAAATGTGTAAGTCCTTCAAAGAAGACGGGTTGTATAACATGAAACTCACTATAAAGTGTTGAATAGAAACAAAAGAAATTCAATATGGCTCTAAGAAGGCATCAAAATGGATATTCTAAGACAGAAATTTGATTAGATTCTCATTCACAACAGAAAGCTTAACTTAACATCCATTTGAGAAATGTGATTTAAAATCACTATATTGCTGGATCCTCCGGTAGTACTATGTCCAATTTTCTGAGGAACCGCCAGACTGATTTCCAGAGTGGTTGTACAAGCTTGCAATCCCACCAACAATGGAGGAGTGTTCCTCTTTCTCCACATCCTCGCCAGCATCTGCTGTCACCTGAATTTTTGATCTTAGCCATTCTGACTGGTGTGAGGTGGAATCTCAGGGTTGTTTTGATTTGCATTTCCCTGATGATTAAGGATGTTGAACATTTTTTCAGGTGTTTCTCTGCCATTCGGTATTCCTCAGGTGAGAATTCTTTGTTCAGTTCTGAGCCCCATTTTTTAATGGGGTTATTTGACTTTCTGGAGTCCACCTTCTTGAGTTCTTTATATATATTGGATATTTGTCCCTTATCTGATTTAGGATAGGTGAAGATCCTTTCCCAATCTGTTGGTGGTTTTTTTGTCTTATTGATGGTGTCTTAACCTTGCAGAAGCTTTGTAGTTTCATGAGGTCCCACTTGTCAATTCTCGATCTTACAGCACAAGCCATTACTGTTCTATTCAGGAATTTTTCCCCTGTGCCCATATCTTCAAGGCTTTTCCCCACTTTCTCCTCTATAAGTTTCAGTGTCTCTGGTTTTATGTGAAGTTCCTTGATCCACTTAGACTTGACCTTAGTACAAGGAGATGCCCTCTCCTGGGCATATATCCAGAAGATGTCCCAACCGGTAAAAAGGACACATGCTCCACTATGTTCATAGCAGCCCTATTTATAATAGCCAGAAGCTGGAAAGAACCCAGATGTCCCTCAACAGAGGAATGGATACAGAAATTATGGTACATTTACACAATGGAGTACTACTCAGCTATTAAAAAGAATGAATTTATGAAATTCCTAGCCAAATGGATGGACCTGGAGGGCATCATCTTGAGTGAAGTAACACAATCACAAAAGAACTCACACAATATGTATTCACTGATAAGTGGATATTAGCCCAAAACTTAGGATACCCAAGATATAAGATACAATTTGATAAACGCATGAAACTCAAGAAGAATGAAGACCAAAGTGTGGACACTGTGCACCTTCTTAGAATTGGGAACAAAACACCCAGGGAAGGAGTTACAGAGACAAAGTTCGTAGCTGTGATGAAAGGATGGACCATTTAGAGACTGCCGTATCCAGGGATGCATCCCATAATCAGCTTCTAAACGCTGACACCATTGCATACACTAGCAAGATTTTGCTGAAAGGACCCAAATATAGCTGTCTCTTGTGAGACGATGCCGGGGCCTAGCAAACACAGGAGTGGATGTTCACAGTCAGCTATTGGATGTATCACAGGGCTCCCAATGGAGAAGCTAGAGAAAGTACCCAAGGAGCTAAAGGAATCTGCAACCCTATTGTTGGAACAACATGATGTACTAACCAGAACCCCGGAGCTCTTGTCTCTAGCTGCATATGTATCGAAAGATGGCCTAGTCGGCCATCAATGGAAAGAGAGGCCCATTGGACTTGCAAACTTTATATGCCCCAATATAGGGGAATGCCAGGGCCAAAAGAATGGGAATGGGTGGGTAGGGAAGTGGGGGGCGCTATGGGGGACTTTTGGGATAGCATTGGAAATGTAATTGAGGAAAATATGTAATAAAAATATTAAAAAAAAATAAAATCACTATATATCATATATAACAGTTTAATTTGTAAATCACTCCTTGTTAGTAATCCAATATATTAAACTGTGCTGTATCAGTACATAGAGGGTCTCTTCACATTTTGACTCTTAAACTTACATTTAATCTAGAAATTAAAGAAATTGCACCACTTATATGTATGTTTCGATTTTGGGTTCAACTTATTAATATCATGTGACTAAATTATATGATTATTGCCATTCCATTTTATATTTTTCATTGCTAGATATTATTCATATTGATTATGCAGTGATGCTATAATCATACTTGTTGAGATGTAGTATGCATTTCAGTTTTCTAGATAGAGGAGAAGTAATGAGTAGTTAGACAAAGATGAAAAATATAATCCTAAATCTGATAGGGGGCTAATATCCAATATATACAAAGAACTCAAGAAGCTGGACTCCAGAAACTTAAATAACCCTATTAAAAATAGGGTACAAAGCTAAACAAAGAATTCTCAACTGAGGAATACCGAATGGCTGAGAAGCACCTAAAAAAAAATAATGTTCAACATCCTTAGTCATCCGGAAAATGCAAATCAAAACTACCCGGAGATTCCACCTCGCACCAATCAGAATGACTAAGATCAAAAACTCAGGTGACAGCAGATGCTGGCGAGGATGTGTAGAAAGAGAAACACTCTTCCATGGCTGGTGGAATTGGAAGCTGGTACAACCACTGTGAAAATCAGTTTGGCAGTTTCTCAGAAAATTGGACATAGTACTACCAGAAGATGCAACAAAACCACTCCTGGAGGGCAGATGTCCTTCAACAGAAGAATGGATAAAGAAAATGTGGTACATTTACACAATGGAGTAGTACTCAGCTATTAAAAACAATGAATTTATGAATTTCTTAGGCAAATGGATGGATCTGGAGGATGTCATCTTGAGTGAGGTAAACCAATCACAAAAGACCACACATGATATGCACTCACTGATAAGTGGATATTAGCCAAGAAGATCAGACTACCCAAGATACAATTTGCAAAGACTACCCAAGATACAATTTGCAAAACGTATGAAACTCAAGAAGAAGGAAGACCAAAGTGTGGATAATTTGATGCACCTTAGAAAGGGAAACAAAATACCCATGTGAAGGAGTTCCAGAGTCAAAGTGTGGACTAGAGACCGAAGGAATGACCATCCAGAGACTGCCCCACCTGGGAATACATCCTAAAAACAACCACCAGACCCAGACACTATTGCAGATGCCAACAAGAGTTTGCTGACAGGAGCCTGATAAAGCTGTCTCCTGAGAGGCTCTGCCAGTGCCTGGCAAATACAGAAGTGGATGCTCACAGTCATGCATTGGATGGAGCACAGGGTCCCTAATGAAAGCGCTAGAAAAAGTACCCAAGGAGCTGAAGGGATTTGAAGCCCTATATGGGGAACAATAATATGAACTAACCAGTACCCCCAGAGCTCCCTGGGACTAAACCACCAAAGAAAACACATGGTAGCAATCCTGTCTCTTGCTACTTATGTACCAGAGGATAGCCTAGTTGGTCATCAATGGGAGGAGAGGTCTTGTGAAGGTTCTATGTCCCAGTATAAGGGAATGCCAGAGCCAGGAAGCTGGAGTTGAGGTTGGGGAGAAGGGGGAGGGAGGAGGGGATAGAGGATTTTCAGAGAGGAAACTAGGAAAGGGGATAACATTTGAAATGTAAGTAAAGAAAATATCTAAAGAGAGAGAGAGAGAAAGAAAGAGATGTTGCTACTTAGCACAATCTTGAGACAACAAGTAGGGTCTCAAATACCAAATGCTTTGAGATTATCTACATTTCCAGATTGCTGTCCCTTGTCTTTCAGAACTGTTGGTGTGAATGTTTGCTCTGCAATATACTGACCAAAGTTTGCAAATGCTTGCAGTCAGGTCTTTCTGAGAAAACTCAAAACATGTTTCTTTATTTAGATACTTTAGAAATATTGTCTGTAATAGTCTAGTTATTTTGTGATTTTTATGATGTTATAGGGTTCTATTTTAATTTGGACCTTCAAGTCTCTAGGAAGCTAAGAGTCTACAAAGCTCTTTGTTTACATTTCTTATAATCACTGTTTACATATACATTTGTAAACATATGCATAATGAGAATGACATATGAATATGATTTGAGTTACATATATAATGATTTTGAATATACCTAGGATATATGTATGTAGAGAGAGGGAACTATATATTTTAAAACATAATATATTATGTATATATTTATAAATTAACACATATTATATATGTACTATATATCAAAGAAAGATAACTGGTCCAGAAATTATGCAGCCTAGCCCAAGCTGGCTAGGTAGGCACCATGCTTCTGCCTTACCCTGCCATTAGCCTGCCATGTATGGTATTGCAGATGTACGCCAACACATTCAGCCTACTACTAATAATACCTTTTGCTATCTTTTTTTCTGAGTTGCCTGCCTTGTTTTCTTATTGTCAATCTTTCTTCTCATTTCACTTTAAATTAGGGACTATATAAGGCATGTCCTTACACATTAATTTGCTTAAGTTAGAGTGATATATTGAGGTGGATTTCTTGAGTGACTACTTAAGTGACAAAATTAATGATCTTTATATAGTTTGTTTCAGTGTCCACAAATATGTGTCATGTATCTTTCAATTGAAATTTCATAATCCATTTTATTAATATTCAGTTTCTCATTAGAATAGTTTAATAATTATTTTAACAACTTCTAAAAATACTGCCACTGCCATTACTACAACCACAACCAATGTCATCAGTTTTCAGTTGGCAAAATCTTTTTCTAGCTGTGTATAGGCCTTATTTATGTGAAACTAGGAATAATGGAAAGTTTTTATTGTTTGCACACGCTTGCAAAAAAAAGAAAATCAACTTTACTGTATTAGAATCAATATTAAATCCCCATCAAGAGCATCCAACCTTTATCACTGTGTAATTAATGACAGTACAAAAGCATTGTTAGTTAAAGACTGTTTAACTAACTAAGACATGTCCTTAACATACTGAGAGTGGCATTTTACTTCATGTTTTCTGGTTCTATTCACAGTTGATTAAACTTTTATGAAACTTTCTTTTTAGTCGCCAAAAAATAATTATTCCAAAGATATTAACACTAACCTCATAAAATGGCCTTGCTCATGAAAGGTTCCAGGACTGGAGAGATGGCCCAACAGTTATTAAATGCAATTGCTATTCTTGCACAAGACTCAGGATCAATTCCTCGGAAACAGAGGTTGCATCATAACAATCACTCAGGGAATCTGATGTTTGTATTGTCCTCTGTGTGTACAAGGTATGCACAAGCATGTGGTACTCACACATATACATACAGACCAAATGTGCCTGTATAAAAGAAAATGTAATAAAATGGGCATTATATTGATAGGTTAGGATCAGTATCGCCTGGGACTGGAGCTAGAATGTATCATATTAGCTCCAAACTAGTTAAGTGACAGAAACTATTTGTTTCAGATACGTGACTTTTTAGCAAATGCTTGACTACTCAGTATCTGTTATCTAAAAACATTTTGATGTATTAAATTCATACAAAATTTCTCAGATTCTCTTGTTTCCTTAGCTCATTTCATACTAATATTTTAATAAATGTATTTTAAAATTAAAATATAGTTTTCTCCCTTTCCCTTCTACTTTCCAAATATTCCCATTTAACTCCCCTTTTCTCTTCCAAATAAGTGAACACTTTTTCTTTAATTGTTTTTATACACACACACACACACACACACACACACACAAACACACACTATTATTAAACACAACTTGTGCAGTCTGTATAATGTTACTTGTCATATGATTCCAGGGCTGGCCACTTGCTCTTAAATAATTCATTGGGCAGGGTTTTTTCCCTAGGGAAAAATATTTCTCTAGTGCTCAGTACTCTTTGTTATTGTTGTTGGTTTGTGTTTTTGTTTGGGTGTTTCCTCTCTTTTTAAATAACAGTGCCAAAGGCTGTTCAAAGCAATATTTCAAAGCTAATTAATAACCAAGGAAACATAACCAAATGAAAACAATGAGAAGAACAGAGGCTCCTGAAATTGACACAGGTCTGTAACTGAGGCTTTCAGTATTTATTCATGTATCAGTAAGAAATTTGTGTTCACTGTTGCAATCAAAGCCACAGTATGATAAACCTTTTCCTCTTAGACTTCCACGAATTATTCCGACTTGTTACATGAGCAGAGAAATTTTTATTGTTAGTTATATAGCTCAATTAATCAGTTATAACTTAATCAAATATTATTTGAAAAGACAAGAGGATATCTCAACATCTCAACATCATCGACTATAACGTCTCATAATGGTTTATAACCTGGGAGCTTCAGACAGTCCATACACTTTTGGTTTTCTTTTCTCAACTACTATTGCTTATTATTTTGTCCCAGTTGCCCCTGCTATCCTCATGGAGCAAAATGACACATTTTGTTAACAAGTGTATATCTTTTGCATTTTTCTCATTATATTTTTTATTTGGGCCTCATTTTATATTCCTTCACAAATAGCACCATTTAATTTTGAAATTTGTTTTTCCCAAAATTGTAAGATGCTGAAATTAACGGAAAAAAAAGTCTCCATCGTTTTCCTGAGGTGGAGAGCTAGGCACAGGGCCTCATTCTGTTCACAGTAGTTAACAGGTGTGAATTGCTTCCTCCCCAGCCTCAGATTCCTGCTGTGCAGCCCTTTGTGCACTTCATGCTGCTTTCAGGTTCTATTATGACTACAAAAAAATACCTGAATCTACTTTAATGTAATTTTAAATGCTTTACTGCTTTGAATAATGTTTATTTGTAAGGCCTTGCCTGAAATAAAAGTGAATAAATACAGCAAAGCATGAATGAGTACTGCATACTATGTACAATGCTGAATTTGAAAGACGGCTGGACTACTGTGCAAACAAAAACATCCATAAATTATATACAAACATGCAAGCACACAGTCTTCCTGGGAACATGTGTGTGTTTGCGGTTGTGTATTCATTCAATAGTTAGAAAGTTTGCTTCAACAATGAAGATAAAAAGAACATATCCAGACTCATCTTTTTCTTGTTAATGTTCCCTAAATTATACAATTTATTTATGTGTATAGATTGTATTTTGTGATAAATTACAGTAATATAAGATATATAAAGATCTTATCTACACATTTATAGCAAGGCCTTGCATATCTACATATTTTTGCATTCACAATCATTGTGGCTAAATCAGTCCTCCAATTATACAAATAGATACTTATATCCCATTATTTTATCTGTCTTTAGGTTTTCAAAACTGTAAGCACTTGATGACAATGATAGATATATGTATTGATAAATTTAATTTATGTATAATGATAATAAACAATTTCTGTTAATAAATCTAAAATTACTCCAGAAAGTGATGCAGAAACCAGAAAGTGAAGCAGAAATCTCTTCTGCATCACTTTCTGACTTCATTTTAAATGATAGACTGAAACCAGATGCATTGGTCTCAGAACACCTAGGTTTAGAAGGAGCAATCCTGAATTAGTACATTAAACCTAAAAGAAAGTATAACATGTAAAGAAAAATTCTTCTGATACTTGTTAAAATTATACAGAAGCTCATCAAAGACTATTTTGATAGATATTAATAATAATATGTGTGAAGCCATTTAATGAAGAAACATAAGAGGATTAGGGAAATACCACAAGGTTAGTCAATGGTGCTGGGCGAGCATCCTAGAAATTTCTTTCTGGTGTCATTTTCACTTTAGTAAATGTACTGTTATAGAGAGATAATGATTATTGACCTTTCTTTATAAATAGACCAAGGAACATGATTCCTACAAACAAAGGCAAAGTAAAAAGCTGCTTTAAGAAAACAGGGCCTAGAGACAGATGACTAAGGTTTGGTCAGAAATATTTTTACCTTTCTCCTAAGTTAAGACCACAGATAGTGCAAATCAGCTTGCCGTTAAAGCACACACAATAGCTAGACAATAGCTATGGCACCAGAGTGATGGCATGCCAAGCACAGCATCAGTGTGCTAAGAGAGAAGCAAGAGTGGGCAGTAAAAGACTGATGTACTGAAGAAAAAGCAAGTAAGCTATGTCTTAGGACACACTGGCATCTTAAATATGAATCTGATATTGAGTTCCTTCCATATGTGAGGGCTCCTATGATACCAATACTTTATTAAACTAATCATATTCATATCTACAAGCTTTTGAAGCCTAGGGAGTTTTCACTACCAAAGTAAATAAATAAATGAATAAATAAATAATTCAGAACAAATATGTTCACCTGGTAGAAAATGTGGGCAGAATACAAACAAGCTCATTTTTTCCCCCAGTAGTATAAATTCCACATCTCAGGATTTGAATTGAGAGTGATGAAGTTGATGATATTGTCAAAGGCAATGGCAGGTGAAAATAAGCAAATTAAACACAATACAAAGTAAAATGTCAAACCAACAATTGGTGTGTAGAGAGACTTGTCTTCAAGTAAATAGTCCAGCAATTCGACCTGCCATACACAGTCCAGGTCATGATTAGATAGGATCAAAGTTGATAGCATTTGCTTTGCTATTTCTGACCATTGGAATCCCTCAAATCACTGGTGTACCTTGACAGATTGATGGCTAAGAATAGATCTCAAGTACCAGGAAAGGGAAATTTCCTGCAAGAATACAAAAAAAAAATACAATTAGAAAGAAAATGAAATATGTTTGTGACTTCAGTGAAGCTATTTAAGGAGGAAACATTGAGGAACTTCTACAAGAGTTCCACTATGGCTGAACAAGTGCCCTAGACACTTGTTCATCCCCACTACCCCCTTTTGGCAGATGATGGCCAAATACAAGTGCAGTGTGCACCATACTTGGCCTAGGATTAATTAACTCTCTGGAAAATAGAGAAAAATACTACTTCTGCTATCTAGAAATATTTGATTGAGTTGAGGGAAGAAAGGGAACAAAGAAGAATATACATATTAAAAGTGACTTTAATATCAAGGCAGGCTAAGTTATATATAGAACTTGTCATATCAACTTACAAAATTATTCTAATTATTTGTGTCTCTATTATTCTTAGATTGATGTATTTCATATTTTATTAGCTTTTCATGATCTCAACAATTAATTTGAATGGATGCTAAGTTCAGGTCTCATCTATTCTATCAAAACTTTGGAGTCTATGAAATGCATTCCAGTAAGGAATGAAAAGGAAGTCATTTTACATAATTATACTATGTTTTCTAATTTGGTCACATTAATAGCCACTTGTAAAGATAAATACTTGAAAACCAATGCACTAAAACAAGTTTGAGGCAATATAGTCTATATTTTCTACTAAATCCAGGATTTATTTAGCATACCACAAACAAGAACATTAATATTCAGAAATTTTACTTAACTTAAAACAAATGTCACCATGTAAATACATAATCAAACATAGCTACAATTGTTCCTTCACATATGTAGAGACAAATCTATATTTATTATTCTATATGAAATATATTTAAATAGTACAATTTGTATTTATGGAAAGCACAGATATGTGTACTAATTTCATTGGCATTGTTTGTTAACTAATGTTTTATTGTTTCATTTTTCCAGTCTCAGGGCATTAGATAAGATCCTGTTGTTGAATATATTAAGGAGCTGCCTAGACAGGCTTTTTCAGGAACATAAGCCATATCTATAAACAAACATAGAACAGAAAATCATCTGTTCAGATTTGAAATAATTTATTAAACTAAATTGGTCTGCCCGAAGTTCAGAAGACTATGTATACATTTCCAAACTTACTATTAATCAGAGTTAGAAGATTTAGATTCAATGAATTAGCTATGTTAACTCACAGAAGGAAAAACTACTTTTTCATTTTAACGTTGTGATTAACACATAGAACTTGAAGTTACTTGATAGCATATTTTGGCACCTCGATTTTGCAATTATTCAGATCCTCTGCAATGAAGCATAGTTGCTACTTTTGATGTGATATCTCAATTTTATGTTTTATTTTTAATTATCTTTAATCGTTTTTACAGTCCAGTCATTATCCCCATACTGGTTCGCTCTCAGACAGTTCCTTATCCCATTTCTCCTCCCCCATCTCTAAGAGTATGTTTCCACCCTCCCCTACCCCACATTCCCTCCCCACTCCCTGGGGCCTCAAGTGTCTCAAGGGTTAAGTGCATCTTCTTTCACTGAGGCCAGACCAGGCAGTCCTCTGATGTATACATGTTGGGGGCCTCAGACCAGCTCCTGTATGCTGCCTGGTTGGTGGCTCCATATCTGAGAGATCTTAAGGGTCTAGGTGGGTTGAGAATGCTGCTCTTACTTTAGGGTTTCCCGCCTGCACATCTTCTTCCAGCTTTTCCCTAATTCAACCACAGGGGTCCCTGGCTTCAGTCCATTGGTTGAGTGTAAGTATCTGCATCTCACTTTCTTCTGCTTATTGGGTCTTTGAGAGCAGCCATGCTAGGATCATGTTTGCAAGCACACCATAGCATCAGTAATAGTGTAAGGCCTTGGAGTCTCCCCTTGAGCTGGATCCCAATTTGGTTTGGTCACTTGACCTCCTTTCCGTCAGTCTCTTCTTCAGATGAAATGCCCAACACTGGGGAGAGGGAACTTGTAGAGTCTTCCTCCAGCAGAAAGGGCATCAGGTGGAGGGATGGGATTGCCATCCCAAAGTCAAAAACTCTGACCCAGTTTTTTCATGTCTAAAAGAACTGCAGGGACAAAAAAGGAGAAGAACTGAGGGAATGGAGGTCCAATTATATATTTTTAGTCCTTACAATCATGTTAACTTAATATTGAAAAGATGCAAACTCAGGAAACATAATTATTTAAATATTCTACCACCTTTATTTACTCTTTAGATACAGTTTCTTTAGAATGTGGACCAATATTTTAATGATTAAGTTTTGGTTAATGTAAACAAAAGTGTTTTCATTTGCTCTTATTCAGAACTTTACTGATATGGTAGGTGGTTGTATATGTAAATAAATTACTGAATATCATTATACAGATTTTTGAACTGAAACTAATTTTTTTTTTTATTTTTGCAGGTTGACCACCACTTGGCTAATACTTTTTTTTTTAAATATTTTTATTAGGTATTTTCCTCATTTACATTTCCAATGCTATTCCAAAAGTCCCCCATACCCTCCCTCCACTCCCCTACCCACCCACTCCCAATTTTTGGCCCTGGCATTCCCCTGTATTGGGTCATATAAAGTTTGCATGTCCAATGGGCCTCTCTTTCCAGTGATGGCCGACAAGGCCATCTTTTGATACATATGCAGCTAGAGTCAAGAGCTCTGGAGTACTGGTTAGTTCATATTGTTGTTCCACCTATAGTGTTGCAGACCCCTTTAGCTCCTTGGGTACTTTCTCTAGCTCCTCCACTGGGGGCCCTGTGATACATCCAATAGCTGACTGTGAGCATCCACTTCTGTGTTTGCTAGGCCCCGGCAGAGTCTCACAAGAGACAGCTATATCTGGGACCTTTCAGCAAAATCTTTTATGCAATGGTGTCAGCATTTGGAGGCTGATTATGGGATGGATCCCAGGATATAGCAGTCTCTAATTGGTCCATCCTTTTGTCTCAGCTCCAAACTTTGTCTCTGTAACTCCTTCCATGGGTGTTTCTTTTCCCAGTTCTAAGAAGGGGCAAAGTGTCCACACTTTGGTCTTTGTTCTTCTTGAGTTTCATGTCTTTAGAAAAATTTATCTTATATCTTGGGTATTCTATGTTTCTGGGCTAATATCCACTTTTCAGTGAGTACATATTATTTGAGTTCTTTTGTGATTGGGTTACCTCACTCAGGATGATGCCCTCCAGGTCCATCCATTTGCCTAGGAATTTCATAAATTTATTATTTTTAATAGCTGAATAGTTCTTCATTGTGTAAATGTACCACATTTTTTTTTTATCCATTCCTCTGTTGAGGGGCATCTGGGTTCTTTCCAGCCTCTGGCTATTATAAATAAGGCTGCTATGAACATAGTGGAACATGTGTCCTTTTTACTAGTTGGAACATCTTCCTGATATATGCCCAGGAGAGGTATTGCTGAATCCTCCAGTAGTACTATGTCCAATTTTCTGAGGATCCGCCAGACTGATTTCCAGAGTGGTTGTACAAGCTTGCAATCCCACCAACAATGGAGGAGTGTTCCTCTTTCTCCACATCCTCGCCAGCATCTTCTGTCACCTGAATTTTTGATCTTAGCTGCCAGAATCCAGAATTTTGAGTGTCCTGTGTACCTCAAAGACTATCATATAAAGTGTATACATTTAAAAATAATTTCATTAAGCATAAAATATGCTCACTCTTCTCCTAGATTTCATTTTCATAGGTAAGAATAATATAGTTATTCTAAAATATAAATGAATTATATCTTAAGCAACTTTTAAAATATTGGATACTTACAAATGAACTTATAAACATGATTGAGAGATATGTGACCATCATTCGATTTTTTTCATTTACCACTTCTTTTTCAGAAACAGGTAAAGAAAACAGTCTCTACAATATCTAAATCCAAGAAGTGCTTGCTGACAGGAGCCTGGTATAGATGTCTCCTGAGAGGTTCTGCCAGAGCCTTACCGATAGAGATGTGGATACTTGTAGACAACCATCAGACTGTGCATCAGGACCCCAATAGAGGAGTTAGGAGAAGGACTGAAGTAGCTGAAGAGGTTTGCAACCCCATAGGAAGAACAACAATATTAGCCAATCAGACCCCCCCCCAAAGCTACCAGGGAGTAGTAACCACAAACCAAAGAGTACTCAAGAGGAACCCATGGCTCTAGCTGTTTATGTAGCTGAGGATGACCTTGTCAGACATCAGTGGGAGGAGAGGCCCTTGGTCCTGTGGAGTCTCCATGCTCCAGCTTAGAGAAATGCAGTAATGGGTAGGGGTAGGGAAGCACCCTCATAGAGGCAAGGGGAGGGTGCAAGAGATAGGAGCTTTGTGGAGGAAAAACTGGGAAGGGTGATAACATTTGAAATGTAAATAAATAAAATAACCAAATTTTTAAAAAGTAAAAAGGTTCACCTGGAAACCGAAATCATATCTCTGTGTTTCAGGGGTGCAGATTAAAAACCACACCATTTCTACTACAGAGACAATTCAAGAGGTGTTGAAGTTTTTAATTTCATTATCATGAGTTTCTGTTTAAAAGACCTCCTTGATAATAGGAAAAGAACCATATGACAACTAGTAAACGTTTAAATCAGATAAGTCCTTACTACACAGTGCTTGAGTTAGCAAAGTCCTGGAGGTGCACAAGTTTATGGAGAAACAATATGCTCTTCCAGATTCAAGTTATACATGGAGGTATCATAGTCACCCACAGAGACACAACATGATGAAAGCAATACTCCTACAAGACGCAAGCATTAACCTTATTCAAAAGTGGCACATGTCTCAAGGGAGTACTACAAGCAGCTAAAGAATCCTGAGCATAGGAGGAATGGTCTTCTCTAGGGAAGAGCCCTCCATTTGTTTAATCAATATGAAATGGTCAGGCCTGAAAACAAACATACAAGTAACAGTATACAGACTGAACAATTGGTATTTAGGAATATGCGTATGTGTGTATAAACCAAAAGTTAATGATTAAAAAAAATACTGTGAAATTCAGAAAGAGGTATAGGGGAAGGTGTGGGGGGGAAACCTATAGGGAGGGAAGAAAATGAAGGGAGAAATGTAATTATATTATAATCACAAAAATAAAAATATCAATAATAAAAATACAAAAAAGATACACATGTATGTCCAATACAGAAGACAATATTAATATCACTAAGAAATGGATCGGTTAAAGTAAAAAATATGTCACCAAAACAATGGTATTGGCTGAATTCAGTCGAGCATCAGTGAAAAAGTATTTCTTGCTATTAAGTATCCCTCTATCCGATCTCATCAAAGTCATCATAGTCTATGCATATAATAACCACTGATAAAAAAAAAAAAAAAGAGGCCATGAGTTTAAACCTGGCAAGTGATGATTTGGAAAAAGGATATAGTAGGGGAAAATTAGGTAATTATATTTATATTTTAAAAAAATTATAAAAGCACTAACAAAAAAGAAACTATTGTTAAAGTAAGTGAAACACACACCGAGAGACAAATTTAAGTTTTTTTCCTGTTCTACACAAAGTTATTATCCTCGAGCATAAATAACTGGAAGGCTCCTTTCTAAGGATAAAATTGTTATATATCAAATCACATTTATAGTATCCTTAGGCACATCATTGTGAGTGGAATGCAACGAGTTCAGGAGACACTTTCCTTATATATAAATCAATGGAAGACTTTATCAGTGTAACCCTGAAAAAAATATATGTATAGCACTATTTCTAGATTAGGATCAATGGGCCTAAAGTTTAAAATATCAAAAATTCATTCAATCAAAATACGTGGCTAAAAATTAATTAATCAAAACATTAATACTGAAATGATATATTTTCTTCATTTATGTGTACACGTGTATTTCTGTGCTCATGTGTAAGCAGGTGTTCTCCATAAGAGCAACTCATAGACTTAACAGCTGAGCCATATTTCTTGCCATAAAATTTAATATTTTATAATCTTTGTAATTTATTTCCATAATGCTTCTCAAATCTTCCCCTTACTTCCTCTGCTTTTGCACTAGGTAAGATTCTTATTATAGCTTGTCTTGTAACGTTGTGCAGTGTCTCTCCATTTCTACCATGCCTCAATTCTAAATTATCATGTCGTATAAAAATGCTAGGCTATTCTGCTCAAGGCAAGGAACTGAAGAATTTACTACCTTGCTTTAATGTCATCAATTTTCTCACCCGTGTATTAACAGAATAATTTTCAGAAACCTTGTCTTTGTACTCAGGCTCTTAAAGGATGGGTCTCTACATACTTTTACCTCATCTAATTCTACATGTCTTTTCCCCCTCCTCATGTGTACTTACTATCCTGTAACACACATTCTGCTTCTATAGGTTACTACTTCTGTTCACATTTATTCCCTTTCTTAACTATCATTCATTATCCTCTGCTCATTTCTTCGTTAAGCCATGCCCCAGTACATCTTGTGTTTATGCTACAGTGACTTCTCTGATGCCACCTGGAAATTGCTTTCCTGACTTCTGGGCATACATAGTACTAATTAACTGTATCATATTTCTTAATATAAATTCAGAGTAGAAAACCAGGCTTATAAGAAAAATAATTGTTGCTAGCAAATGTGTACTAACTTTTAGATGTCCCGATAGAAATAACAAGTAATTCCTTCCAACAATGCTTCAAGCAGAATTAAATAGAAGGAAGCATTAGTCAGGAAGTTTATATTACGAAAGGTTTCCAGTGAAACAGGCATACCTGCGAATACATTGTAAGAGAAAATTATATTGTGATAATTTTACGGTATACATATTGGCATGCATACTATTTTGTTTTTTCCTCTCAGGCATTATAGTTTTGTAGCAGGGTATATTTCTTTCTTGGTGTTATTTCTAGAACACTTAGGTTGCTCTGTTTGCTGTAATCTCATTTCTGAAACTGCTTTACCATTGTCCTTTTATTTCCCATTGCATCAAATTTGCTATTTACTTTTAATTTATTTTACGTTTCTTTTCGAATTTTCCTCTGTGTTGCAAAAGTAGACTCCTACTCCTTTGGTAACTGATTAGAAGCTTCAAGATGGAGCAATCATGAGTGAATGTCCTGAGCTTTCTGGACCTCAGCAGTATGAAACGTGGATTCCTATCAAGGTGGATTCCTGCCTGGAAGACTGGGAATTCATTTCTTTGTTTTGTATCACCAACTCAATCTTTTACAGATGGTTTGTTCCATATTTAAAGCCAAACAAATTTGGTCATGTCTTTCTCACAATGCCTTTGACATCCTTGCTTTGCTCCTCCACTTTATAAATGCTCTATGAACCTGTGATTCTCATAAAAATTCCCATAAATCAAAGAAAACATTCTAATCTTATCATTAACAAATTATGAACTTTGTTTCCATTTATGACCTCAATCTAGCCTATGTCTTATATGTATTGTCAGCCCTTGCTTTCAAACATAGATGTAGTATCCCAGGAAGTCTCTCACTCTATTTACATCAACTATCTTCGCTATATTAGAAGAATGAATTTCATAGAATACTACAATTTAAGTAAAAATAGCTTTAATTTTCATTAAAGCATATAATTTCAAGCAGATTGTAAGAAGTAATATTTTCTATGACATTCGATGCCTGAAACATATTTTTCTCCATACTTGTTTTAATAAAATATTATAGAATGAGAATATTCTATCACCCATATTTTCACAGAAAGATGGTAAATTATAGAATCTTACTACTTTGAGTAGTTTGTTAATGTTCATAACTTATTTTCCTATTAATTTTATGGTAGCTTTCCTTTTCACCTTAATACAGTTTTCAGCCTGTCTGATGTAGATACTTTCAGCAGAAATACATGGTCTAGCTTTAATGAATTAGAGTCTGGTTTATGTACTAATGCTATGGTTCCAGAATATATGAAGATCAACTATAGTTCATTGTTAAAAGGAACTTAAATGCTTTGGTATATGTTTGAAGAAAGTAGATTAAAGAAAGCCTGTCCTTTGTGTATAGGAGATGGTAAAAGTGCTACTTTGTGACACTATTGGAACTTATTTCAAAGACTTAGAATTTTAATTTTAATTAAATAGTAAGAATAGCTTAGATCAACCCTATTATTTTCCAGTCCTCTGTGACAATTTTAATAAAGCACATAAACACATCTCATCACTCAGGATTTATGTTTATGGATGATACTTGGAAAATGGAAGACATAAATAATTTAGAAACAAGTGAAATCACATATCCCAGTTTTATAACTGACTTTAAAACACTGTGTACCAAATTCAGGGTATGAAAATGTGAACTAGTAGACTGTTTTGCAGAAATGGTTTCCTAAGCTGACTGTCGTTATAATCTCTAAGGACATTTAAAAGTCTTGATGGTCTGGTCACAGCTCAAAGTAATTAAGCTGGAATCAGATTCCAGGTCACATCTCAGACTAATAAAGTCAGAGCTAAATTCCAATGTGCTGATCTAGAAACAGAAGGGTTCCAGCAGCAGGCATTGACCACTTATGAAATCTGTAGATAAACCTTTAACTTCTAATTGATTTTTTTTTGGTTTTTAGTTTTGTTTTGTTTTTGTTTTTGTTCTTGTTTTTCGAGGCAGGGTTTCTCTGTATGGCCCTGGCTGTCCTGGAACTCCCTTTGTAGACCAGACTGGCCTCAAACTCAGAAATCCACCTGCCTCTGCCTTCTGAGTGCTGGGATTAAAGGCATGCACCACCAAGCCCGGCTCTAATTGATCTTTTACAATCTGTTATACATGAACTCTGGATATTTAAAACACCCAAATTTATAGTTTGTTTCAGTGATTGACAGGATGATTATTTCTTTGCCTATCTTTCATTATTTTTAATGCTATTACTATTGTTTGTTTTCTACATAGGTCTTTCTACATAGCTTATTCTGGCCTGCAAATTTCTATATAGATCATGGTTTCCTCAAACTGGCAATCCTCCTGTTTTAACCTGGTTGGTACTGGTATTACAAGTATGTACATGACATGGATTAAGTTTTGAATCTTGACAATCTTTACATCAGATTTTGTCTGAAACCTCAGTTTTAAAATTCATAAGCAATATATATATTATTATATTTTAATAAAATAAACAGGAATATGCTTATACATGTATTTTTCATGTACCATTATAAATTATTTTGCATATTTTATATTTATAGTGTAAATGAATTAATTTTCCTCTTTCCTTTAATCCTTGAAAGCCCACTTATATACCTCTACTTGCTATCTTTCAATCTCATGGCCTCCTTTTTCATCAATTCCACTTATGAACAAATATGCATATTAATATATATTAACTAATGCATAAATACAACCTCCTAGTCTTTTTTTCTTTTTTTATTAGCTATTTATTTCATTTACATTTCCAATGCTATCCCAAAAGTCCCTCACACTCTCCCCCACCCATTCCTACTTCTTGGCCCTGGCGCTCACCTGTACAGAGGCATATAAAGTTTACACGACCAATGGGCCTCTCATTCCACTGATGGCTGACAAGGCCATCTTCTGATACATATGCAGCTAGAGACATGAGCTCCAGGGGGTACTGGTTAGTTCATAATGTTCTTCCACCTATAGGGTTGCAGACCCCTTAAACTCCTTGGGTACTTTCTCTAGCTCCTCCACTAGGGGCCCTGTGATCCTTCCAATAGCTGACTGTGAGCATCCACTTCTGTGTTTGCTAGGCCCCAGCATAGTCTCACAAGAGACAGCTCTATCTGGGTCCTTTCAGCAAAATCTTGCTAGTGTATGCAATGGTGTCAGCGTTTGGAAGCTGATTATGGGATGGATCCCCGGATATGGCAGTCTCTAGATGGTCCATCCTTTCGTCTCAGCTCCAAACTGTATCTCTGTAACTCCTTTCATGGGTGTTTTGTTCCCAATTCTAAGAAGGGGCAAAGTGTCCACACTTTGGCCTTCGTTCTTCTTGAGTTTCATGTATTTAGCAAATTGTATCTTATATCTTGTGTATTCTAAGTTTCTGGGCTAATATCCACTTATCAGTGAGTACATATTGTGTGAATTATTTTGTGATTGGGTTACCTCACTCAGGATGATGCCCTCCAGGTCCAACCATTTGTCTAAGAATTTCATAAATTCATTCTTTTTAATAGCTGAGTAGTACTCCCTTAAATAAATGTATCACATTCTCTGTATCCATTCCTCTGTTGAGGGGCATCTGGGTTTTTTCCAGCTTCTGGCTATTATAAATAAAGCTGCTATGAACATAGTGGAGCATGTGTCCTTCTTACCGGTTGGGACATCTTCTGGATATATGCCCAGGAGAGGTATTGCAGGATCCTCCAGTAGTACTATGTTCAATTTTCGGAGGAACCTCCAGACAGATTTCCAGAGTGGTTGTACAAGCTTGCAATTCCACCAACAATGAAGCAATGTTCCTTTTTCTCCACATCGTCATCAGCATCTGCTGTCACCTGAATTTTTGATCTTAGCCATTCTGACTGGTGTGAGGTGGAATCTCAGGGTTGCTTTGATTTGCATTTCCCTGATGATTAAGGATGTTGAACATTTTTTTCAGGTGCTTCTAAGCCATTCAGTATTCCTCAGTTGAGCATTCTTTGTTTAGCTCTGAGTCCCATTTTTAATGGGGTTATTTGGTTTTCTGGAGTCCACCTTCTTGAGTTCTTTATAAATTCATTAGTCCCCTATCTGATTTAGGATAGGTAAAGATCCTTTCCCAATCTTTTGGTGGCCTTTTTGTCTTATTGAATGTGTCTTTTGCCTTACAGAAGCTTTGCAATTTTATGAGGTCCCATTTGTCGATTCTCGATTTTACAGCACAAGCCATTGCTGTTCTACTCAGGAAATTTTTCCCTGTGCCCATATCTTCGAGGCTTTTCCCTACTTTCTCCTCTATAAGTTTCAGTGTCTCTGGCTTTATGTGGAGTTCCTTAATCCACTTAGATATGACCTTAGTACAAGGAGATAGTCATGGATCAATTCACATTCTTCTACATGATAACTGCCAGTTTTGCCAGCACCATTTGTTGAAAATGCTGTCTTTTTCCTCCTAGTCTTTATAATGTTACCTGTATATATGTTTGTTTTCAGGGCTGGACATTTGCTGTTGATGACCAACTGCTCTGTTCTTCCCTTGGAAAGGTAATTTTCTCCACTCTCAGAATTCCTTAGCTTCCTAGAGTTCTACTTATGTTTTGAGACAAATGGTCATGCATCCTAGAGTTGCCTTGCACTCATTATGTATCCAAAGATGGCCATTAACTTTTATTTCAGCTTCCATCTACCAGATTCCGGGCAAGGGCATGTATCACTATGACCAGTTTATACAGTGTTTGCAAGCAAACCTATGGATTTTTGCAACCCACGCAAGCACTTTGTCAACTGAATTCAAACATTTTTTTCCAGAATCTTTATTTTTATTTTATTTTTTTTTGTTTATGCTTTCTTTTGCTTTCCCCCTTAAAATTATAAATATAACATAGGATCTTATTCACATTAGGCAAGTATCCTACCCTAGGAATATTCCCTAGACCGAACCAGAAGATCTTCATTTCATATTTTTTAGTAAATATACAGAAATCAAATATTTATATGCTAAGTGACTTAGCTAAGTTTTGCAACTCAGATGATTGAATGGAAAATTTTAATCACAGTTGTTGACATTTCTATCTAGCATTTACTTCACCAGGGAGTCAATTTTACAAGACAGGAACTATTAGAATCTTTTCAATACTAGGTGCTGCCTTAGTTACTATTCTATTGCCATGACAGAATACCATGAGCAAGGCAAGTTATAAAAGAAAGGATTTAATTTCATCGCTCATGGTTACAGATGGTTAGAATCTATGAGCATCATGCCAGTAAGCAAGGTAAATGACAGACAGCCATGGTGCTGTAACAGTAGCTGAAACATACATCCTGATCCTTAATTTGGAGACAGACAAATACCTAACTGAGAATGGCGTGGCCTTTTTAAACTCCAAAATTGCCCTCAGTAATACCTCTCCTTCAATAGGGCCACACTTGTTTATCCTTTACTCTGGAGACAACATATTCGCACATATGAACCTATGATGACTGTTCCCATTCAACCCACCACATGTAGGTACATTTAAAATGAAAGTATGACTTGGCATAGGTCACAGAGCTTTTAGTCCCAGAATAATGGTTATGAACCAACCTATTCTGTCTCTGGAGCTTATGCTCTTAACTATTCTACTGTTAAAAACATATGGACAATGACAATGTAACTGAGCTCTTAGGAGAAGCCATCACATTCCTCTTGGGATGCAGTTTGCCTAGATGCTCTTCTGCTTCAGCTAAAGGAACAGGCTTTCACTAGAACAGCAGAGAAACACAATATTCCCCAAACACTATGAGGCAGCTGTGGAAAGCATTTTGTAAACATATGGTATTTGTATAATTAATGTTTAAGTAGAGAATTAGCTTACAGTTGCAGAATTACAGTTAGAAAACCTGAAATTTCCAAGGCAGAAGATGTGAGACTTCTTTTTTCTCTTGAAAACACTCAATACTGATTTTATCTTGCCCAGTGGATGAGTGGAAAACTATTTGCTCAATGGATCTTCAAGAGCATAAACATTGGCTTCACTGACCCTAGTTCTTATTCTCTTAATAATATGTAATTCTATTAATACACACATCTTGGGGTAAAACTCCTTACAATATTAAGATAACTGCCTATTTATACCCACCATCTAACCCACTTTCTATCTTCTGTGTTAATATTTCTTAAAAAATTAGAAACAAAGCTGATGGAATATAATTTTAAACAATTTACTATATGTAATAATATATAGTATTGTTCTCAACCCTTGTGTCATCACCCATTTAAAGATCAAAAGTCCCTTTCACAGGTGTCACCCAAGGTCATTGGAAAATATAGATATTTACAACATGATTTATATCAGCAAAATTACAGTTATTAAATAGCAAGGAAAATGACTTTATGGTGGGTAGTCACCAAAACATGAGGAACTGGTTTAAAGGGTTGCAGCATCAGAAAGATTGAGAAGAACTGACATATGACATCTTATTAACTTATTTTCTTACTCTATTTTAATAAGATTATTATTGAAAATTAAATTATTTTAATTTAATTACTACAGAGTAAAACAAATGAAAAAGAGTCTTGAACTGTTAAGCCGAGCCATTTCCCTAGACTCAGATAAATAAAACATTAATAAAGTTAAGAGTTTTCTCCTTTATATGTTTGTAGTGCTACATATGGTACATGTACTTGATAGTGCAGAGATAGGTATTTGCGTGCATCTCTATACTTGTGTTGATGGAAGTCAGAAGTTAGCATCATTTGTCCTTTTGAAACACTCTCCATTTTATATTTGAGGCAGAGTCTCTCAATGAATTTTAAGCACATTAATTTGGCTTGCTTGACTGGCCAATGAGAATTGTAGATCTGCAATTCTCTAAGTGTGTTCTAGAAAACTCACCAGCATGCATCCTTTTATAGGGGGTTGGGGAAATCTAAACTCAAATATGCATGTTTACATGGCGGGCAAATCATCAGCTGAGCCATCACCTAGCCTTGGATTTCTAACAGTGCTATGAACCTTAATCTACCTCTCCTTTACTTCTCTTTTCATTTGCTGTTGACAGAAGATTTAGTTATATTGCCTTAATTAGGCATTTCTTTCAAAGCTGGTGCATTATCTTCACTGTAGTAGAGAAAAATGTAAGGTCTATGTACTTAATATATAATATTTACCAGTGGGAGGCTTTCTAAGAACCAGAATTCATTTGAGAAGTTAGAAATGGGTTTTTCAACCATCTGTGTAAATTTATCCCAGAATATCAAACAAAGCTTCATATAAGAGAAAATACTGAACTTGAAGTAGGCTTATATTTAATTCATATTAAAATTTTCAAGTTTAAGTTTTGTAACAGTAATTTGAATTTGGTACTAAAATCTTTGAAAAATATAATTTGGTCAATTGTTTCCTGGATCTTGTTGAGAATCTCAGTTCAGACCATGAACAACAGCAGTTTCAGTGATACAAGAAAGTGTTCTTATTTTCTGTTACTTTTGTTGTTAGAGTCCATGTTTTCTATTGAGTCTTCTTCACCTAAGATTCTCTCTTCCATCTCTTGTATTGTGTTGGTGATGCTCACATCTATGGTTCCTGATTTCTTTCCTAGGATTTCTATCTCCAGAGTTGTCTCCCTTTGGGTTTTCTTTATTGTTTCTACTTCCATTTTTAGATCTTGAATGGTTTTGTTCAATGCACAAAATAAAGATAGAATATTAAAAGCAGTAAGGGGAAAAAGTCAAGTGGCATATAAAGGCAGACCTACAATGGTAATTTGTCTGGTTATTAGCGTGTTGTCCCTGACCTGTAAGCAACTCAAAAGTCCATGTTCCTTGGTCCCCTTCAACATTGGCATTGGCCCTTGCCTGTGCTTGGCAGGAGTCTTGCCACAAAGCTTTCCATTCTAAATACATTCCCATGGTAGGAGATGCGGCTTTTACTATGGTCATCCAATCGCCGGGGGTCATTGCCAGAGTCGCAAGCCTTTCGACTTGGGCTACAGTAAAGTTGGTATTGACTCCATAGTTACGAACTGACTCTGCTAGCTCTTTAATCTGTATATACTCCACTGGGGCATGAACGCATCTGCCCTCTGCGCCTTCAAAGACTGGGAACGCTTGCTGCACTTTTCTCTGTTCCTCTTTTGAAATGAATGAGTCTGATTGATACCTCTGCACATAGGGCGGAGGTGTACTAGGACCCAGAGGTTGCGGATCTGAAGATCGCATAGTGATTTGACATTTGTCTCTAGCTACTTTTGCTTTCTTTATGTTATTCTGTGACTGATTAGCTCGTCTTGCATCTAGCTGGTATCTTTCTTCCTCTAAGTCTGTCTCCTCAGAGGAGCTAAGTTCCTTATCCAGTTCTGAGCTACTGACAGCTAGTGCCTTAAACTCATCTAATGGCGGGTAGAGGCTCCTTTCCTTATGTGCCTCTCCAGTTCTTTCTCTCTTCTTCTCTCCCTTTCCATCCCTTTTTCTAAACTCTCCCAAGGCATTCTTTCCTTTATATCTCTTTTCCTCGGACTCAAGGCCCGTGGAAAGGCCTAAATTCTTCGGTGCACCTTGTTTCGTCCCAACTTTCAATCTCTCTCCCCACTCTGCCTATGATAGACTGTCTTGAATTTCGTCCAAAATCTTCTGCCCTGCTTCTACCATTTGCTGACAATCCTCATCTGTTAAGCATGATCTGACCAATTTCCATAACTGCATGATCCCTGCTTTAAGTTTGCCGTTCTGCTGTTCCCTAACTAGATCTCCTTTCAGTTTGTCCCAAGAAGTGACAGTTAACGAACCTGAGCAAGCATACCATGGTGCCACACGGTCTACCTCCCTGACAAATGCCTCTATACTCTTAGTGGCGATTTTTAGGCCACACTGCTTCAGGACCGACCTTAACGCCACTACTACAGAGTGAGAAATTCCCATACTGCCACTATCCAGTCCTGACCGTGACTGAAACTAATCGCTGTCCAGGCACTGTCCAGGTGCTGTCCGAGCCTGACTGCGACTGGGAACCAGTCAGCAGTTCCAGAGGTGGAAGCAAAATGAAACCAAAAGGGAAAGTGAGATCGCCGTGCAAACAATCAAAAGGGCATCTAACTCTGGAGAAATTACAAGACTATACTTACCTTGCAGAGCTGTAGTGTCCCGCAGTTCTGGTTCCGCCCCGCGAACGAGGGATCTTCCTTGTGCTGGTGTGATGGTATAAAGTCCCCGGGTCTTCGGCGCCACGTATCCTGAGCTTTTGTCCCCGCCGGCAAGAACACACTCAGGACAACCGGAATCTTCTGCAGCAAAGCTTTATTGCTTACTTCTCAGGAAGATCCCGACCCCAGAAAATGGAGTCCCTTATATAGTGCTCAGCCATGACGTTTCAGCAGCACCTGATATGGCGTGACAGCTCTTGATTCATTGCTCGCCCATCACACCACTATTATACCCCGAGAATGGGCAGTGACTAGGAGTGAGTTCACTCTCGCACTTGTGCACAAGGCTTGTTTACTAGTTTGTCACAGCGGAGGCCAGCGCCATCTTATAATGGTGATTGCTCACAGCACGCGCACAGCTCTCCACAGCGATTGCTCGCTGCACGGCTTTCCAAAACTCGGAGTTAATATCTAACTTTACTGTGGAGGTATGTTTCTTCTATGCAACCAAATGATGGTTCTGGTTTACACATCCATTCTTCTAACCAAAGTCTTTCTTTTTTAAAATATATTTTTTTTATATTTTCTTTATTTACATTTCAAACGTTTTCCCCTTTCCTGTTTTCCCCTCCATAAACCTCTTCCCCCTATCCCCTACAGCCTGCCCATGTTCATGAATCCACCCAATCCTGCTTCCTGGCCCAGGCATTTCCCTATACTGGGGCATAACGCCTTCACAGGACCAAGGGCCTCTTCCACCATTGATGGCCGACTAGGCCATCCTTGCTACATAAAGAACTGGAGCCATGATCCCACCATGTATATTCTTTGATTGGTGGTTTAGTCCCTGGGAACTCTGGAGATACTGATTAGTTCATATTGTTGTTTCTTCTATGGGACTGCAAACCCCTCAACTCCTTGGGTCTTTTCTGTAGCTTCTTCATTGACTACCTAGTGCTCAGTTCCATGAATGTCTCTGAGAATCTACTTCTATATTTATCAGGCAATGGCAGAGCCTCTCAGGAGACAGCTATATCAGGCTCCTGTCAGCAAGTACTTGTTGGCATCCACAATAAGTGTCTGGGTATGGTGATTGTATATGGGATGGCGCCCCAGGTGGGGCAGTCTCTGGATGGTTATTCCTTCAGTATCTGCTCTGAACTTTGTCTCTGTACCTCCTTCCATGGATATTTGTTTCCCATTCTAAAAAAGGAACGAATTATGCACACTTTACTTCCTTCTTGAGTTTCATGTGATTTGTGAAAAATACCTTGAGTATTCTGAGCTTCTAGGCTAATATCCACTTATTAGTGAGTGTATATCATGTGTGTTCTTTTGTGATTGGGTTACCTCACTCAGAATGATATCCACCAGATCCATACATTTGCCTATGAATTTCATAAATTCATTTTTAAATAGCTGAGTAGTATTCCACTGTGTAAATGTATCATATTTTCTGTATCTGTTTCTCTGTTGAGGGACATCTGGGTTCTTTCCCCCTTCGGGCTATTGTAAATAAGGCTGCTATGAACATAGTTGAGCATATGTTCTTATTATATGTTGGATCATCTTCTGGGTATATGCCCAGGAGTTGTATTTCTGGGTCCTCAGGTAGTACTATGTCCAATTTTCTGAGGAACTGCCAAACTAATTTTCAGCCTGGTTGTGCCAGCTTGAAATTCCACCAGCAATAGAGGAGTTTTCTTCTTTCTGATAACCTTGCCACATCTGTTGTCACCTGAGTTTTTGATCTTAGCCATTGTGACAGGTGTGAGGTGGAAACTCAGAGTTGCCTTGATTTATATTTCCCGGATGACTAAGGATATTGAACATTTCTTTAGTTGCTTCTTGGCCATTTGATATTCCTCACTTGAGAATCCTTTGTTTAACTATGTACCCCAATTTTAATAGGGTTATTTGGTTCTCTGGAGTCTAACTTCTTGAGTTCTTTGTATATATTTGATATTAGCCCTCTATTGGATGTAGGATTGGTAAAGATCTTTTCCCAATCTTTTGGTTGCGTTTTTGTCTTATTGAGAGTGTACTTTGCCTTACAAAACTTTTTCAACTTTATGGGGTCCCATTTGTTGATTCTTGATCTTCCAGAAGAAGATATTGATGTTCTGTTCAGGAATTTTCCCCTTGTGCCCATATGTTTGAGGCTCTTCCCATTTTCTCCTCTATAAGATTCAGTGTCTCTGGTTTTACATGGAGGTCCTTGATCTACTTGGACTTGAGCTTTGTACAAGGAGATAAGAGCGGATCAATTCACATTTTTCTACATGCTAAGTGCCAGTTGAGCCATTTTTCCACTGGATGGTTTTAGCTGTTTTGTCAAAGATCAAGTAACTGTAGGTGTGTGGATTCATTTCTGGGTCTTTAATTCTATTCCATTGATCTACCTGCCTGTCACTGTACCAATAACATGCTTTTTTTTTTTTTTTTTTTTTTTTTAAGTCAGAATTGCTCTGAGTACAGCTTGAGTTCAGGGATGATTATTTCATCAGAAGTTCTTTTGTTCTTAAGAATAGTTTTCACTATCCTGTTTTTTGTTTTTGTTTTTTTTTTCTTTGTTGTTGTTGTTGTTGTTGTTCCAGATGAATTTGGAAATTGCTCTTTCTAAATCTATAAATAATTTATTTGGAATTTTGATGAGGATTACATTGAAAATGTAGATTCTTTTCGGGAAGATGGCCATTTTTACTCTATTAATCCTGCCAATCCATGAGCATGGGAGATCTTTCCATTTTCTGAGATCTTCTACAATTTCTTTCTTCAGAGACTTGAAGTTCTAGTCATTCAGATCTTTCACTTCCTTAGTTAGAGTCACACCAAGGTATTTTATATTTCTTGTGACTATTGTGAAGTATGTTCTTTCACTAATTTCTTTTCAGCCTGTTTATCCTTAGAGTAATGGAAGGCTACTGATTTTTTGAGTTAATTTTATATCCAGCTACTTCACTGAAGTTGTTTATTCGGTTTGGAATCTCTATGGTGGAATTTTTGGGGTCACTTATATATACTGTAATATTATCTACAAATAGTGATAGTTTGATAGTCCTTTCCAATATGTGTCACTTTGATCTCCTTTTGTTTTCTTTTTCTTTTATTTTTGTTTGTTTGTTTGTTTTTGTTGTTGTTGTTGTTGTTGTTTTTCGAGACAGGGTTTCTCTGTATAGCCCTAGCTGTCCTGGAACTCTCTTTGTAGACCAGGCTGGCCTCAAACTAAGAAATATGCCTGCCTCTGCCTCTCAAGTGCTGGGACTAAAGGAGTGCACCACCACGCCCTGCTTTCTATCTTGTTGATTTTCTCAAAGAACCAGCTCCTGGTTTGGTTGATTCTTTTTGTAGATCTTTTTGTTTCCACTTAGTTGATTTCAGCCATGAGTTTGATTATTTTATGCCATCTACACCTCTTGGGTGAATTTGATTCTATTTGTTCTAGAGTTTTCAGGTGTGTTGTCAAGGTGTTAGTGTATGCTCACTCCAGCTTCTTTTTGGAGGCACTCAACTTATGAGTTTTCCTCTTAGGACTGCTTTCATTCTGTCCCATAAGATTGGATATACTGTGGCTTCCTTTTCAATAAACTCTAAAAAGTCTTTGATTTCCTTCTTTATTTCTTCCTTGACCAAGTTATCATTGAGTAGAGTGTTGTTCCTCTTCCACGTATATGTGGGCTTTCTATTATTTATGTTATTATTGGAAATCAGCCTTAGTCCATGGTGATCTGATAGGATGCATGTGACTATTTTAATCTTCTTATATCTGTTGAGGCCTATTTTGTGACCGATTATATGGTCAGTTTGGAGAAGGTACAATGAGTTTCTGAGAAGAAAGTATATCCTTTTGTTTTAGGATGAAATGTTCTATAGATATCTGTTAAATCCATTTGTTTCATAACTTCTGTTAGTTTTAATGTGTCTCTCTTCAGTTTCTATTTCCATGATCTCTCCATTGATAAGAGTGTGGTGTTGATAAGAATGTGGATGCCCTTGCATTTGGAGCACAGATGTTCAGAATTGATAGTACATCTTGGTAGACTTTATTTTGATGAATATGAAGTGTCCCTCCTTATCTTTTTTGATAACTTAAGGTTTAAAGTCGATTTTCTTCGATATTATTATTGCTACTCCAGCTTGTTTCTTGGGAAAATTTGCTTGGATAATTGTTTTCCAGACTTTTACTCCAAGGTGGATTTCCTGAATGTAGCAAAATATTGGGTCCTGCTCACCTAACCAGTCTGTTAGTTTATGTCTTTTTATTGGGGAATTGAGTCCATTGATGCTAAGAGATATTATGGAAAAGTAATTCTTGCTACTTGTTATTTTTGTTGTTAGATTTGGAATTCTGTTCATGTGACTATTGTATTTTAGGTTTGTTGAAAGATTGCTTTTTTGCTTTTTCGAGGGTGTAGTTTCCCTCCTTGTGTTGGAGTTTTCCCTTTATTCCCCTTTGAAGGGCTGAATTTGTGGAAAGATATTGTGTAAATTTGGTTTTGTCATGGAATACCTTGGTTTCTCCATCTATTATAATTGAGAGTTTTGCTGTATATAGCAGCCTGGGCTGGCATTTGTGGTCTCTTAGGATCTGTATGGCAGTTGTCCAGAATAGTCTGGCTTTCATAGTCTCTGGGGAGAGGTCTGATGTAATTCTCAAAAATTAGAGATTCGCAAAGATCAACTACATACCTTGAATGATTTCCAAAAATTGCTAGGAGATATTAATTGGCTAAGACCATTTTTGAAAATTCCATCAGCAGAATTAAAGCACTTATTTGACATATTAGAGGGAGATACCCACATCTCCTCCCACAGAGCACTTACCCCAGCTGCATGTCAAGCTTTACAAATGATAGAAAAGGCCTTACAAGATGCTCAATTACAACGCATTGAGGAGTCAAAATCATTTGAATTGTGCATATTAAAAACTGCACAGTTACCAACAGCAGTCTTATGGCAAAAAGGACCCTTATTGTGGGTCCATCCTAATGCTTCCCCTGCAAAAATTATTGAGTGGTATCCTAATGCAATTGCTCAACTTGCACTTAGGGGGATAAAAGCAGCTATTACTTATTTTGGGAAAGAACCTCATATGCTAATCGTACCTTATACATCTGCTCAAGTTCAAACCCTGGCAGCAACAACTAACGATTGGGCAGTCTTGGTTGCCTCTTATTCAGGACAAATTGATAATCATTATCCAAAACATCCAATTTTACAATTTGCCTTAAGCCAAGCCATAGTGTTTCCAGTAATAACAGCCAAACACCCACTTCCGGATGGGGTAGTAGTGTATACAGATGGATCCAAATCTGGCATAGGTGCATATGTAGTAAATGGCCAAGTTGTTACATCTAAACAATATAATGAGACATCACCCCAGGTGGTAGAGTGTTTGGTAGTTCTAGAAGTCCTTGAAACTTTTCCGGGACTGCTCAATATTGTATCTGACTCTTCATATGTGGTCAATGCAGTTAATATGCTTGAAGTTGCTGGCTTAATTAGACCCTCTAGCAAGCTTGCTCACATTTTTCAGCAAATTCAGTCAGCCTTGTTACATAGAAGACATCTTCTGTATATTACTCATGTTAGGGCTCATTCTGGCCTTCCTGGCCCCATGTCTCATGGAAATGACTTGGCAGACAAAGCTACTAGAATTGTGGCTGCTGCTCTGTCCTCGCAGTCAGAGGCTGCAAGGGAGTTTCATAAACGCTTCCACGTGACGGCTGAAACATTAAGCAGCCGTTTCACTTTAACTAGGAAAGAAGCTCGTGACATTGTCACCCAATGTCAAAACTGTTGTCAATTTCTGCCTACTCCTCATGTAGGGGTAAATCCCCGAGGCATCAGACCATTACAGGTCTGGCAAATGGATGTCACTCATATTTCCTCCTTTGGAAGAAATCAATATTTACATGTTTCCATTGACACCTGCTCTGGTGTTATGTTTGCTACACCTTTAACAGGTGAGAAATCCTCTCATGTTATACAGCACTGTTTAGAAGCGTGGAGTGCTTGGGGCAAGCCCACAATTCTTAAAACTGATAATGGGCCAGCATATACCTCTACTAAATTTCAGCAATTTTGTCATCAAATGGATGTGACTCACTTGACTGGCCTTCCGTATAATCCTCAAGGACAAGGCATTGTGGAACGTGTCCACCGTACACTTAAGTCTTATCTTATAAAACCAAAAGGGGGAGTTGATGAGACTCTGCCCTCAGTGCCAAGAGTAGCTGTATCTATGGCACTCTTTACACTTAATTTTTTGAATCTTGACGAGCAAGGTCGCTCTGAAGCTGATCGACATAGCTCAGACCCTGATAGACCAAAAGAAATGGTCAAATGGAAGGATGTCTTAACTGGTCTGTGGAAAGGCCCGGATCCTATTTTGATAAGATCCAGGGGAGCTGTTTGTGTTTTTCCACAGAGTGAAGACAACCCATTTTGGCTGCCAGAACGACTCACCCGCAAGATATTCATCAAGGATGGTGCAGAAGATGCAGACCTCCTGAGGACTGCTCCTGATCCTGACAATGCTGAACTTGTCTCAGGTTCCTAGTATGAGGGGCGAACAGAGATGGGCCATTCTCTCGACTTTCCCTAAACCAATACCAGTTCGCCATAATGCTATAGTTTTTCCAAAATTCTTTACTACTAATAAAACATTAGATTTGCCATATCTACCCTATGATCCCACCCGAGCACCATTAGGGGAAAATCGCTCTTTATTAGAACAGGGTTCTTTATGTTTTCAAATTAATGGACCAGGAAAATGTATCAACCTCACAGCTCGAGC
This sequence comes from Mus caroli, assembly GCF_978045245.1. Lineage (NCBI taxonomy): Eukaryota > Metazoa > Chordata > Mammalia > Rodentia > Muridae > Mus > Mus caroli. The sequence continues at coordinate 81,457,133 of NW_028227267.1, forward strand.
TTTGTGGAAGTTTAATGAGCACCGAGGAGGTTGGGTAAGCACAATCCAAGATACTTCCAACGCAGATATAACCTTTACAAATCGGACCTTTTGGCAGGAGGCAATTTGGGTTAATGGTACATTTCTACCACAAATCGGACCTTTTGGCAGGAGGCAATTTGGGTTAATGGTACATTTCTACCACCTAACTTTTCAGACAAAGAACGTCCCCACCAACCAAAAATAGCCCCTCATTGTAGCTTGGAAGATGAAGGGCTGATACTGCCTTGGTCTGATTGTCAATCCTCCATCACTCGTTGGGCAGATCAGAGTAAAACCTTTTCCTTTTCTCCCAACATGATAGATGACCCAGAGAAGGAATTTGTTATGAAAGAGGGACTTTTCATACAGGACTTTAGAATGCATCCCTTTCACAAGTGGGTGCTTTGTGGAGTCAATGGCAGTTGTACAGAACTCAATCCTTTGATCTTTATCCATGGAGGAGCAGTTGGAAAGGCTTCTTTTACTGGCATCTCATGATTTGCTCAGTATTGGGGAATACATGCTGCCTCCCAGGATTCTTATGGATATACTAATACCAGTGTAGAGATCACTGGGTTCAATAAAACTTTGGTAAACCAGATTAATTATCCATCTACCCCAGTCTGTGTTTACCCCCCTTTTTTGTTTATTCTTTCAAACGATTCATTTGAAGTCTGTTCCAATGATTCTTGTTGGATTTCTCAATGTTGGGACATAACAAAGAACACCCATGCCATGGTAGCATGGATCCCACGTTGGATCCCTGTTCCGGTGGAAACACCCTCCACCTTATCCCTGTTTCGACAAAAAAGAGATTTTGGAATTACTGCTGTCGTGATCATAGCAATTTCAGCCAGTGCAGCTGCTGCTACAGCTGCAGGGTATGCTATCGCTAGTACGGTTCAATCAGCACAAAATTAAATCAGCTTTCAGCAGATCTGGCTGATGCCATCACTGTCTAAACTTCTGCTAGTACCAAGTTAAGGGGAGGGCTGATGATATTGAATCAGCGCCTTGACCTGGCAGAAGAACAGATAGGAGTTCTATACCAGATGGCCCAGTTGGGTTGTGAAAGAAAACTGGAAGCTCTGCGTATTACCAGTGTCCAATATGAAAATTTTACTTATGCAGCTAATCTGTCTAGACAGCTTTCCTTGTATCTTGCAGGAAATTGGTCTGAGGAATTCGATGAGACTCTTGAGGCCCTAAGGGTGGCAGTTTTAAAGATCAACTCAACGCAATTGGACCTGTCATTGACAGAGGGCCTCTCCTCCTGGATTTCATCTGCATTTTCTTATTTTAAGGAATGGGTGGGGGTGGGTTTATTTGGTGTTGCCACCTGCTGTGGACTTGTGTTCATGCTCTGGTTGGTTTGCAAGCTCAGAACCCAACAAACACGTGACAAGGTTGTGATAGCTCAAGCACTTGCTGCCATTGAGCAAGGCACCTCCCCCAAAATCTGGCTATCTATGCTCAAAAATTAGTTGACATTGGTGGCTGGCCTCTTTTGTAGAGTTCGCCATAGGTCATTTAGTAGTTACTGTCACATAGCACTGTGGTATCCAGGGATGGGCAACTTTCCTCATGCACAGATCATCCTAAGACACGGGGCCCAGTGGCGATAGGGTTACCCTATGACAGGAAAGGCTGTGACATTGGAGGAACGACCTAAGACAGGAGCCACAGTGGATGGGCATAATTACACAGACCTAGTCCAGCCTCAATTTAATAAAATAAAAAGGGGGAGATGTGGAAAGCCGTGCAGCGAGCAATCGCTGTGGAGAGCTGTGCCCGTGCCGCGAGCAATCACCATTATAAGATGGCGCTGGCCTCCGCTGTGACAAACTAGTAAACAAGCCTTGTGCGCAAGTGCGAGAGTGAACTCACTCCTAGTCACTGCCCATTCTCGGGGTGTAATAGTGGTGTGATGGGCAAGCAACGAATCAAGAGCTGTCATGCCACATTAGGTGCTGAAACGTCATGGCTGAGCACTATATAAGGGACTCCATTTTCTGGGGTCGGGATCTTCCTGAGAAGTAAGCAATAAAGCTTTGCTGCAGAAGATTCCGGTTGTCCTGAGTGTGTTCTTGCCAGCGGGGACAAAAGCTCAGGATACCGAGTAAAGAGCTACAAAAAGGTTTTCCTAGCAAAGAGAAACACAAAGCAAACTGGAATAGTCATTCTAATAACTAATAAAATAAAATCTCAAAGAGAATTACCAGAGATAGGAAAGATCACTTCATACCCACCAAAGGAAAAATCTACCTAGATAGATCAATTTTGAACATCTATGCCTCCAAAAGAAGGACAGCCACATTGATAAAAGAAACATGGCTAAAGTTTAAATTGCACATTGAACCCCACACATTAATAGTGGGAGACTTCAGCACTCCACTCTCACCAATTCACAGGATATCCATATAAAAAAACTAAGTGGATGAATACTGGACTCTACCTTCTATTCATCAACTCATGGATCCTTCTCCAAATCTGACTATAAAGTAAGTCATAAAACAAGCCTCCACACATACAAGACAATTGAAATGATATCATGTAACTTATCATACCACCACGAATTAAAGCTGGACTTCAACAACAACAGAAACCCTGGAAAGCCTACACACTTACGGAAACTGAACAACTCTTTACTCAATGATCTCTTGTTCAAGGAAGAAATAAAGAAATTAAAGACTTTCTAGAATTCAATATAAATGAAAGGACAATATACCCAAATTTATGTTTCACAATAAAAGCAGTGCTTAGAGGAAAATTCATAGCACTAAGTGCTTCCCTAAAGAAGTTAGAAAGTTCTCATACCAATAATTTAAAAGTACCCCTGGAAGCTATAGAAAGAAAAGAACCAAGCCCACCAAAAGGGAGAAGAAGGCAGGAAATGATCAAAAGCAGAACTGAAATCAATCAGTAAGAACAAAATGATACAAAAGAATAAAGGAAACTAGTAGATGGTTCTAAGAGGAAATCAACAAGATAAACTAATTCTTAGGCAAACTAATCAAAAGACAGAGAGACAACATCCAAATAAACAAAATCAGTACTGTAAAGGGAGACATAAAAACTGACATTGAGGAAATTCAGAGAATCATTGGGTCTTCCAAAAAATTGAAAAGTATTAATGAAATGGGCAATTTTTCTAGACAAAGAAATGGAAGCCGTCATTAAAATTCTCCAAACCAAAAATAAAAAAATATATATAAAGCCCAGGGATGGTTTTAGTGCAGGGTTCTACCAGATTTTCAAAAAGGAGTTAATACCAATACTTATCAAATTGTTACACACACACACACACACACACACACACACACACACAAAGCAAAGAAACCACAAGGAACACTGCCAAACTCATTCTATAGGGTAACAGTCACCCTGATACCTAAACCACACAAAGACTCAACAAAGAAAGAGAAGAGAATTTCAGATCGATTTCTCTTATGAACATCGATGCAAAAGTATACAATAAAATACTCGCAAACTGAGTCCAAGAAAACATCAACGACATAATCCAGCAAGAGCAAGTAGGCTTCATTCCAGGGAATACAAACATCCATCAAAGTTATCTACCATGAAAACAAACGGAAAGAAAAATATCACATGATTATATCATTAGATGCTGAAAAACCCTTTGATAAAATCCAATAGCTTTTTATGTTAAAGGTATTAAAGAAAGCAGGGATAAGTCTACATACCTAAATATAAACAAAGCAATATACAGCAAGCCAACAATAAGCATCAAATTAAATGGAGAAAACCTTAAAGCATTTCCACCAAAATCAGGGACAAGACTGCCTAGTCTCTCCCTATCTATTCAATATAGTACTTGAACTTCTAGAAGGAGCAATAAGACAACTAAAGGAGACCAAGGGGATACACATTGGAAAAGAGGAAGTCAATCTATCACTATTTGTGGATGATACATAAGGAATTTCAAATTTTTTTGCCAGAGAACAATAGAGACACCAACCCTCACACAAACCTTTCAACCCAAAAGTTATACTATCTGCAAGAAATGCAGGTACAGGAAATGCAGCTGAGACTGAGGGAATGGACAACCAATCATGTGCCCATCTTGAGAACTATCCCATGGGCAAGAACCAATCCCTAACACTTTTACTACTTGTTATGCTTGTACTCGCATATGCTTGCAAATAGGAGCAAGTTGTCCTCTGAGAGGCTCCACCTAGAAGCTGATTCAGACAGACACAGACATCCATAGTCAAATAGAGGATGGAACTTGGGGACTCTTATGGGGGAATAGGAGGAAGAATTGCTGGCCTGAAGGGGAAAAGAACTCCACAGGAAGACCAACAGAGTAGGGGGGAGCCTTGGCACTCTTAGAGTCTGAACCACCAACCAAACAACTTATACAGGCTAGACCTCGGCCTCCCTCACATATGTAGCAGATGTGCAGCTTGCTCATCATGTGGGTCTAGAACAACTGAGCAGTAGCTATCCTAAATGTTTTGCCTGCATATGGGATGTGTACTACTAGTTGGGTTGCTATATCTGGCCTCAATGGGAAAGGAAGTGCAGAGCCTAGCAGAGACTTGAAGGGTCAGGGTGGGAGGATAACAAGGGAGGAATCTCCATTCAGAAGAGAAGGGGAAGAGGGATGAGGGAAAGATTGTGGAAGGGGATGATTGGCAGGAGCCAGTGACCAGGATGTAAAATGAATAAGTAAAAAATAAAATAAAATAATTAATAATAATAATAAATACTGTAGAAAACTGTGTATAACAGTCAAAAAGAATTAATGCTAAATGTTTCATTTGTTCCTACATCTACTTAGTCATCAAATTTAGTTAGGTATAGTCTCTTTCCTCTCAAATTGTTAGTAAGATATATGAAAATATCCTTAATCACTGGCATTCAAGTATGCTCAAAATAATAGCCTGCATAATAATGGAACAGAGCCACTCAGAGGATCAGAGCAATGCTGTTTTCTCAAAACCTCAATGGAAACCTGGCGATCTTTGATATGGCTATGTTGTCTGAACAAGACCTCATGGTGGAATTAAATATCAAAACCACAATATTTGGCAACCACAAGGGAGACCAGCAGTGCCAAAAGCAAACAGCAAGGGATTTCTCTCACACTTAGATTTCAGAGCATAACAGCTTGATTCCACTTTCAAAATATATCAAACAAATTCTTTCAGCCTTGAAATAACTTGAATTCTTAAGAATACATAAGTTAAAAATATGGTGGAATCAAATCTATTTAACTTCAGAAATTAAGTGAGTCACTGGGCAACACAACAAGCTGGAAAATTTGAAAGCAATAGTTTCTCATGGGAGCAGAACTCTAATTTGGATAAAAGAATAGCAGCAGAATAGAGACAAGGTCCCTGCCTTTGAATAATTGTTTTTGTTACTAATGGGCAAGAACTGTGTCTTGTTATCCAGCAGTAGCATTACAATATGTGTCAACCTCTAACTAAATCAGGAAGGAGTAGTTAGAGGATATACAACCATTTGATATACTGTCTTCTGAAACACCATTGTACCGGAGGAAGCCAAATAAATAACATTTTGAGAGGTGAGGATATGTATAATTAAATTTAACTGAAAAGATAAAATAACTACTTCTCATGCTGCTCTATCTAAACTTTCAACCTTGCATCTATAAATATGAAACAGAGTCTGGTTGTTTATGTTGGTGTCAAAGTTTCCTGAAGGATAGGTTTTTGCTACTAATAAATCATACCACATGAGAGGGATGTAATGTAATATGTAGCCTAAGAAATTTTACAGCATAAGGAGAACTCTCACCTGCCCAGGAAGGTAAATAGCTCTGGAGAAATCAAAACCACAGTGTCCTTACTCTGCACTTAATTTTAGCATTTAACCTTGTATTGGTTGATCTATTCCTGCTGTGTATGTCTTTTATTTATATCATACTATGAATGCAGCAAGAGTAAAAACTGTATCTTCTCTATTTTTCCATCTATAGCTCACAACACTTAGCAGCCTGCAGGTACCTAAGCGATATTGATAGTAATATCACACTGGGGTGTACGTGATCTTACATGACTTTGGTAAGTCAGAACATTATGCTGTTGTTTTTGTTTGTGGTCTTTTTGTCTCCTCATAATTTTCTGTGAAGTTCATCCAGGATAATCAGAATGTGTTCCTGTACCAAATGAATCCTAATAGAGACACACTATATTATATAGTTTGTGTGCAAGTACTAGTAGATAGATCGCTACCTGCCATTGCTTTGGTGTGAGAGAGTGGAATTAGATGGTGACGACAGGAAGTATCCAAACAAAAGATCACCTAGTTACTGACTTAGGATCTTCATTCTAGATGATTTTAAAGAATAGATGTATGAAGGACCAAAAGATATCTCAGGGAGCAGTATTAAAAAATATACATAAGACCTGAAAATATCAACTAACACCTGGGACAAAATGGTGATTATTACATTTGGAAAAATTGTGGCATCACCCCAACAATTACATTGCAGTTCTAACTGTGTGCCACCTATACTTTGACTGAAATATCTATGAGCAAATGAGAATCATTTGAATTGGAATCACACAGGGTGCTGGGGCATATATATAGCAACCAGGATGTAGAGTATTCTGTTATCTGTCCTTGGAATCTACAAGTGTATTGACTTATTTGGCAAACTCTGAGTGAGTGAATCTAATACTTCTACTGCAGTTTTATTCCTATATGTCTGACTAGGAAGAAAATAGATAAAATTGAATAATAGCATCAGAATCTTAGTGTTAAAGGATTTGAAGAAATGGTACAGTATTTTAAAAGGTCCTACTCCTCTAACAAAAGACTTGAGTTTGATTTCCAACTCACAAGTGGCTCAAAGTGGAGGAACATGTAGTTCCAGAAAATCCATGCCTTTTTCTGAACTTTGAAGGCACCAGGCAGACGTACTGTGCATAGTACTGTGTATGTTATTTCTTAACATTAAAACACATATATAAATTAAATAAAAGAAAACCTTTCAAAGTTATTGTATGGTAAAAACATGTTGTTACTAATAAAAAGTATGGGTAGGCATATGACTCCATGAGTAAAGCACTCTTTTGAAAGCAAGAGAACTGAGTTTAAATTCCCAGGAATCCCCTAAACATAATTTGGGGTAATTTGTCACAATATCAGTTCTCCTGAAGCCATATGGGAGACCAGGACAAGAGAATTGCCAGATATGAACATGTCAGCTAGCAAGACTTGTACAAAATCAATAGACAACAAAGAGAACCTTTCTCAAAGAATCTGCAAGGCAATTTTACATGACTCACATGTGATGTTATACTCTGAATTTCATTTGCGGGCCATGGCACTTGCAAGTGCACACATACATACATACAGAGAGACATGCATACATAATGCTCACACACATACACAAAATAGTAGGACAAACTTGGAGGATGTACAATGATGACTCATGCCTCAAAATATACATATGTGTACATGTACATACACATACATACATAAACCTACATGCACATTTAAAGGCTTACTTGGGAATTAATTTATTTACACTTTGCTGGTTTTTTTTTTAACAGGGAGAAGTAAAATATTTATTTTATTTTTATAGAATAAAAATAATATTAAAAAAATAGAAATAGGTGCGAATATAGTTTGATTCTAAGAGAGATTACAACAGGAGTTGATTGGAAGTCCCTTTTGTAAACTGAAAATTGGAGTGTTGATATTGCATGACTTCAGAGACTGTAAAACTTTTACAGAAAGGAAAGAAAGGAGGAACAGAGATGATGCTTTGTGCATTCATATACAGGTAACATGAAACAAAAAGGAATCAGGAAAAGGAAGAAAACTTTTCAGTGAACAATTTTAATTATATATGTAAGTGAATAAGATACTCAAGAAGGTAGAAATTGTTATATATACTAGCCTACATGGTGATCTTACTATCCTATATTAATAAGCTGATTAATGAAGAACAAAGTTTACTAAGAGTGTCTACATCTTAGACAATGCCATGGTTTAGATATGTAATGTTATGCCAGTTGTCATGTCCACTAGGCTATTACTTTAACAATTTCATTAAACAAGAGAACTATTGAGAACTCAATTTAAATTAATATTTGAAAAAGTGTTATATGTCTTTCAGAAAATAAAAATCAATTGCTTCAGGGCTAACTTTAAGAAGATGAGGTGATAGGTTAAAGAAAAAAAATGAAAAAGAGCTGTGTTAAAACAAGAAATGTTTTAAGAAGATGAGGTGATGAGTTAAAGAAAAAAAATGAAAAAGAGCTGTGTTAAAACAAGAAATAATGACAGAAGCAATGTTTTGTAAATAACAGAGAAAAAGAGGTTAAATAGTATCAGTATATTTGGGATGAAAATTAAAGAAATAAAATTAGGTCTCTCTGATAATAGTGTGCTCTATCTTAATGATAAGGAATAAACAAGAACAAAAATATTCACAAGAAGGTAGGTTCACATCATGAAAGACTGCATTTGGAGTCATGAATTTCATGAGTTCAGGTACAGCTTATGCTACTGTTCAGTCTTTGACCTGTAGAACGTATTTCTCTGTTTTAAAATGCTCTCATGGACTAAACACTAATACTATTTAGAGCTTTGTGACGTAGCTTTGTTGTAAACAGAACATGTCCAATAATGCATACAGAATTGTTTTTTATAGTTCTACTACTAAACATAATCTAAAATGTAAATTTAAGTTTTCGAAACCCATTTTAATGAGGTTTTTAAATGGTTTAGCCTCCCTTTTAGCCGAGCACCTATCAGAGGTAGAGTGAAAGAAAGGGTTTGGGGACATGGACCTGCTTGGAAGGATTTTGGATTTCCATATCTTTTGTCTGGAAATGAGCAGTTCAGTTCACAGGTCAGCAGCAGCTCAAAACAGTTTACTCCAGCAGTCCAGTTTGATACAGTCAAGTTGCAAACAAGAATCAACTGGGTTGGCACTATCAAGCAGAGAGATCCAAGCCTCAGCTTAGGTTCAAGGCAGAAGGGACAATTATGGACACCAGGAGAAGTTCTAGGCTGTGCCTCTCTCAGTGAAACGAAGATCAGCAAAGACAGGAGACCAACAAACATTGCTCAGCTAGCTCTATAAGCAAGCCAAACTCAGCCTCTATCACTGTTCTTGGAGTTCTTTTTACACATTCTCCAAACATCACATATCCTCCACATGTCTTGCTTCAGCACAGGTCTTGTCTTAGCACATGCATCTGTCTCAGCTGACATCACTCTGCTATTCAGCCTGAGTCAGCAGAAGCAACAAGAAACTGCAGTATATCACCAGATTTTTTTTCATTTCCTTCTATGGAGACCCAAAACATGAACCAATACATGCATGTTGTTAAGAAAGAATCCTTTACTATTTGTCCTTTTCTACATGCTTGCTTTAACAGAACAACCTTTAACCTGTGTCCACTTCAGCTAAATGTTCCTTCACATGTTTGCCCCAGCAAAGCACAATTCAACTGTGTTTCCACTTCACCAAGATTTTACAAAACATTTTGCTTATGACACAAATATCACAAATATTAATTAGGCTTTAGTGAAATTTATAACAATATAAACAAAAATGTTGAGAAAAAAAAGGACATGATAGGTATAGCAACCATCATCTATTAAAGATTTTGCTAAATTCATTTTCTTCTCCTCCTCCTCCTCCTCCTCCTCCTCCTCCTCCTCCTCCTCCTCCTCCTCCTCCTCCTCCTCCTCCTCCTCCTCCTCCTCCTCCTTCTTCTTCTTCTTCTTCTTCTTCTTCTTCTTCTTCTTCTTCTTCTTCTTCTTCTTCTTCTTCTTCTTCTTCAGTTTCCCAAAGACAAACCACCCATTTTCTCTATCATTGTGATGGCCATTTTTCCTGGTCAATTTGACTATATTTGGAATTGGATAAATCAAGAGTGGTTTGGATCATCTCTAAGAGATTTTTTTTTAAGTAAATCATTTGAAGTGGGATGATCCAACTTTATTATGGGAGACTCTTTCTGCTGGCAGCCTATAGAAAAAGCATAGAAAAAGGAAGCTTGCTTTTTCTGCCTGCTTGCCCTTACTCTCACTGGCAAGTCCTTCTTTACTGGCATTAGAGCTTTGTTCTTCACACACTTAAGAACAGCTGAGACACCCAGACTGGTGGCCTGAACAACTACTTGGACCAGTACTCTTGATATAGATATTCATTATATCAATTCTGTTATATAGAAAATAATGAATAATATAGTCAATGTTTTATTCAGCAGTATTACCCTGTTTTCATATTCTATATATTTTCTACTTAGTTTCATGACTAAAAAAAAAATCTTCAGACTGCAAATAAATTTGAGATCAGGAAACAATATAAAATTATGAAATGTTTTAACTAGCCATAATCTTTTCTATGCCTTATGCATATCCAATAGCAATTGCCAGTTCTTAAAACATAAATATAAGTAGCATTATACAGATTGAGCAGGGTGCATTTAAATATTTAGGAATTCAGAAATATATGTGTATAATACTAATTACTAGGAAAAAAGGCAATGCATGTGATCAAGAACAAGGAGTGATAAATGAGGCTTTAGAAAAGTAGGAGAAAAAAGAATGATGTAATTCTAATTTCAAAATTAAAACTAATAATATTTTTCTGTATTTATGAATTATTTCTGTATTCATTTATATCTTCTAAATTTAATTAATTCATATCAGTTATGGTTTGATGGATTTTCTTCAGAAAACCAAGCAAATCAAATTATCTGGACACAAATAGCAAAAATAAAGTATATCCACAATGTTAGGGACTCATTGTTTGTATTCATTGTGATACTTAACAATGTTGAATCACCAAGCCCTACTGTTAACATCCACTAGGAGATTTCTATTTTAGAGCTCTTTCTTTAAAAATTAGATAAAATACAATCCTTGATACTGAAATCAAAGTGTTTGTTGTGTTATGACTCTTTGTGACGGGAAGTTGTGATAAAGTGTGCAAACATCATTATTATAAAATCTTCTCCTATAAGGAAAGGGGAGCAATACCATGCATAAGGTAGAAGTGAATATTCATACAACCAATTAGGCAAGTTCACCACAAATGCAAACGATATTTACTGACATGAGATCGTTTCCACATTTAACTGCCTGTAATAGTATTAGGGACTTGTTTGTAGATCCAACTGTGTACCACCATCTATTTTTTGAGTGTCTCATTTTGTGCACAACTAATTTTCTGCTTAAAATATTTATTTAATAATAAAATTATTATTTTATGAGCATCATCCAAAAACTTGTACACAATGTAATATTAATAAATCCATGCTTTAAATTCTACTTATTACATATTATTCTGCTAGCTTCTGTATTTGCTATTTGACTTAATATTTTGTTACTTAAAAATATTCAATTGCAGTTTATTGAATGTCACAGCTATCTAAGCTGCTTTAACTATTACTTAAATCAAATATAACGCACTCACTTTGATATCATTTATTCTGCAAATATTCATTATTTACCAGGCTCGGTAATTTTTATTACAAATTCTACACAGTTTTCTAACTCTCATCTGGGTCTTTACCAGTTTTCTTAGTCATTTACTAAATATTTCTAATATATTTCTATGTTAGTGTGAAGAAAATTGATAATTTCGATTTGACTAGCTCACATTTGTACATTATTTTATTGAATTTACTTATGATATGCCATGTTTTATATGTTTCCATCCTTCAAACACTGTATATTGTATTAAAAAGGCCTTATGATATTTTAAGCTCTTTTGCTATAGAAACTCATGGTATCATTAAATGGATTTTTTGCTACCATTTAAGTAAGGTTGGCATGATTGAAAACTACTTGGTATAGGTTTATCCAGGTGATGGCTAAAATTAGTTGTCTCCTTGACACACTTAGGAATAGATAACCTGGACTAAGGAACAGCTTCCATAAGATTGGCCTGTAGGTATATCTATAGCTTCATTTTGATTGCTAACTGAAGAATTTCCCAGTACCCAGCAGAAGCTGCCTTCCCTGGGTAGCCTGGGCTGTATTATAAAGGTAGCAAAATGTCAGCCTTGTAACAAGCCAATTAAAAAAAAATGTTTCCAGGTTCCTGCCTCTGTTTCTGCTTGAATTCTTACCTTGAATCCTCAATGATGGAATATGATCATGATTTATAAGTCCAATATTTCTTCTTTAAATTGTTTTCACTGGAACAGTAAATAAACTAGGACAGCCTGTAGTTTCAGAAAGCGTAGCATTGCTGAAATGGACCTGACCATGTTGTTTCTGGAGATAATTGCAGAAAGATTTTGTAGCATTGAGATAGTAAACAAAGCTAGCTATTCAGAGTTTAATGGGACTTCTGTGGGAGTTTGAATAGCCATGCTTAAAGACAAGCAGATGACAAAAAGCCTAGGCTGGGAAGTCTCAGATGGAAACCAAGGCTATCACGAGTGTTCTTGTGAATACTTTAACTAAGAATTTGTGGAAGTGAAAGTTGTGCTTTAGCAGGACAGTGATGGTGGTTAACTGGAGCTGAAAAGCCAGCAGTGATTAATAAGAAACCACCATCATAAAGGTAAGCATCTTCTGAGAAGTATTTCCTCCAGAGAAGTACTGAACACAGAGGCTATCATCCCAGGCAGGTCAAAACAACTGTCATTTGAACTTGAAAATGTTTAAGAGTCTCCTACATGGTACTTGTTTTAGTGACATGAAAGCTAAGTAAGGACCTGTGGAGAGAAGCTGTGGTTTCGCATCATGTGACAACTTTAAAGTCCCTGTACAAATGCCAAGAAGAGTGAATGGTGAAGATACAACTTAAGCCACATGCTGAATAACATCATTTGGAGATGCCAGCCTTGTGAAGCAAACAGCAAAAATAGTGGTAGGTATGAAATGGAGCTAGTCTGATCCTACAAGACAAGCTATATGTGTGCAGCAGAGAGCAGAACTGAAGAGACAGAGCCACCATAGCCCATAAGAACCCAGAAGATCGATTGTGATTGAGCTCCTGACATTGACTATCGAGCTATTTAAATCTGTTGTATGTTGCTTTAATTTTCATCTGATTATGAGTGTGTCCACATCTTTCTCTCTTAAAATACAATGAAATACATCACTAGTTTTGGATTTTCCAGGAGGCCATGGTTGAGAAGATACTTTATATTTTAAACAGATGTATCTTTTTTAATTTATGGGTTCTTTAAAGATTGTGGTTCTTTCAAAGATTGTTGCATTTTGTGTTATGATGGCATCATGCAAGTTGGAGGACAAAGGAAAATGATATAGTTTAAAGTGATGTTTAGTTTAAAAGTGGACAATGTAGATTTGTGATGGTTCATGTTTGGCCACATGATAGACAAGAGGAGAAGGAATTTCAAGTGAGAAATTTCTTCCGTCAGATTGGCTTACAGACATGTCTGCAGAGCACTGCCTTAATTGGAAATTGAGAAGAGATCCCAGCCCAAGTTTGAAGTGTTATCTCTAAGAAGAATGGCCTAGGATATAATGGAAATATAGCAGAATGTTCATCTTAGAGCAAGCTAGCAATAAACCAGTAGATTTGACTTTGCTTCTGTTTCTGCCTCAGTCTTCCATTAATGATGATCAGTAATTCTGTAGTATAATCCAAATAAACCCTTATTCATGGTGTTTACCAGAGCCACAGAGAAGCAAACTAAGGCAATGAGTAACTAAGGAGAATGGCTCAATAATATGGGAGAGAAGAATTTAAAGATCTGACACCTAACTTGAGATGATTGAGTTTTAACAAGTATAGAAGCATCTTATTATATCTGGAGTTAAATTTTGATGGAAGTAGAAGGAGTGGTAGAAAGAGGGACAGAGAGAGAGAGAGAGAGAGAGAGAGAGAGAGAGAGAGAGAGAGAGAGAGAGAGAGAGAGAGAGAGAGAGAGAGAGATTTTTTTCCCAAGACAGGGTTTCTCTGTATAGCCCTGGCTGTCCTGAAACTCACTTTGTAGACCAGACTGGCCTTGAACTCAGAGATCTGCTTGCCTCTGTCTCCCAATTCCTGGGATTAAAGGCATGCTCCACCACTGCCTGGCGTAGAAAAACATATTAAGAAACATTAACCTGCTTCCCTCCCTTTGAAATTTGTTGTCATGGTAAAATTATTCAGCCTCCTTTTTGCTGTATCAGTAAAAAGTTGGACATTAATAAAATGTTTTATCATGTTGTTAATGACATTCAATGACACAAGAGCCTACAAATGAAGCAGATTGCAATGTCCAGAGTACAGAAAACAAAAAGCTAATCTAGTTATCTGTGTGGAACTTTTTCAGGTATGTTGTCTGGTAGCACTGCCTCCTCATTCTTATAGATTTAGTCAAAGGATACACTTCATTTAATCTGACTTAAGTTATCTCCCTGCAAAATTTGCAATGTGATCGATATGTACCTAGCTAACTTACCTTTGGCTGGAGTATAATGTTATTAACAGGAAATTTAGATCCAGTAAATATTGTCTTCTTGTAAAATAAAATGCTGAAATTGTTTTAGCAGTTGAAAATTAAGGAAGAGAATGAAAGATGAGGAATAGAGTGGAAAAGGAAAAGACAAACTACAAGGAACCCAAAGACGAGTAGAAGTGCAAAAGTTTACTAATATCTTCCTGGGTTGAAAGAGTCTTTAATTCTTGTCATTAGATGTTTGGAATTATATCTTATTATTTTAATTTCTGTTAGTAATTGTACAACATAGACTGAACCACTCTTGTCTCAGTCAATATTGAATTCATATTTTCTTTCTTTTGTGAAAATAATATAGAATACTTCATGTTAAAGAGAACAGTGTGATAGAGTTATGAGACAAAGCAAAAATTAGATAAAACATTCCAGTAGCAGGACCAGAAGAATATATTTGTTCAAAAAAATGCATGGAGTCAAATGACTGTGCTTTCTGGGTAGATTAAACAAATTAGATGTAACTATTATTGTAAGACAGATTTGAGTCTATTATAAACATTCATGCAATTTAATGCAAGCCATAATTACTACTGGTCATGCAGTCAATCCAGATTTAGTTTATAAAGGTGATAGAATTTGATTAAATTTCAGAAAGAGTTGACATAATTTTTTCAAAGATATAGACTCTAAAATGAGAAAAAAAAAGTCAGGGCTATAATCATAAGTAAGCTCTAACTTAAGTGAAAAGCAAAACATTCAGGGAAAAGTCTCACACAACTATGAACCATAGAAATACAGAGGGATGCTGAGCAAAGGGGAGATCAATATTATCAGAATGATCACCAATTTCTCAGGGCAAGTTTTTAGGGTATGGATAGATTTCTTTCACGAATCCTTAAAAGGATAAGTATGTTAACAATGTAGTATCAAATATACAACTGTAGGGACATTGTACCTTAAAATATGCTGCAAGTATATTTTCTCTTATAATTTGGGAGCTACTCCCAAACTCATTTTTTAAAACTTTGGCTAAAATAATTGTGCCTTGTTTCCAAAGCCCTGAAATATTTTAGGAGTCACTGTATTCTATACTTGCAAATATTTTTCCCATATGTTGACACTTATAAACAGTTAAAACATCACCATTCTTCGTCAGATTTAGGTACCAAAATATTAAAATCAATGATATGGTGTTGGATTCATCTATTGTATCCTGACACACATTCTACACAATATCTTAATGTATTCTTTGTTCTAAGCCTTTTCTATTGCATGATTCTTAAAATATATACCTTATATCTTTTCTTTTTTTATCAACAAAAAAAGAGAATGTATTGCCCGTTTAAATAAAATAAAGTTGTGAAGAAAAATGGAATATAACAACTAAGTTTTGACAAATACCATAAAACGTGAAAAATACATGTTTATATTTTTAAGGTCATTATTAGAAAATGCAAATTCTAGATTTAAAAACTTATGTGTTATATGTAAACAATAGCTGTTTTCCATTTTTTTAATTTGGAAAATTATAAACTAATTTTATTAGATATTTTCTTCATTTACATTTCAAATGCTATCCCAAAAGTTACCTATACCCTCCCCCTGACCTGCTCCCCTACAAACTCACTCCCACTTCATGGCCCTGGAGTTCCCCTGTACTGGGGCATATAAAGTTTGCTATACCAAGTGGCCTCTCTTCCCAATGATAGGCCATCTTCTGCTACATATGTAGCTAGAGACACAGCTCTGGGAGTACTGGTTAGTTCATATTGTTGTTCCACCTATAGGGTTGCAGACCCCTTTAGCTCCTTAGGTACATTTTTAGCTCCTCCATTGGGGCCCCCGTGTTCCATCCTATAGATGACTGTGAGCATCCACTTCTGTATTTGCCAGGCACTGCCAAAGACTCACAGGAGACAGCTATATCAGGGTCCTTTCAGCAAAATCTTGCTGGCATATGAAATATTGTCTGTGTTTGGTGGCTGATTATGGGATGGGCCTCTGGGTGGGGCAGTCTCTGGATGGTTCATCCTTTTGTCTTAGCTCCAAACTTAGTCTCTGAAACTCCTTCCAGGGATATTTTATTCCCTATTCTAGGGAGGAATAAAGTATCCACATATTGGTTTTCCTTCTTGATTTTCTTGTGTTTTGGAAATTGTATCTTGGGTATTCTAGATTTCTGGGCTAATATCCACTTATCGGTGAGTGCATATCAAGTGACTTCTTTTGTGATTGGATACCTCACTAAGGATGATATCCTCCAGATACATCCATTGACCCAAGAATTTCATAAATTCATTGTTTTTAATAGCTGAGTTGTACACCATTGTGTAAATGCACCATATTTTCTGTATCCATTCCTCTGTTGAGGGACATTTGGGTTCTTTCCAGCTTCTGGCTATTATAAATAAGGCTGCTCTGAACATAGTGGAGCATGTGTCCTTCTTACCAGTTGGAACATCTTCTGGGTATATGCCCAGGAGAGGTATTGCTGGATCTACCTGTAGTACTATGTCCAGTTTTCTGAGGAACCACCAGACTAGTTTCCAGAATGATTGTACAA
This sequence comes from Mus caroli, assembly GCF_978045245.1. NCBI lineage: Eukaryota > Metazoa > Chordata > Mammalia > Rodentia > Muridae > Mus > Mus caroli. The sequence continues at coordinate 81,474,101 of NW_028227267.1, forward strand.
GCTTGCAATTCCACCAACAATGGAGGAGTGCTCTTCTTTCTTCACATCTTTGCCAGCATCTGCTGTACCCTGAATTTTTGATCCTAGCCATTCTGACTGATGTGAAGTGGAATCTCAGGCTTGTTTTTATTTGCATTTCCCTGTTGATTAAGGATGTTGAACATTTTTTTTCAGGTGCTTCTCAGCCATTCGGTATTCCTCAGTTGAGAATTTTTGTTTAGCCCTGTACCTCATTTTTTAATGGGGTTATTTGAATTTCTGGAGTTCAGCTTCTTGAATTCTTTGTATATATTGGATAGTAGTCCCTTATCAGATTTAGGATTGGTAAAATTTCTTTCTCAGTCTGTTGGTGGCCTTTTTGTCTTATTGAAAGTGTCTTTTGCACTACAGAAGCTTTGCAATTTTATGAAGTCCCATTTGTCCATTCTTGATCTTAGTGCAAAGGCCTTTGCCTTTCTACTTAGGAATTTTCCCCTCTGCCCATATGTTTGAGTCTTTCCCCCACTTTCTCCTCTATAAATTTCAGTTTCTCTGGTTTTATGTGGATTCTTTGATCCACTTAGACTTGAGCTTTGTACAAGGAGATAAGAATGGATCAATTTTCATTCTTCAACATGATAACCACCAGTTGTGCCAGCACCATTAGTTGAAAACGCTGTCCTTTTTGCACTGGATGGTTTTAGATCCTTTGTCAAAGATCAAGTAGCAATAGGTATAAGGGTGTATTTCTGGGTCTTCAATTCTACTCCAATGATCTACCTGTCCATCATTGTACCAGTACCATGCAGGTTTTATCACAATTGCTCTGTAGTACACCTTGAGATCAGGCATGGTGATTCCCCCAGAGGTTCTTTTATTGGTGAGAATAGTTTTTACTATCCTAGTTTTTTTTTTTTTTATTCTAGATGAATTTGCAAATTGCCCTTTCTAACTCACTGTAGAATTGAGTTGGAATTTTGATGGGGATTGTATTGAATCTGTAGATTGGTTTTGACAGGATAGCCATTTTTACTATATTAATCCTGCTAATCCATGAACATGGGAGATCGTTCCAACTTCTGAGATCTTCTTCAATTTCTTTCTTCAGAGACTTGAAGTTCTTTTCATACAGATATTTCAATTCCTTAGTTAGGGTCACACCAAGGTATTTTATATTTTTTGTTACTATTGTGAAGGGTGTTGATTCCCTAATTTCTTTTCAGCTTGCTTATCCTTTGTGTAGAGAAAGGCCATCGACTTGTTTGAGATAAATTTATATTCAGCTACTTCACTGAAGCTGTTTATCAGGTTTAGGAGTTCTCTGGTGGAATTTTTAGGGTCACTTATATATACTACCATATCATCTGCAAATAGTGATATTTTGACTTCTTCCTTTCCAATTTGTATCCCCTTTATCTCCTTTTGTTGTTGAATTGCTCTGGCTAAGATTTCAAGTACTATATTGGAAAAGTAGAGAGAGAGTGGGCAGCCTTGTTTGGTCCTTGATTTTGGTGCGATTGCTTCCAGCTTCTCTCCATTTATTTTGATGTTGGCTATTGGTTTGTTGTATATTGCTTTTATTATGTTATGTATGGCCCTTGAATTCCTGATCTTTCCATGACTTTTATCATTAAGGGGTGTTGTATTTTGTCAAATGCTTTCTCAGCATCTAATGAGATAATCTTGTGATTTTTGTCTTCGAGTTTGTTTATATAGTGGAGTATGTTGATGAATTTCCATATATTAAACCATCCCTGCATCCCAGGGATGAAGCCTACTTGGTCATGATGGATTGTTGTTTTGATGTGTTCTTGGATCAGTTTGCAAGGATTTTATTGAGTACCTTTTCATCGATATTCATGAGGGAATTTGGTCTGAATTCTCTATCTTTGTTGGGTCTTTCTGTGGTTCAGGTATCAGAGTAATTGTGGCTTCATAGAATGAATTGGGTAGAGTACCTTCTCTTTCTATTTTGTGGAATAGTTTGAGGAGAGTTGGAATTAGGTCCTCTTTGAAGGTCTAATAGAACTCTGCACTAAACCTATCTGGCCCTGGGCTTTTTTTTGGTTGGGAGACTATTAATGACTGCTTCTATTTCTTTAGGGGAACTGGGACTAATAAAATCATTAGTCTGATTTTTTTTATTATTACGTATTTTCCTCAATTACATTTCCAATGCTATCCCAAAAGTCCCCCATACCCCACCCCCTTCCCTACCCACCCATTCCCATTTTTTGGCCCTGGCATTCCCCTGTACTGGGGCATATAAAGTTTGCATGTCCAATGGGCCTCTCTTTCCAGTGATGGCCTACTAGGCCATCTTTTGATGCATATGCAGCTAGAGTCAAGAACTCCGGGGTACTGATTAGTTCATAATGTTGTTGCACCTATGGGGTTGCAGATCTCTTTAGCTCCTTGGATAGTTTCTCTAGCTCCTCCATTGGGGGCCCTGTGATCCATCCAATAGCTGATGGTGAGCATCCACTTATGTGTTTGCTAGGCCCCGGCCTAGTCTCACAAGAGACAGCTATATCAGGGTCCTTTCAGTCAACACTTGCTAGTGTATGCAATGGTGTCATCGTTTGGAGGCTAATTATGGGATGGATCCCTGGATATGACAGTCTCTAGATGGTCCATCCTTTTGTCTCAGCTCCGAACTTTGTCTCTGTAACTCCTTCCGTGGGTGATTGTTTCCAATTCTAAGACGGGGCAAAGTGTCTACACTTTGGTCTTCATTCTTCTTCAGTTTCATGTGTTTTGCAAATTGTATCTTATATCTCGGGTATACTAAGTTTCTGGGCTAATCTCCACTTATCAGTGAATACATATCATTTGAGTTCTTTTGTGATTGTGTTACCTCACTCAGGATTATACCCTCCAGGTCCAACCATTTGCCTAGGAATTTCATAAATTCATTCTTTTTAAAAGCTGAGTAGTACTCCAGTGTGTAAATGTACCACATTTTTGTAACCATTCCTCTGTTGAGGTGTATCTGGGTTCTTTCCAGCTTCTGGATATTATAAATAATGCTGCTATGAACATAATAGAGCATGTGTCCTTCTTACCGGTTGGGACATCTTCTGGATATATGCCCAGGAGAGGTATTGCTGGATCCTCCGGTAGTACTATGTCCAATTTTCTGAGGAACCTCCAGACTGATTTCCAGAGTGGTTGTTCAAGCTTGCAATCCCACCAACAATGGAGGAGTGTTCCTCTTTCTCCAAATCCTTGCCAGCATTTGCTGTCACCTGAATTTTTTATCTTAGCCATTCTGACTGGTGTGAGATGGAATCTCAGTGTTGTTTTGATTTGTATTTCTCTGATGATTAAGGATGTTGAACATTTTTTCAGGTGCTTACTGAATGGCTTAGAAGCACCTGAAAAAATGTTCAACATTAATCTGATCTTGATTTAACTTTTGGTACTTGGAATCTGTCTAGGAGGTTGTCCATTTCATCCAGGTTTTCCAGTTTTGTTGAGTATAGCCTTTTGTAGTATGATCTGTTGATGTTTTTGATTTCCTCAGAATATGTTGTTATGTCTCCTTTTTCATTTCTGATTTTGTTAATTAGGATACTGTCTGTGTTCCCTCTAGGAAGTCAGGCTAAGTGTTTATCTATCTTGTTGATTTTCTCAAAGAATCAGCTCCTGGTTTGGTTGACTCTGAATAGTTCTTTTTCTTTCCACTTGGTTGATGTCAGCCCTAAGCCTGCTTATTTCCTCCCTTCTACTACTCTTGGATAAATTTGCTTTCTTTCATTCTAGAGCTTCTGTGTATGCTGTTAGAATGCTACTGTATGTTCTCTCTAGGTTCTTTTTGGAGGCACTCAGGACTATGAGTTTTCCTCGTAGGACTATTTTCATTGTGTCCCATAAGTTTGGGTATGCTGTGGCTTCTTTTTCATTAAACTCTAAAAGTCTTTAATTTCTTTCTTTATTACTTCCTTGACCAAGGTATCATTGAGTAGAGTGTTGTTCAGTTTGAACGTGAATGTTGGCTTTCTATTATTTATGCTGTAATTGAAGACCAGCATTAGTCCGTGGTTATCTGATAGGATGCAATGGATAATTTTGATAGTTTTGTATCTGTTGAGGCCTGTTTTGTGACCAATTATATGGTCAATTTTGGAGCAGGTACAAAGAGGTGCTGAGAAGAAGGTATATCCTTTTGTTTTAGGATAAAATGTGTTGTAGATATCTGTTAAATCCACTTGTTTCATAACTTCTGTTAGTGTCCATGTGTCTCTGTTTAGTTTTTGTTTCCAGGATCTGTCCATTGGTGAGAGTGGTGTGTTGAAGTCTCCCACTATTACTGTGTGAGGTACAATGTGTGCTTTGAGCTTTATTGAAGCTTCTTTAATGAATGTGGTTGCCCTTGGATTTGGAACACAGATACTTAGAATTGAGAGTTCATCTTGGTAGATTTTACCTTTGATGAGTAGGAAGTGCCCCTCCTTGTCTTTTTTGATAAGTTTGGGTTGGAAGTCCATTGATGTTAAGAGAAATCAAAGAAAAGTAATTGTTGATTCCTGTAATTTTTGTTATTAAAATTGGGAATCTGTTCTTGTAGCTGTCTTCTTTTAGTTTTGTTAAAGGATTACTTTCTTGCTTTTCTAGGGCGTAGTTTCCATCTTTGTGTTGTTATTTTCCATTTGTTAACCTTTGAAGGGCTGTGTTCCTGGAAAGATATGTGAATTTGTTTTTGTCATGGAATATTTGGATTCTCCATCTATGGTAATTGAGAGTTTAGCTGGGTATAGTAGCCTGGGCTGGCATTTGTGTTCTCTTAGTGTCTGTATAACATCTGTCCAGAATCTTCTGACTTTCATAGTCTCCGGTGAGAAGTATGGAATAATTCTAATAGGCCTGCCTTTATATATTACTTGACCCTTTTCCCCTTACTTCTTTTAGTATTCTATCTTTATTTAGTGCATTTGTTGTTCTAATTATTATGTATTGGGAGGAATTTCTTTTTTGATCCAGTCTATTTGGAGTTCTGTATGCTTCTTATATGTTCATGGCCATCTCTTTCAGTATGTGAAGTTTTCTTCTATAATTTTGTTGAAGATATTTGCTGGCCCTTTAAGTTGAAAATCTTCATTCTCATCTACTCCTATTATCCGTAGCTTTGGTCTTCTCATTGTGTCCTGGATTTCCTGTATGTTTTGAGTTAGTATTTCTTTCCATTTTGCATTTTCTTTCGTTGTTGTGTCCATGTTCCCTATGGAATCTTCTGCACCTGAGATTCTCCCTTCTATCTCTGGTATTCTGTTGCAGATGCTCACATCTATGGTTCCTGATTTCTTTCCTAGGGTTTCTATCTCTAGAGTTGTCTCCCTTTGGGTTTTCTTCATTGTTTCTACTTCCATTTTTAGATCTTGGATGGTTTTGTTCAATTCCATCCCCTGTTTGGTTGTGTTTTCCTGTAATTCTTTAAGGGTTTTTTGTGTTTCTTCTACCTGTTTAGCAGTGTTTGCCTGTAGTTCTTTAAGGACTTCTACCTGTTTAGTAGTCTTCTCCTGAAAGTCTTTGAGGGATTTTTTGTGCTTCCTCTTTAAGGGCTTCTACCTGTTTAGCAGTGCTCTCCTGTATTTCTTGAAATGAGTTACTAATGTCCTTCTTAAAATCTTCTACCACTATCATGGGATATGATTTTATATCTGCATCTTACTTTTTGGGTGTGTTTGGGTATCCAGGACTTGCTGTGGTGTATGTACTGGGTTCTGATGATGCCCAGTGTTCTTGGTTTCTGTTAGTAAGATTCTTACATTTGTCTTTTGCCATCTGGAAATCTTTGATGTCTCTGGCTGGATCTTGATCCTCCTGTGATTCTGTTAGCCCCTGTCAGCACTCCTAGGAGTCCAAATCTCACCTGAGTTCCAGTGGTCAGACTGCTCTCTGCAGGCAAGCTCTTCTCTTGCAGGGCAGGTGTCCAGCAGTGGAGCTGTGATCCACCTCCTGATTCCTGGGGTCAGAGCCCTCCCTGTAGTCCAACTCTCCCCTAGCAAGGAAGGAGCATAGGGGTCTGAGTCTCAGCTTTGCCTCCTGGCTGAGGATGAAGGACCAATGGGACCCTGACCAAGAAGCTCTGTTGATTCTATCGCCCACAGCTCTCAGGTGATCAGGAGGTCCTGCGGTGTGGAAAGTCCTCTGGTGCCCTAGACTCCCTTGGCCAGGAACATGCAGAATATGGCAGGACTGGCTCTGACCTGAATGAATCCCAGCCTCACTTCATGCGGGGTTCTTCCATCTCTGTTCTTGCTGGCACAAGACCCTTCATGATTCTTTGGAGATGATGTTGTGTTCCACTAACCTGTGATCCTGAGGTGATCCTGAGGTCCTGTGGCATAAAGAGAACTTTGGAGCCCTTGGCCAATATCTTTTCTATTTTATAAAGTTTACTATATTTTAAATTCATAAGCATGTATGTTCATGTGACAAAATGTAATGTTTTAACATCATTATTTGTATAATGATAAAAGGAACTCAATTACCTATTAACATGATTATTTATGGGTTCTTTGTATTAAGAAATATTTGATTTCTTTCTTTTGCTTATGTAAGTTCAATCTTACCAACTATACTCATTTGAACTTTGAAATGCACACTTCTAAAGCATATGCGAAGATAAACGCTAATTACCCCCACTACGCAATTACTTTCTGATTGCTAAAATATCAACCTGAATAACCATGAACTACATGGACTCAAATCTTACTGTGCTCCTAACTTTAAAAGTTCTTTCCAATTCTCAAACCTATATAAGGAAACAAGTCTCTACTTCTTCACAATTAAGTATAATTTTATTTTTTGCTTCTGTGTTGCTTCTAGTCATTTTGCATAGAAATGTTTCACTATTATTATATGCCACTTTAAAATGAGAATATGTCCCTCAAGACTCAGCTTTTTATTCACCGTGTTACCTACAATGGTCTAGCACCCTTTACATCCATGTCTATACAACCTAACAGGAACCAAGACTAAGCATGAAGGTCTAAGTATTCAGTGCAGTGCAGCCTGTCACCAGTGTTCCACAATGCCTGTGGTTGAGCATCAGGGTCTGTGTATTCAGTGCAGTGTAGCCTGTCCCCAGTGTTCCACAATGACTGAGACTTGTCTTTCAAAAACTTTGCCAATCACACAAACCACAAAGAATCTTCAAGATTGCTATTTCTAAAGTTGTTTTTTGAAGAGGTCTGTACTGAATCTTGGTTGTTATACATAGTTACCAGTTCTTATTTTGAGGTAGAAACATGGGGAGTGCTCTATGAATCATTATTATTCGTGATGGCAATAATAGTGCACCGCTGTTGGAACAATAGCAGTCATGGCTCTAGTTTATTTTCTGCAACTTAAAATGACTCATTAAAGTTTCAGAATAGCTAATAAATACTTGCACAATATAGACAAATTCAGTTTAGCAATACAAGTGTTAGATAAATGCATAATAGTCATTTACTATATGAGACTATGTTTAAAAGTTAATGAATAATGAATTACTTTTAAAATGACTTCAATCTTAATTTTTTAATTATGTTAAAATTTATTCTTTTTTAAAAATTTGTATGTGAAAAATGGGAAAACTTAAAGTTATTTATAATCAGGTTCAATGTCATACTTTGGAACTAAATAATAATTACTACTTTTGCCAGTGGTTCAACCTCCCTTATAGCTCACCTACCAAATGTAGGAGAGGAAAGTGAATAATAGGACAAAGCAGACATGAATGTATTTAGTAGCAGTTCCTTGGGCTGATTCCAATCTTCATATTCTGCAGCCCAGTCCACTGGCAAAACACCAGCCAGGAATCAACAGTGTTGGCTCTATCAGCACAAGTCAACCTCACCAGCATGAAGCAGCCAGAACACCACCAGAAGTTCTTTAGTTTGTCTCTTTTTACAGAGTTTTGACAATTGCAAATCAGAGAAAAACACAAGTCAAACCAATGCTAGAGTGTTGACAGTGAACACAAGAATCAGCAAAAACTAGCATCAGTGAAGACCAACTAAGAATAGCAAGGGGGAACCAATGACAGGGGGTTGTCTACCGCCGGTTGGATTACACTTGTACATTTTTTCAAACATTATTTGTCCTCCCAAGTGTCTCCTCTAACAAAATATCACATGATCTTTTATCAGGCAGCTTCTAGATAAATACCATGACATGTCTGGTCTCAGCCAAACATCCTCTCATATTTCTGCTTCAGGAAAACATCCTCTTTTAAGACAGTTTCCAGAAAAAAAAAAAGCTTTACATGACACAACTGGGTCTCCAACAAGACCAGAAATTTCCACTTCAATAGGGATCTAACAACAAAAATACCTTATTTTGATCAAAAATAAGTACATATCATGCTAACTAATAGTAACGATATCATTTTTTCCAGTGTTGATCCTTTGAGTATTTGAAACAAGCTTTTGCTGTGCATTCCAGATATTTCTAATCACACAGCTAAGCATCTATTTTTTTTTCTGAGCTAATTTTTCTGTGTGATACTCAAGAGTAAGCAGTAAGTGAGCTGTTATCACCCATATATTGATTGTCTACTAAATAAGAACAAGAGTACATGACACTTAAAGCATCCATAACTGCATCTTGTTGTCTTTAAATGTTATTATATTACCACATCTAATTATCTCCCAAACTAAGTCACTCAAATCATCATTCAGTACAAACATTTTCAATTGTTAGTTAAAATATAATTTCATTACTCCTTCCTTTTCTCTGCTTCTCCATGTATCCTGTCCTTCCCACTCCTACCACCCCTTCAAATTAATGGACTCTTAGATTAAGTTTTTATGAATATAAAATATATCAATATATAAATACAACTTGCTGAGTACTTTAACTTTTTCTTTTTATTTCATATATTACATCCCAATCTCAGTTTCCACTCCCTGTTCTAGTCTTTTTCTTCCACAACCAGTACTCTCACATGAGTCTCCTCTCCCCCATCCCCAATCCACACTTTTTCTCCTCCCCTCAGGGTAGATCAGGGCTCCCAGGGACATCAACCAAACACTGTATAAGAAGATAAGATCATATACTATCACATATAGGCTGGCCAAGGAAACTAATAGGAGCAAAATGATCTCACAAGTAGGCAAAAAAGATAGGAAAAGCCCCTGTTCTTGTTAAGATTTCTGCCCATAGCATATATACAGACAACCTAGATCAAACCTTTACAGGTTCCCTGATATATGGAAGTTCTGATAATTTCTGGTCAGTTGATTCTGTGGGCCATATTCTCTTGATGTGTCCCTGATCCCTCTGGTTCCTTTGATTCTTCCTCCACCCACCCCCCTTCCCCTGGACTGCCAAATGTTTGCATGTAGGACTCTACATCTTCTCCCATAATTTGCTGGATGAAATCTCTCTGTTCTCTTTTATGATGTTTCTGCTAATCTCTGGTCCCATTATATTCTGTAGGTCAAATGTTTTGTGGCTGTGATGATGTCTCAATCATTCCACTTGAAGCCTTGCCTGATTAGAGATAGCATGTTGAGACACCATAGCCTCCATTACTAAGAGTCTTTCCTAGGTTTACTCTCATAGATTCCATGACACTTCCATTGCAACAGGTTCCTTCCTTCCACTTGAAATGCCCATCAATCTCCAGTTGTTTCTTCCTGTATTTTCTCCCGATATTTTCTCCCTCCCTCCCAGCCCCAGCAGATCCCTCTTCTTATCAACCACACCCTCCCTCATTCCACCTTCAAAATGTATTCTCTTTCCCCTAGGTAAAGACCTAGACATCCTTTTATCCCCCCTTAAGCCTTCTTTGTTGTTTAGCCTCTCTGGGTCTATGGACTCTACATGATTCTTAATGCTCCTACCATTTTCATTTATAGCATACTAAGTATAATTTCATTAATAATTCTTCTCCATATTATTTTTAATCAACAATAAGACAAATATCAAATTCTGATTTCAAAATCTTAAAGATATCAGAACAATCGCAATCTTTCTTTCCTGATCATTAAGCTCACTCTACATAGTTTCAGGCTTGCATGTTCCTTGCATTGGGTAGCATACTTACCACTGTCTTCAGACACATGACTGTATAGATTACATTGATAACATTTTAAACTTAAGATAATGTTACCTGACTTACCTGCATTCTATTTTTCTACCTCATGAATTCCTTGTGGGTCTGTGCATTATAATACAATTATCCTTCCCTATATATCTAATATCCACTTATATGTGAGTAATACTGCGTTAGTCTTTCTGACTCTGAGTTACCTCATTCTGGTTCCACCCATTTGCCAGAAAATTCCATAATGTTATTTTCCCTTAAAAAGCTGAATAATACTTCATTGTGTAAATATGATACATTTATTTAAAATAATCTTTTGATTGAGGGACATCTAGGTAGTTTCCAGATCCTGGCTATTATGATAAATACATGCTATGATTATAGTTAAGCAAGTATCTTTATGGTAGGATGGAATGTCCTTTAGGTATATGCCTGAGTATTGTGGCTTGGTCTTGAAGTAGACTGATTCCCAATATTCTAAGAACATGCCATATTGATATCCAAAGTGGCTGTACAAATTTTGATTACTATGAGCAGTGAAGGAGTGTTCTTGTTCTACATCCTCACTAGCAGTTTGATCTCCTTTAGATATACTCTTGTGCTAGCTAAAACTTCAAGTAGTACATTCAATATGTATGGACTGAGGAGAGCCTAGTCTTATTTTTAGTGGAATTGCTATGAGTTTCTCTGCATCTAATCTGATGTTGGCTCGGTTTGCTGTACGTTGCCTTTATTAGGCTTATGCATGTGCCTTGTATCCCTGATCTCTCCGAGACATTTGTCATGAATGGAGTTTCTGATTGTGCCAATGGATTTGTTTTTACCATGTAATGAAATGAATATGTGTTTTTTTTTCCTTTCAGTTTGTATATAATGTGGTATACATTGACAAAAATTGATGTTAAAGCATCCCTGCATATCAGGGATCAAGCCTACTTGGTCATGATGGATGGTCCTTTTTATTTGTCTTGGATACAGTTTTCAGGTATTTTATTGAATATTTTTGGACAAATATTCATGAGAAAAATTGGTCTTTAATTCTTTTTCTTGATTTTTTTTTGTATGTTTTGAGTATCAGGGTGACTTTGGTCTCATTAAATGAATTTGATAGACTAATTTGTGGAATAAAGATATCAGGTCTTTGTACATTGATAAATTCTGCATTAAAATGATCTGTCACTATGCTTTTTTGGGGGGGACTTTTACGGAATGCTTTTATCTAATTAAAGATTTTATATATATTTAAATTTCTCACTTTTCCATAAGCATCTCTATATGATTTTACCAGCTATTTTTTGAGGCATCATTATTATAACCTCCCTGTTTCTCTATCCTTTCTAGGATATATAATCTCACACAGACTTCTGGTCGTCTGGCTCTTGCAATCATTTTGTCCCCACTTCTATGATGTTTACTAAGTTTGGAGTACAGGAATTGTAGATTTATCTGTTCCATGTTGTTCTCCATAGATAGATGATGTCTGTTGTTGTTGTTGTTATTATTATTATTATTAATCATTCCATTTGTTTATATTTCAAATGATATCTCACTTCCTGGTTACCCCTCCACCAACCCCCCATTCCACATTTGCCCTTATCTCTACATTTTGCCTATATAAGGATGCTCCCCACCTGCCCATGCTTTCCTGCCCCACTGCTCCAGTATTCCTCTACACTGAGGCATCAAACCTCCCTTGGGTCAATGGCATTACCTCCCATTACTGAGACCCTGGAAATGCTGGGAGACCTTCACATGGGAGATTAGAAATGGCTCTTTAAGGGAAAGCCTATTCAATTGCTCCAGCATGGCAGATATTGATGAGCAGAGATAGACCATGGTTTTAGAGCTTTATTGTAGAGAAGTAGAGAGAGAGAAGAGTAAAGAAGCAGAGGGCTGCCATGGCCATATGGAGAGAGGGGAGAATGCAGAGGGATAGATGGAGCAAAAAGGCTAGGGAGAAAGCAAGAGAAGCAAGAGAGGCAAACGAGAGAGGAGGGGCCAAGCAGCCCCATTTATAGAGGGCTTGGCTACTTTACTTTTTCCAGGTAACTGTGGAGGTGGAGTCTATCCAGAATACCAAGAACTTGGGGCATCACCTACAGGACTGACTGATAGCTTCAGGATGAGGGAGTTGAGTGCTCATGGTGTCAGGTGTTTGTGTTTGGGGGGTACAGCTTACAATTCTGTCCCTTGTAGAATTTTCTACTGGGTCTCCAAAGTAAGCCTCACTGGGCCAGAAGACAGACTACCTTTCATGGTCCAAAATTCCTATGGAATCACCCTCCTCCTCAGCTTCTTCCAGCTTTTGCTTAATTCAACCACAAGAGTCCTTGGCTTCTGTCAATTGGTTGGGTGCAAGTATCTACACCAAATTCTTTTAGTTGCTTGTTGGGCCACTTGGAGGGCAGCCAAGCCAGGCTCCTGTCTTTAAGCACAGCATAACATCAGTAACATTGTCAGGCCATGGAGTCTCCCAACTCCCAACTGGATCCCAATCTGGGACTGTCACTGGAGCTCCTCTCCATCAGGCTCTATTCCATTTTCATCCCTGCATTTCCCTTAGATAGGAACATCCCTGGGTCAGAGTTCCTGGCCTTAGAATGACATCCCCATTCCTCCACTTGTAACCTGTCATTTCACTGAAGGCAGATTCCACAAGCTTCCTCTCCCCACTGTAGGGTATTTCATCTAAGGTCCCTCCCTTTGAGTTCTGAGTGTCTTTCACCTCTCAGGTCTCTGGTGCATTCTAGAGCATACCCCACCTTCTACCTCCTGAGATTACCTGTTTCCATTCTTTCTGTTGGCCATCATGGCTTCAGTCCTGTCCTCCCCACCATACCTAATAATGTTCCCCTTTTACCCTCCATGTCCCCTCTCCCATACAGTTCCCATCCTAACTCCCTCCCCCACCCCACCTCCATGATTGATTTCTTCTCTCTCCAAAGTGGGAATGAGGCATCTTCACTTGGGCCCTTTGGCTTGTTAACCTTATTGAGTTCTGTGGATTATATCCTGGGAATTCTGTACTGTTTTGGTTAATATCCACTTATTAGTGAGTACATACCATGCATGTCCTTTTGGCTCTGAGTAACCTCACTCAGAATAATATTTTCTAGTTCCATCTATTTGCCTGAAATCTCATGATATTCTCATTCTTTTCAACCAATGGTTATAAAGCAAGACGGAAAAAGACACTTCATATTCATCAAAGGAAAAATCTAACAAGTGAAAGTCTCAATTCTGAACATCTATGCCCCAAATGCAAGGGCATGCACATTAATAATAAAAAACTTCACTAAATCTCAAAACACACATAGAACCCCATACATTAATAGTGGGAAACTTCAACACCCTACTCTCACTAACAGATATGTCATTGAAACAGAAACTAAATAGAAACACAGTAAAACTAGTGGAGGTTATGAACCAAATGGATTTAACAGATATCTACAGAACATTTCACCCTAAAACAAATGAGCACAACTTCTTCTCAGCACCTCATGGTACCTTCTCCAAAATCAACAATATAATTGGTCAAAAAACAACCCAAAACTGACACAAGAAGATTGAAATAAGCCCATGCATCCTAGCAGATCACCATGGACTAAGGCTGGTCTTCATTAACAACAAAAACAACAGAAAATACACATACCCATAACACTCTACTCAGTGATAACTTGGTCAGGGAATAAAGAAAGATAGAAATGAAAGACTCCCTGGAGTCTTCATTCAAAGAAATTTCAAAGAATTCAAAGAAAATTCACACAGCATAGCTGAACTTATGGGACACAATGAAAGCAGTATTAAGAGGAATAACACTAAGTGCCCTGGTAAATAAATTGAAGAGATCCTACACAAGCAACTTAACAGCACACCCGAGAGCTCTAGAACAAAGGGAAGAAAACATACCCAAGAGGAAAAGATGGCAAGAAATAATCAAACTCGGTGCTGAAAATCATCCAAATAGAAATAAAGAGAATGATACAAATAATCAACAAGAGCAAAAGATAGTTCTTTGAAAAAATTCAATAAGTTAGACAAATTCCTAACCAAACTAACTAAAAGGCCCAGAAACAGTATCCAAGTTAACAAAATCAGAAATGAAGAGGGAGACATCACAACAGAAACTAGCTTATAATTTTTAAGCAGAACTCCATTCCAGAATTTTATAAATATTCAATATCAATAAAGGCGTATGCCATTACAATTGAGAAAATATATAATATGTTCAGTATCATACTATATCATTTAATAGATTGTCAAGGCATTTTAAAATGTTTTTCACTCATGGTTCATTTATGAGCTAATTTATACTTTGCAAATTTCAAACTATTTGTTTATGCTGAGTTTATGCACATATTCTCTCTCTCTCTCTCAAATTATAAAAATATAAAATTATAACAAGTCAACAATGAAAAGAAGGATAAGGCTCTTCCGGTCAGAAAACCACCAGGGTAGCTAGGGCTCAGGGTCGGCTGACACTCACCAGCTACCCACAACACCCTCCACAGGATCTTAAGACTTCTGGTGAGTGGAACACAGCTTCTGCTCCAATCCAATTGTGCGCGGGACCTGAGACTGCATTAGTTAGGGAAGCAGAAAACCAGCCTGAGTAGGACCACAGGCCTCTTCCGGCCGGACCAGCACCAGAGTAGCTAGAGCGCAGGGTCAGCTGACACCCGCCAGCTACCCACGACCCCCGCCACAGGATTTTGAGACTGCTGGTGAGTGGAACACAGCTTCTGCTCCAATCCTTAAACAGTGACAACGACAACAACTAACCACAGAGATTACCAGATGGCAAAAGGTAAATGTAATAATCTTACTAACAGAAACCAAGACCACTCACCATCATCAGAACCCAGCACTCCCACTTCGCCCAGTCCAGGGCACCCCAACACCCCGGAAAAGCTAGACACGGATCTAAAAGCATATCTCATGATGATGGTAGAGGACTTCAAGAAGGACTTTAATAATACACTTAAAGAAATACAAAGGAACACTGGTAAACAGGTAGAAGACAGTAAAGAGGAAGCACAAAAATCCCTTAAAGAATTGCAGGAGAACACTGCTAAAGAGTTACAAATCCTTAAAGAAAAACAGGATAACATAATCAAACGGGTAGAAGTCCTTAGAGAAAAAAAGGAAAACACATCCAAACAGATAATGGAAATGAACAAAACCATACTAGACCTAAAAAGGGAAGTAGACACAATAAAGAAAACCCAAAATGAGGCAACAATGGAGATAGAAACCCTAGGAAAGAAATCTGGAACCATAGATACGAGCATCAGCAACAGAATACAAGAGATGGAAGAGAGAATCTCAGGTGCAGAAGATTCCATAGAGAACATCGGCACAACAATCAAGGAAAATGTAAAATGCAAAAAGATCCTAACTCAAAACATCCAAGAAATACAGGACACAATGAGAAGACCAAACCTACGGATAATAGGAGTGGATGAGAATGAAGATTTTCAACTCAAAGGACCAGCAAACATCTTCAACAAAATTATAGAAGAAAACTTCCCAAATCTAAAGAAAGAGATGCCCATGAACATAAAAGAAGCCTACAGAACTCCAAATAGACTGGACCAGAAAAGAAATACCTCCCAACACATAATAATCAGAACAACAAATGCTCTAAATAAAGACAGAATACTAAAAGCAGTAAGAGAAAAAGGCCAAGTAACATATAAAGGCAAACCTATCAGAATTACACCAGATTTCTCACCAGAGACTATGAAAGCCAGAAGATCCTGGACGGATGTTATACAGACACTAAAAGAACACAAACTCCAGCCCAGGCTACTATACCCAGCCAAACTCTCAATTAACATAGATGGAGAAACCAAAGTATTCCATGACAAAACCAAATTCACACATTATCTCTCCACGAATCCAGCCCTTCAAAGGATAATAACAGAAAAAAAACAATACAAGGACAGGAACTATGCCCTAGAAACAACAAGAAGGTAATCCCTCAACAAACCTAAAAGAAGACAGCCACAAGAACAGAATGCCAACTTTAACAACAAAAATAACAGGAAACAACAATTACTTTTCCTTAATATCTCTTAATATCAATGGACTCAACTCCCCGATAAAAAGACATAGACTAACAAACTGGCTACACAAACAAGACCCAACATTTTGCTGCTTACAGTAAACTCATCTCAGAGAAAAAGATAGACACTACCTCAGAATAAAAGGCTGGAAAACAATTTTCCAAGCAAATGGTATGAAGAAACAAGCTGGAGTAGCCATTCTAATATCTGATAAGATTGATTTCCAACCCAAAGTCATTAAAAAAGACAGGGAGGGACACTTCATACTCATCAAAGGTAAAATCCTCCAAGAGGAACTATCAATCCTGAATATCTATGCTCCAAATACAAAGGCAGCCACATTCATTAAAGAAACTTTAGTAAATCTCAAAGCACACATTGCACCTCATACAATAATAGTGGGAGTCTTCAACACACCACTTTCACCAATGGACAGATCATGGAAACAGAAACTAAACAGGGACACAGTGAAACTAACAGAAATTATGAATCAAATGGATCTGGCAAATATCTACAGAACATTCTATCCTAAAACAAAAGGATATACCTTCTTCTCAGCACCTCATGGTACCTTCTCCAAAATTGACCACATAATTGGTCACAAAACAGGCCTCAACAGATACAAAAATATTGAAATTGTCCCATGCATCCTATCAGATCACCATGGACTAAGGCTGATCTTCAATAACAAAATAAATAATAGAAAGCCAACCTTCACGTGGAAACTGAACAACACTCTTCTCAATGATACCTTGGTCAAGGAAGGAATAAAGAAAGAAATTAAGGACTTTTTAGAGTTCAATGAAAATGAAGCCACAACATACGCAAACTTATGGGACGCAATGAAAGCATTTCTAAGAGGAAAACTCATAGCTCTGAGTGCCTCCAAAAGGAAACTAGAGAGAGCACACATTAGCAGCTTGACAACATACCTAAAAGCACTAGAAACAAAAGGAAGCAAATTCACCCAAGAGGAGTAGAAGGCAGGAAATAATCAAACTCAGGGGCGAAATCAACCAAGTGGAAACAAGAAGAACTATTCAAAGAATCAACCAATCAAGGAGCTGGTTCTTTGAGAAAATCAACAAGATAGATAAACCCTTAGCCAGACTCACTAGAGGGCACAGGGAAAGCATCCTAATTAACAAAATCAGAAATGAAAAAGGAGACATAACAACAGATCCTGAAGACATCCAAAACATCATCAGATCCTTCTACCAAAGGCTATACTCAACAAAACTGGAGAACCTGGATGAAATGGAGAAGTTCCTAAACAGATACCAGGTACCAAAGTTGAATCAAGATCAGGTTAATGATCTAAACAGCCCTATATCCCCCAAAGAAATAGAAGCAGTCATTAATAGTCTCCCAACTAAAAAAAGCCCAGGACCAGATGGGTTTAGTGCAGAGTTCTATCAGACCTTCAAAGAAGATCTAATCCCAGTTCTTCACAAACTATTCCACAAAATAGAAACAGAAGGTACTCTACCCAACTCATTCTATGAAGCCACAATTACTCTGATACCTAAACCACAAAAAGACCCAACAAAGATAGAAAACTTCAGACCAATATCCCTTATGAATATTGATGCAAAAATCCTCAATAAAGTTCTTGCTAACCGAATCCAAGAACACATCAAAACAATCATCCATCCTGACCAAGTAGGTTTCATCCCAGGGATGCAGGGATGGTTCAATATACGGAAATCCATCAACATAATCCAGTATATAAACAAACTCAAACACAAAAACCACATGGTCATCTCATTAGATGCGGAAAAAGCATTTGACAAGATCCAACACCCATTCATGATAAAAGTCTTGGAAAGATCAGGAATTCAAGGCCCATACCTAAACATGATAAAAGCAATCTACAGCAAACCAGTAGCCAACATCAAAGTAAATGGTGAGAAGCTTGAAGCAATCCCTCTAAAATCAGGGACTAGACAAGGCTGTCCACTTTCTCCATACCTATTCAACATTGTACTTGAAGTCCTAGCCAGAGCAATTCGACAACAAAAGGAGATCAAAGGGATACAAATTGGAAAAGATGAAGTCAAAATATCACTTTTTGCAGATGATATGATAGTATATATAAGTGACCCTAAAAATTCCACCAGAGAACTCCTAAGCCTGATAAACAGCTTCGGTGAAGTAGCTGGATATAAAATTAACTCAAACAAATCAATGGCCTTTCTCTACACAAAGAATAAACAGGCTGAGAAAGAAATTAGGAAAACAACACCCTTCTCTATAGTCACAAATAATATAAAATATCTTGGCGTGACTCTAACTAAGGAAGTGAAAGATCTGTATAATAAAAACTTCAAGTCTCTGAAGAAAGAAATTATAGAAGATCTCAGAAGATGGAAAGATCTCCCATGCTCATGGATTGGCAGGATCAACATTGTAAAAATGGCTATCTTGCCAAAAGCAATCTACAGATTCAATGCAATCCCCATCAAAATTCCAACTAAATTCTTCAACGAATTAGAAAGTGCAATCTGCAAATTCATCTAGAATAACAAAAATCTAGGATAGCAAAAACTCTTCTCAAGGATAAAAGAACCTCTGGTGGAATCACCATGCCCGACCTAAATCTTTACTACAGAGCAATTGTGATAAAAACTGCATGGTACTGGTATAGTGACAGACAAATAGACCAATGGAATAGAATTGAAGACCCAGAAATGAACCCACACACCTATGGTCACTTGATCTTCGACAAGGGAACTAAAAACATCCAGTTTAAGAAAGACAGCATTTTCAACAAATGGTGCTGGCACAACTGGTTGTTAACATGTAGAAGAATGCGAATCGATCCATTCCTAGCTCCTTGTACTAAGGTCAAGTCTAAGTGGATCAAGGAACTTCACATAAAACCAGAGACACTGAAACTTATAGAGGGGAAAGTGGGGAAAAGCCTTGAAGATATGGGCACAGGGGAAAAATTCTTGAATAGAACAGCAATGGCTTGTGCTGTAAGATCAAGAATTGACAAGTGGGACCTCATGAAACTGCAAAGCTTCTGCAAGGCAAAAGACACCATCAATAAGACAAAAAACCACCAACAGATTGGGAAAGGATCTTCACCTAATCTAAATCAGATAGGGGACTAATATCCAATATATATAAAGAACTCAAGAAGGTGGACTCCAGAAAGTCAAATAACCCCATTAAAAAATGGGGCTCAGAACTGAACAAAGAATTCTCACCTGAGGAATACCGAATGGCAGAGAAGCACCTGAAAAAAATGTTCAACATCCTTAATCATCAGGGAAATGCAAATCAAAACAACCCTGAGATTCCACCTCACACCAGTCAGAATGGCTAAGATCAAAAATTCAGGTGACAGCAGATGCTGGTGAGGATGTGGAGAAAGAGGAACACTCCTCCATTGTTGGTGGGATTGCAAGCTTGTACAACCACTCTGGAAATCAGTCTGGCGGTTCCTCAGAAAATTGGACATAGTACTACCGGAGGATCCAGCAATACCTCTCCTGGGCATATATCCAGAAGATGTCCCAACTGGTAAAAAGGGCACATGCTCCACTATGTTCATAGCAGCCCTATTTATAATAGCCAGAAGCTGGAAAGAACCCAGATGCCCCTAAACAGATGAATGGATACAGAAATTATGGTACATTTACACAATGGAGTACTACTCAGCTATTAAAAAGAATGAATTTATGAAATTCCTAGCCAAATGGATGGACCTGGAGGGCATCATCTTGAGTGAAGTAACACAATCACAAAAGAACTCACACAATATGTATTCACTGATAAGTGGATATTAGCCCAAAACTTAGGATACCCAAGATATAAGATACAATTTGCTAAATGCATGAAACTCAAGAAGAATGAAGACCAAAGTGTGG
Organism: Mus caroli; assembly: GCF_978045245.1. Taxonomy (NCBI): domain Eukaryota; kingdom Metazoa; phylum Chordata; class Mammalia; order Rodentia; family Muridae; genus Mus; species Mus caroli. Next base: position 81,494,065 of record NW_028227267.1, read on the forward strand.
ACACTGTGCCCCTTCTTAGAATTGGGAACAAAACACCCAGGGAAGGAGTTACAGAGACAAAGTTCGTAGCTGTGATGAAAGGATGGACCATTTAGAGACTACCGTATCCAGGGATCCATCCCATAATCAGCTTCTAAATGCTGACACCATTGCATACACTAGCAAGATTCTGCTCTAAGGACCCAAATATAGCTGTCTCTTGTGAGACGATGCCGGGGCCTAGCAAACACAGGAGTGGATGCTCACAGTCAGCTATTGGATGTATCACAGGGCTCCCAATGGAGAAGCTAGAGAAAGTACCCAAGGAGCTAAAGGGACCTGCAACCCTATAGTTGTAACAACATGATGTACTAACCAGAACCCCGGAGCTCTTGTCTCTAGCTGCATATGTATCGAAAGATGGCCTAGTCGGCCATCACTGGAAAGAGAGGCCCATTGGACTTGCAAACTTTATATGCCCCAATATAGGGGAATGCCAGGGCCAAAAGAATGGGAATGGGTGGGTAGGGAATTGGGGGGTGCTATGGGGGACTTTTGGGATAGCATTGGGAATGTAATTGAGGAAAATATGTAATAAAAATATTAAAAATTAAAAAAAAATAGTTAAAAGTGAAAAAAAAAATAAAGGTGTGCGGCACCATGCCCTGCTGGCATATAACAAAAAAAAAAAAAAAAGAAAAGAAGGATAAGAACTTAAGTTTTGCTTAATTTCTATTTCAAAGCAAAAGTGAGACAGTCTAAGAAGCAATACTGAACTCATTACTTCAGGTTGGAGAGACACATTGCACTAAGCTGCTAAATTTTCTCTTCCAATTTTTAGTTGTTGTAGCTATTAGACCCTTTAAATAAAAAATAAAAGGAGGTTATATGCATATATATATATGATGTATAAAAATATATATTTTTTGTATAACCTGTTTGCAGTGTATAATGTTAAAATGTTACTTGTATATGTGTTTTAAGGGTTAACAATTGGGTATTGTATAAACAATTGGTGTGCTTTTCCCTAGGGAAGAAAGTTTCTTCTACTTTCCATATTCCTTTTGTGCCTATAGGTTTTTGTGTAGGATTGAGGCCTTATGGACTTAGCCACATCCACTTTAGCATGCCTATTTTGTTATCCTTGCTCAATCATGTTGTGAGACAGAGCTTATAGCTTTTGATATAGCTCCTGACACAGCCTTGTTCCTTTGGGGTTTACAATATTTCTGTTCCTCACCTCTCACCCACAATGATGACTGTGAAATAAATCAATGATCAGCATGGCAGAATGACTGTATGAGCACTGTATTGGAATTTATATCTTGGATTTAGATTAACTTAATAGAAGGGTATCCTAGCTGGTCCCAGAGACCTAGCTAACCACTTAGTACTAGTGAACTCAAGGTTGCTGGATGAAAATCTATAACCACTGATTTACTAAACACACATAATTTTTAACATATGTACGTATGCACAAGTAAGTGTAGTCTTCACAATAGATGAAAACCATAACAAAAAATGTGCAGAGTTGGAGAGTCTAGTTACAATGGATACATTTATAAAACACTGAACTATAGGCCCATGAAACAGTTCAGCAGAGAGGATTTAAACTTTGTTGAAGCCAGAATATCAGGGCACCAGCTGTGAGATTGTTTCTCCTAGTAACATCAGAAGCTAAATCTGTAAAGTCTTACCTATATTATCCTTTTCAAAATGAAAATGTACATCATACTGATTAAATACAATACTAAATATTATCTGGTCCTATGGAAGCATAAAAAGAGAATTTCATGATATAGTGTAAGACAAAAGTTCTTAACTGGGAATATTGTTGCTAGTATATTTCATAATATCTGGAATTATTTTAGATTATTACAACTGAGGTTATATGTATAGGTGGCTACGGTATCTTAATATGCTAAATGTCCAGAGATATGCACTCTTATATATAGAGACATATTTATTTCACAATTCTAGTTAGGGCAAGTGAGAAACTTTTTCTGAAGGAAATGTAATATTTTAATTAATTATTCCAATTACATAGTGTAACTATTGATGTATAGTTATAGAAAAACATAATAATATTCCCTCACTTCCTCAGGGTAATAGTGAGCTACTGCCTCATCTACGTAGATTGGACCAAATTAATGAAGTCAATTGCTTATAAAGACATGGCTTCAAAGGTGTTGTCACTACACCTCCAGCTGTATATTTGTTAAACTGTCATCTTGCCAATGCTTTCTTTTGAAAATCAAAGGAAGATCTCTTTTTAGATTTTAGTTGCCTGCCAACAATATTGTCTTGATTAAACTCGCAGCTATTTAGAGTTATATAATTTTTTTTTCCCCTAAAAGGAAAGACTTGATGTTTTCGTATTGTCTACAGTGAATCACCTTTGGGATTAGTCATCAAAAAATATATATTATAAGCTCTTTAATGTTAAGGAGTACTGTTAAATATATAGCAGCTTTCAGTGCCACCCACCTTGTTGTGAATAAAGACAGAAAGACGTTTTAAAACCATGAGGCAATAAACACCACCTGCTTTTAAAGTGCAAGGATCCTGACATTTGTATTTCTGTTTATATTTAAAGTCTGATATTCACAGAGAATTATGTTGGTATTTGAAAACAGATTGACTTTTAATATAGCACACCAAATGCAAAAATGTAAAGAAATAAGACATTATCTATATACTTAAACACATCTAGTAAAATAGAATATTAAATAATGACATGTTAAAGCTCTCTGTAAATGACAGACTTATATATGCTTCCCTAAACAAATTTTCTGACAATCACAAAATAATTTACTTCAACTAAGAAACATGAAGCATCTTTTGAAAAGTACAATTAATTCAATAAGCTTAGAGCACCAAGTGTACATAAAAGAAATATTTCTTTTTAGCAATGACATTTTCATGTTTTGATTTTAAATAGGAAATTATCCTATTTAATCTTGACTATCACTTAATGTTATTTATGAAAAATCAAATTCTCTGGCCTTGTCAAAAGTTGATTTTCTTATACTTCAGAAGTTACAAAGAAGTGTGAGTACTTCACTAAACTAACTTACATCATATACCATGTCTTTCAGTATAGATCATTTGATTTTTTTTAATTTCAAAACCATTTTTCAGTCTTTTTTTAAACTTTCAAAACATAAATTTAACCTCCATTTACATCACATCTGCTGCTGGCATATGTCCACTCCCCCATCCCCTCTCCCCCCACCTCCAGCCCGGATAGCTAGGCCCATTGCCCATTGTGCACGAGGCTGGCCTAGAGGGAATGAAGGGTAGTCTGGTACAGATAAGTGCAGGTAAGATCTTGGCTGGTGGTGAGTGCCAAGAACACAAACACACCCAGAAACAGCTTCAGAGAGCTGCTTTACTTTAATGCAGAAGGCATAAATAAGCAGTACTTATGACCCTTGGTAGGTAGCCAGGGTTTTTGAGGCAAGGGTTGTATGGCTGTTTACAATTGGGTAGGACACAGGTGTCTGTTGGAAGATGATTCATCTACATACTCAAGGGCTTTAGATTGAGTGTGATTGTGGGTGTGCGTGCTTGTGCTAGTATGCAGGGGTTGGAGGGGGTTAAGGTCAAACAAGGAGTGAAGCACAATAACTATCAAAGTAATAATTTCTTACTGGAGTTGGTGGGGCAGCCGGCTTCATGTTGCCAGGTTGGGAGGGAAGACAGAGCCAACATCTGGGATCCTCATTTCAGGCATCTGGGTTGAAACTCTCTTCAAACCTTTCTCTGTTATCCTGGGCCAGTAAGGTCTCAGAGTCTGCCTTTTTTTCATTTATGTTATATTTTCTACTAATGATACATGCTGCTGTAAATTTCACTGTAAATTAGTACATTCCAGATTTTTCTGTCTTTCAGTTCTCAATTCAGTACACACAGCAGGTAGGTAGATATCTGTTCAATGCAGTCATTCAGTCTCAGGCCCTGTCACATGATTGTTTCCTGTTTTCTCTTTATGTCAAAACACAGTTATTTTTAAAACACAGTTTGATTATCTTCTCTCTCTCTCTCTCTCTCTCTCTCTCTCTCTCTCTCTCTCTCTTTCTCTCTCCCTCTCTCTCTCAGCATTTTAGTTTCTTACTTTTTAATAAATATCTAAAAATAATCAGCACTCACTTAATTCAAGTCATTGTACAGGTTTATATCCATATAGCCAAACACAAGAATCTTCTGTTCTGTCATTTATAAAGTGACTTCATATGCTTCAAACCATTGCACCATTGTAGCAGACAACACCACTAGTGCATAAATACTGTGCTTTACCACAAGTTTCCTACATTAAGGCAGAGAAAGAACTGGAATTAGTTACCCAAATTCTCATGATCATAGGCAATACTGAGTTAAATCTGAGAGAAAAATTTTCTGCTTAGATAAACATAATCATGTCCAGTGTACTTCTCTAGAGAAATTAAATATAAAATCTACATTACAATTTTCTTTGATAGTTTGTTTTACATAAATAATTTACTTATATGAGAAAAATTAATATAGGAGATAATTACCCTTAATATTTGAAAAATTGAATTAATACAATCATTATTTATCACTACTATTTGTCCTTCTAATATTTTATATATATATATATAATAGTTGTAATTATTTGTAATAATTGTACATGGCATATGACATCATAAATGAATAATTTTGGCATAATCACTTGACATGAAATTGATCTAACAAGCTGATGATTATTACATTCTTAGAGTCACTCAGAGTTGAGTATCCATATTTTGTTTCATGGCTTCATTAATAAGATTAATGACACCAATGTGATTCATTGTTTTATCAGTATAATGTAAAGGAGTTGATTGAGTGCAAGAATGAACAAAAAGTGCCATGCTACATTTTAAAATCAACTATACCCATCAACCAATTCACTGTCACTGTACACCGAGCATATAAAACAACTACTGTGAAGATATATAGGAAAAACCTTATTTTGTCTTTGTTTTACTTGAGGTAGCTTATTTAAACAGATAATGTAAAGACGTGTTTTGATGGTGTCTTTAATGACAAATTTTACTAATACAAGCCCATAAAATAGAACTATAAACACTTTGAATTGTATATATGTGATATATTTAGGGATGCTTCTTTAACTCAGGAGGATAACATTCTCCGGAATAAAACCTATGCCTATACAAATTAATATTTAAATAAATAAATATAAAGTTTTTATTTGCATGAAAATATAGATTATTCAACAATTGTGTGTATTTAAATATATATTTGCATTTGAATATGTATACATATATGTTTTATACACATACAATTTACACTAATAGGTCTCATCAATTTGTATTTACATGTGTGTGTGTGTTTGCATGTGTGACAATAAATGAGAGGAAGAAAAGATGACCTTGAGAGAATGACAAGTTATTGTACTAGTAGTGTTAGAGTGCAAGAAGGGAAGAGGAAATGATATAATTACAATTTAATTTAAAAAAAAAAAACATTTCAGATGAACCAAACACATCTGAGGGTTTAAAGATTACACTCACAGATAAGAGAAAACACATGATATTTGTTTTTCTGGTCCTCACTCATGATAAATAATTCCAGCTTCATATTTACCTGCATTTTTGTCATTTCATATTTCTTAAAATGATATTTCATGTATTATGTACCCATTTTCATTATCTATGCCTCAGAGGATGAACAGCTAGGATGTTTCCATCTCTAAATATGTGAACAGGGTAGCAGTGAGAAACGATGAACATCTATCTCTGTAGTAATATAGAATTCCTTGGGAATATGTCCAAGAATGGTATAACAGGATCATGTGTACTCAGTGTTTTGGGAATTTTCTCCCTGACTTCCACAGGGGCTGCATCAGCAATCCCACTAGCACGAAGTATGTATTATTACCTTTTCCCGGATACACAGCAGCATTTTTCATCATTTGTTTTTGGATCTTAGCAATTCTGAATGGACTAAGATACAATTTCAAAGTACTTTAAATTTACATTTCACTGAAAGCTAAAGACATTTAGCAATTTTAAAAGTATTTCTTAGTCATCTCTGTTTTAACTTTTGAGAACTCTGTTTAGTTCCATGTCCCACTCTTAAATGAATTGCTTGCTTTCTTGATGTCTGTTTTATTTTAGTTCTTTACATATTCTAGATGTCAACTCTCTGTCCACTGTATAGCTAGGAAAGACATCTTCCCATTTTGTAGACTTTCTCATCACTTGAATGACAGTGTCATTTGCTGTAGAGAAAGTTTTGATGTCATGTCACTTACTATTGCTGGCCCTATTGCTGGCCGTCATGCTTGAGTGACAGAGGTCCTGTTTCAAAAGCTCTTTCCTGTGTCAATGAGTTCCAATCTATTTCTTGTTTTTCTATCAAATGATATTAGATATTATGTTGAAGTACAATGACCCATATTCCATATTAGTACATTCATCCAAGAATATATGGGCAGGACAAATTAGCTTTGATTGGATAAAAGACACAAAGTTGTATTGGAACAAAAGGAGAAAGGGATTTAGGAAGGGCTAGAAGATGAAGGAATAAATATAATCAAAATTTGTTGTGTGAAATTATCAAATAACTAAAATGTAAAGTCAAAAATTTAAATTACCAGTTATATAAATAATTTTGTTATTAATAATTTATTTATTTACATTGCAAATGTTGTTCTACCTCCCTGTCTCTCATTCAAAAGTTCTTCACCCCATCCACCTTCCCCTTTGCCTTTGAGAGTGTGCTTCCCCCAAAACTCCATCCATCCCTACACTACTCAAGGGCATCCTGTTTCCCTGGAGTTTCAAGTCTCTACACAGTCTCACTACATTCAACAGAGGGCTAATATCCAAAATATATAAAGAACTCAAGAAGTTGGGCCCCCAAATCCCAAATAATCCAATTAAAATATGGGGTACAGAGCTAAACAGAAAATTCTCAACAGAGGTATATAGAATGGCCATGAAGCAATTAAAGAAATGTTCAACATTCTTAGTCATCAGGTAAATGAAAACAATACCACCCTGAGATTCCACCTTACACCAATCAGAATGGCTAAGATAAAAAACTCCAGTGACAGCACTTGCTGGCAAGGATGTGGAGAAAGGAGAACATTCCTCTATTGATGGTGGGATTTCAAACTGCTGTGCTCACTCTGCACATCAATCTGGCAGTTCCTCAGAAAACTGGTAGATTATACCTACCTCTCCCTCTCTCAGTGCCACAATCCTATCCCAACCTTTGTCTACTCTTCATATTGTCCCAGCCACAAACTCAGACAGAAACCCGTTGATTGACCAGAGGCCAAATCATCTGCTTCTGAGAAGTACTCCTGTGAATTTACCCAAAAGATGCTCCATCATACCACAAGGATAAGTGCTGCATTATATTCATATCAACCTTACTTGTAATAGCCAGAAACTGGAAACAACCCAAATGCCCCTCAACTGAAGAATGGATATAGAAAAATGTAGTATATTTACACAATGCAATGCTAATCAGCTGTTAAAAATGAGGACATTGGGCTGGAGAGATGACTCAGTGGTTAAGACCACCATCTGCCCTTCCAAAGGTCCTGAGTTCAATTCCTAACAACCACATGGTGGCTCACAACCATGTGTAATGAGATCTGATGCCCTCCTCTGGTGTGTCCGAAGACAGTAGTGGCAGTGCACTCACACAAAATAAAACCAAATAAATCGTTGTAGAAATGAGAACTTCATTAATTTTATAGGAAAATGGATAGAACTAGAAAAAAAATCATCCCAAGTGAGGAAACCCAGACCCAGAATGATATATGTATATAAAGTTTTCTAAAAAGACAAAATTCGAGTTCTGTTAGGTTACTGGAATATAGAAACTCTGTGAGTTTTGAGGTTGGTAACAAAATACACAATGCAAAAATTCCATTTGTCAAAGAAAAAAAATCAAATTTTGTGAAAAATGATATCACAGTTGTTCATGTGTACTCTATGTGTGAATGTATATCTATCTTGAATCTTCATTATCACTAACTCAAACACCACACTTGAGTTAAAACTGAGAAAGCATAAAGCTATTTAAATCAGAAAGATTGTTCAATAATTACAATTACATTATATTTATGTAATCATGTATATTTCAAACCATTTGAATATGCACACAAGTAAAATGTGTTATCTATGTATATATTCTTATAGATAGATGTACATATACATTTTTATTTATTTTTATTATGGGTATTTTACATGTAAAACAGGTATGCACCATGTGTGTGACTGATGCCTTCAGATGCTGGAAGAAGGTGTTAAATCTCTTAGGATGAGATATATAGATGATTGTAAGCCACTATATGCATGCTGTAAAATGAACCCACTTCATATAAGAGAGCAACCAGTGTTCTTCAGTAAATCACCTCTGCAGTCATATATATATATATCATATATATATATATATATATATATATATATATATGTGTGTGTGTGTGTGTGTGTGTGTGAGTTATATACATATATATGTGTGTGTGTTTATATACATATACATATATATATTTATATATGTTTGTGTTTGTGTATATATACATATATATACTTATGTACATATATATGGATATGCATGTGTGTGTGCATTTAAAGGGTATGTTTTATAATTTATTTGTATAATTACTATATCTCTGTCATCTTTGAAATACATCACTTACCATATACATTGATTTAATTTTCACTGTCATGCACAATGCCAATGTTCTATTGATTTTTCTATAGTGATATTACTTAATGGTTCATTCAAATCTACCTATTCTCCTACCTAGTTTACCACCATATATTTAGTATTCAATGTCTTTACATTTTTACTTCATTAAAAACAATGGGCAGTGTGTGTAATATCATAAGTACTATTTCAAATGTCAATCAAAGATTTCTAGAAAGACTAGTGAATGACATTTGTGAAAAGATTAACTAGAAATCGAAAGTCATGACAGTTATTATAAGTTATCTATTAATGTAAATAGATAATGGTTGTAAATGTTTAGGCTAATATTGGATCATTCTATTAATTTTTGTTTATTTTAAAAATCACAATATAATCATTGTAATATTCTAAATGTATATAACTCTGTTTAGACAGTTCATCTGTCATTCTCTGTATATGTTTTAGAAGCTGGAAGAATTGATTTCAGTGTTTAGAGTGGGATTACTCAACATTCTTCTTTGTCATATTTTCAGTGCTCCTCTCTGACAGAATGTTATTGACAGTCACTACCTGTATAATTCACTTAGCTGTGCAGTGAGCACAAAGAGATGCTAAAAAGTGAATAATTCATCTTAAAACCATTTTGTATTGCCTTGTTCACAAGAAAATATGTAGGATGATAATTGTGTGATCTGCTGAAATTGCACTCGATCAATGATTATTCTATTACCTAGCTGACAACTGCACATAGAATCCGAAGTGTTGGAACACCCACGATTACATTCTGAGTATGTGCATATGATTCTGCAAAGGGATCAGAATGCTCAAAAATATTTGTCTTTCTAATATAGACAAAGATCATTGTGTTCATAGGAAAATAAAAACCAATGGCATTTATTAGAAAAGTGATTACTCTGTATTGAAAATGTTGAAGTATTGTAGAGATGCAGGATTTTTTTTTTTATTTTAAAAAGTACAAACTCTGTCAGGCTGAGACTCTCTGCTTGACTACAGGTCACAGTGGCAACTAGAGGTACAGGTAGCTTGTAACTACCTCTCCCTCTCTCAGTGCCACCATCCTATCCCAACCTTCCTCTTCTCTTCGTATTGTCCCAGCCACAAACTCAGACAGAAACCCCTTGATTGACCAGAGGCCAAATCATCTGCTTCTGAGAAGCACTAGTAGGCTACCATCTAGCAGACTTACCCTACTCTCTCATTGCCTCCCGTCCTACATCCAATACCCTCCCCTCTTTTTCACCTTGTCTCTGGTCCCAACTGGCAGCAAGAGCCAAACTATCCAGAAGATTAAAGGGCAAACAATAACAAAGGAACAAAAACCCATCCAATTAAGACAACTTAGAAATTGACACCTAGACATATATTCATCTCAAACCCAGATTTCTATATACGAGCTTATGAATATAGCAGACAACAGCTAGGGACATATGTCATCACCAAGACAAAAGAAAGTGCCCATCTGCATTGCTCGAGTGACCATGAACCAGAAGATAGCGGAGACTTAGTGTAGAATCAAGCATTCCTAGTGTTCTGCTATACTCATAGAGAAGCATGTAGTCCAATAATCTTCAGAGAGACTACCTCAAGCAGTTGATGAAAGAGATGGAAAGACCCACCACCAAACATTAGCTGAGAAAAGAGAGAATAGGTTGGAGGCCTTCCTTGAATTTCACTTCTTTGAGCTCAGGGAACCCCTCAGTAGAGAGGAAAAACACATTTTAGGAAGTAGCATAGTTGAAGACACTGGGAGACTCTGGCTCATGGAAGTACTGAGCATTCTGCACACTGGGGCTCATAGAGACAGAAGCAGCACTTACCAAAGCAAAATATAAGCAACAAAATTCACTTAATAATGTATAGCATGTTAGAACCATACTGCCAATGACAGACTTGCTTGTAGTTTCCTATTTAACAAGGTTGATTTACAAAGTATAGTAAGATTCTGAACTAAAATCTGCATTGTTTCCCTACAGGGCAGTAGGTAATTTTGTCTTTCTATTGCAATATGCAAAATTACAATGCTCATTGTAAAATTTAAAAATCTCAGCCACACAAGTAAATGGAAATTCCACTGTAGTTTATATCTTCTTTGCAAAAGCTATGCATCACTTTGCATCTTTAATTGATTCATAGATTACTCTAACTCATAGAAATATGATCATGGTACTCTGGTAAATGACAAACTTGAGAAGCAAATTAGAAAACAAATGCTGTAGGGAATTCTAAGGATCACTTTTGAAAAACTGCTACTTTGCTGTTAAGATTCTGAAGTAATGGATTTGTTCAGCATACCTCAACAGAAAATAATATTAAAAACCAATAATTTTTACAGTAATGATAAATGATACTATGATACCCTTAAGAAGACATTTGAAAAAACAGGAGATAAGTGAATTATGGATCTCAGGTTTGTCTGAGATACCTGCAAAATGCTGTTTTATAATTTTCAAAAAGAGATAAAAAGAGAAAAACAACTTTTTATAAGGTGTACTACATAATTTAAGGCAATCAAATACATATTTTATGTCTAAATTGAGAGTGCACATAATGACCTAACCAAAACAGATAATGTGAAAAATAAGACAAAAAGAGTAATGATCAATGAAGGGTAGGTACTCTTTTTAGATACAATTTTGATTAAAAAAATATAATGTCCACTTTTGCTCAGAATTTTGTTGTCTAAAGCAAAGAATTAGCTATTATGCTGAAGTGTGCGATCAGGATACTTCTTAGAGAAAATACATGAAGAACTGTTAAATATTTAGGAATACATAAGGTTAAAGTGAACAATGCTTTCCTATACAAAAAATATCCTTCCCCCATATTACTTTATTTTCCAAAGAAAGTATATTTTATTTATAAAATGTTAACTAGAGTGGAGTATGAGAGTGCAGGGTAGAGAAAAAAAGAAGGCATGTCAGCTATCTAACTAACACTAAAGATCTTTGAAAGGGTCTCATGCAAACCTACAATTGTAGAAGCTTTTTAAAATACAAACCCCCTCCCAACATACACACACACACACACACACACACACACACACACACACACAAGGGAAGACAGAGAGACAGTGACAGATAAATAGTTTTCATAGAGTTAACCAGAAACAGCAAAAATGCCCAATGCCTCTCAGATAAGATAGGCTGTCAAATAAGAAACATAGTGTCAGGACTGTGTGTGTGTGTGTGTGTGTGTGTGTGTGTGTGTGTGTGTGTGTGTGTGTGTGATTTGTTTGTCAGTGATGTCCCATAGAATAGAATGCCTGCATATGACAGGGTATTGTCTTTATTCTTAGTTACCCTTCATAAATTCATAGTGAAAACCTATATTTGAAGACACCACATTCTTGAATCATAGGAAATGGAAAAGTCAAACTTGAAAGTTGTATCTTTCTTGTAAGCTTTCATGGTGCTAGAAGGTTTTATGCTTACTACTGGCAGGGTGTAGAAGTAAACAACAATATTACATAACTATAGTTATCACAAATTCAAAAACAACCTGTGTGACAAGGTATGTCCACGTGCACAAACCTGATATGAAGGCCATGGAAATAACAAACCACTTTCTTATTAGATTTATTCTACTTTTTTAAATTATTCTACTTTTCAAACTAGAACTAATGATGATTACCATTGCTGACTAGGCAACAGGTTTGATGGGAAAATTTACTATGAATTGGCTGTATGGAAATAGTACCAAATTTTTTTGTAAATATTTATCTTCATGCCCATTTGTTATTGCATCTATCATACTTCGTCAAAGAAAATTCCTTTGACAGTTGAGGTCCATGACTGTTTGAGGTGCAAGAGACTGTGGAGACATCTTGGCCAGCCTTCACCTCAGGATCATCATAGAAGCTTACATGTAAAGAACATGCCTGATGACATCATCCAATTAGACAATTTGGAAAATAAGATAAATAGAACAACTATCTCACTAGAATTTTTGAATCCACGTTGGCCCATTTCACTGGGAGGGGGGGATTGGAACATTATCCCAAATAAAACAAACTATAAGACAAATTACATATGTAGGATCAAAGGGTAAAATAGGAAGATTAAAGTCATATGTATCATTCATCTACAATCATAAGTCTATGGGGAAGAGATCTACTGCAACACTGGGGAGATCCAATTCATATTTCTTCAGTCTGGGCTGGAGAGATGTCTCAGTGGTTAAGAGCACTGACTGCTCTTCCAGAGGTCCTGAGTTCAATTCCCAGCAACCACATGATGCCTCACAACCACCTCTGTGGAATCCTATGCTCTCTTCTGGTGGGCCTGAAGACAGCAACAGTGTACTCACATACATAAAATAAATGAATCTTCAGAAATATTCCTTCAATCTCAGAAAACAGATACCTATTTTAATTGATATTGTATGTTGATATCTGATGTAATATGACTGGATTTTTTTCTATTTAAATAGGTAATGTGAGTGACTAACCGTCTAGTTTAAAAGGTAGAATTGCTAGTTCTTGATATGTGTGGATGAATAAAGACATAAATTTATCTTGATGAACAGAAAAGGGAAATGAAATTAGCTGAAAGACACTGGATTGTAGGAAAAGAAAAGAAAATACCTGCTGAATTAGATCAGACTCTATATGTTAAAGATGGAATGGAACATCAGAATGGAAATCAGGGAATGTGTTTCACTGGGGAAGAAGTTTTGCCTATGTTTAAACAGGTGATGAAAGAATATGGGTTACACCAAAGTTGTTAATGAGCTGAACTTAATAAGAGAAGCTCCGCTGAGGACTGTGGTTATAAAGGAACAACGCATCAATGCATCTTCATAAGGACATTCAGACTTTTAAATTCGTGGGATTAATAATTGTTTCTGTGGTAACAGTTAAACCCTGTTTAAACAATTTTGTGCTTAAACAGAAAGGGAAAATATGTAGAGGGATATTAAGCCTGCAACATGGCGACTCTGGCAAAGGATCACATCCAAAGATATGTCTACCTGGAATGCAGACCTGCCACACAACTTTATCCCTCTGGCTGGAAAACAGACACACCTTTAATTTCAAACTAATTAAGGGACAGACAAAGTAATGAATCCAAGAAGATTTGACAGAATGACTAAGAGATGGGAGATGCCCAACTCTCAGGAGAAGAAACTGAAAAGAGAAGCTACTGAAAGAGCAATGAGGGAGAGACATTTCAACTAAACTCAATTTCAAATCAGTTTGAAGAGTTCCGTTCAGAGCCATTCAGTTCTGTGCAGGTGTCATTGATTCAGTTTAGTTCAGAGCAGTTCAGTTTATGGAGTTCAGGGGCAGTCTTTCCTAACAGCGCATTCAGTCAGAAACCTTGAGAAGCATATTTGCATCAGTCATCTTGGAGAGGAGTTTGGGACAGAATGGATAAGTTGAACCAGCCAGTCAGCGTTCAGAAAGAGCTAAAAAGGGTGAGTTTACTCAGCAGTAAGTCTCAGAAACTAGGCCTAGCATAGTAGAATATTGAAAGAGCTTGGGTAGGCCTCTCATTGCAGTCTTCCTCTGAGGAAATAATAGCAACATTTACCTTTACGTTTCTTGGTAACTTACCTTTTTAAGCCAATTCCAACATTGAGCACCCATTCACTGTAATGCAGACTGTTAATGACCATCATGAAAATTTAAAAGAAGACAAAATAATCTCTTCAAAAGTTGAAAATATAGTCATAAAATGAGAACAAGTTCCAAATATTGAGATTTGTCTGTGGGTACATGGAGCCATTCTATTGGTTGCCCCTGAGTCTAGACTGAACCTTGAGATCTCCTGTAATACAATCCTATGCAGATTATCTCAAAGATTAAAATCATCTTGCCATTTTCTTTTATGCCAAAAGCGAAGGAAAGTCCAATTGAGAAAAAAAATCAGAACTGCTTCAAAAAAATCTTTTTTTAAATTAATGATTGAAAGTTTAACAAGTGCAAAGCATCACACTAATTTGTCCCTAAGTATTATTAAATCACTCACATATATTCAAGTGCCAGGCAAGTTTCTTCGAATAAAATATCCTGCCATTCGATATTTTTAATGTGCTTCAAGCTACATTAAATTCATTGACTTTTTTATCTTTAAAAAAAGTTTGCATGCTGTCAAGGCAACTCATTTATTTTCTCTTTGATTGACAATATAACAGTAAAACACAGTTTAAAATATTTAATACAGAAATAGAACTAACTGCCAACTTTTAATATTATCTAAATGGACTGAATAACCATTTGGTTTTGAAACAATAAAAAAAAATGTTTGCCCACATAGTATTAAAGTTATGAGTGATTTCTTTGCTATTACATGTACAGATTATTTTTAAATTCATTTTTAATTAAAATAGAATTTCATTGCTCTTGCTCTACTTTTTTTTCCTTTAGTTTGTTCCCAGTACCCTCCCCCCAAACATTCTCATGTTTTCCCCCATTGTCAAGTTTATAGACATTTTTTCTTTACTTTTGATGGTGTATATGTGTATGCATATATGCTTTTGTGCATCCCTGCATGCTTCTGTGTGTGTGAGTGTGTGTGTGTGTGTGTGTGTGTGTGTGTGTGTGTGTGTGTGTGTACATGTAAAACATGCCCCTTAATGAATACACTCTTGTGAGGAGATTTTTTTTAATGTCTTAAATCACTTCTACTTTATTTAGAGACAATTATAGGCAAACACTCACTTCCACATTCAACAGCAATATTTAATAATAAACAGAATCTGGCCATTAAAAGATGAAGAAAAAAAAGGTAACAGAAAGGAAAAGAAAGTGCAGCAATGCAATATCTAATGGGCTACAAAGCCCATAGGTGCAATGCATAATGGCCATGGTGTCAGCAGCTCCCAAACCCCCATTCTGATGAATAGAAAAAGTCGGTTCCATACTGTTTCCCAGAGCGATCCCAAGCAGTGTGCATGGAGCAATAGCTGTAAAATGGTATCCCAAAAGACTTATTCAAACATGCAAATTAACTGCATTGAGAAAGCAATGTACGGTAATCAGGTCCCATTTAGTATTGTAACATCAGCTGGGACACAATGGTTGCCTGTGTATCCTGTCGACAGTTTGTATTGGTAATAGCCACCACATGAGTAATTAAGCACTTTAAACAAGTCAACCATTTAAGCTGTCCTACAAGTTAGAAGTGAAAAGCAAAGCTGGAACAGAGAACAATAACAAGGAACCATTAGCCTTGATAACAGGGTCCACCCCAGAGCATATGTTCTCCCAAAAGGGAGCAGATTTTCAGTCTCACCTGAACTGTAGACGTTTGCTCTATTGGCATTTTATATACTGAAATAATGGAGAGTTTTTTTTAGATTTTGTGATCTATATTTAATAATAAGAGCTATCTTTCCCTATTTCCCTTTACCCTTAAAATAATTAAAGACATATTTCCATAAATACAATCAACTAGTTAATAATATGTTTCATTCATTGATTCAGTCTTCCAAGTTAATATTTAAGAAGTATACCCTGACATCTCTAGCACGTCAAAGAGATGGCAAGTCCATTGTTTGGGGAGTGCATGCTTTCCATTTTTACTGTCCATGTAAGATTTAGAGACTCAGACATAATTCAATGTTTGGTGTTTCTAACTGGAACATATCCTCATAAATGTTTTTATGCATTCTTTTCTTTTTTCTGCCGTATTTAAAGTGTCAGCTAGTCTCATGTCCCTTGCCCAGGGAAGAGATTACACAACATATTTTCTAATGTTTCCTTCATATTGAAAGTATAGACTCTTCATTGCCGGGGAGAAAAAATTCATTATTTGTTCATCTATTTTTCTAAACCTTTTCTAATTTATGCATCTTTTGGAGAGGTACTGATATTTTAAACTAGCATTTGCCCCTCAGTGACCGTGCCAGGTTACTATGACCACTGTCCCTTTTCTGTCCATCAGTGCACAGAATAAATGACAAGGGAGTTTCTGAGAAAACTGAGTTGCACAAGAGTGTCAGCAAAGGTTAGAGCTGTTATCAGGGTTTCAGACTTACCTGGGTCTAAGAATTTGGGGCAGAAGGAATTCCTCAGCTTTCACACATATAAATGATATATAAGATTTTCATAGACATTTCACAGTTGCCCATATGTGAGTAAATCTTTCCCCAGTGGTTGCATGAATGATACACTTAAAGGTTATAATTAACTCAGAGGACATTACATATGTCAACTATCAAAATAAAATGTAATGTGTCCTTAAACTCACTCAAGGGTTCAGCATCCTCTAAGCAGCAAAAGATTTAGCTTTGATGAATTTACTTGAAATGCATAAGAATGGAAGACATTTTAGGTGTCTCTCCACGGAACCACAAGGATGCTTACGAATTTTAGTTTATCACATGCCCTACGTAGTATTTGATAGATATATCAGTCTAAAAGTAAGAGGTACTGTTTTTCATCATTTCTATCAAAACTCTGAGTTTTAAAATGTGTTTGCTTGCTTTTGACTTTCAATATAAACACATTTGCAAAATGAGAGGTGGATGAGTGTTAATCATCAGTGAGCTCAGGCAGGAGAGGAAGCTTTTCGTCACCTTATAGACTCAGAAACCAGAGAAGATATTTAGTGTTATTCAGAATGTAACAATCATTCATGCTGGCAGTCTACTATTAACGGAATTGCATTCTACTCCTTTAACTTTTGGTATTTCAATGGACAGACACTGAATTTTATTTGTATTATGTAACAGAATGTGTCTTTTTTACCACATAGTCTTGAATGACTACAACTGCCAACAAATTCAGCCCTTCATCTATTAGTTTGGCTGATGCTCATAGTAAAGCTATTACCAAATCATTGAGAACTCCTTTTCTTTACACAGTATCTGATTTAGAAATAATAAGTTTTACTTATTGATAGTAACACCAACAATTCTTTCATAGAAATATATTTGTCATCTCGTTAATATTCTAGCTCTTAAAAAGCATCCCATATCCAAATCAGTCTTGCTCAGCTAACATGCTCTTTCTAATATTTTTATACACATTCAGACTTCTTTTTTCAGTACACATCTGTGTCAACTCATAGCTTGTTTTTCATTGTTGTTGTTCCTTTGTCTTAATATCAATGTTTTACATAAGCTTATCTATAGTTGATACCATATTTAGCTAATGATATATAGAGCTGATTTATTAGGAAATGAACATGTAGCTTCACATAACTGATAGAACTTTAACCTATGAAGCACAAAGGAATATTTGTTACTTTATCTACCACAAATTCTTACCCAAATCTTAAGAGGATATTCAGATGGATGCTAGTCAAATTAGGATGATGCTTATCTGAAGGTAGGCTTGTTTTCTGGTGACACACGTATTTAAGGAGACAAAGATGAAGGTAAAATCCAACGATTATATATGCTAATGATCACCTCCATCAGTTCCCATTCCTGAGAAAAGTATCCGGTTACAATGTGAACTGCATCATGTCCTTAAATTTTAGTGCCTTGGAATTAGCTCATCAGCACTGAAATGCTTCTAGAAAAATTACCCACAAGATATGTATTTGTAATTGTGCATAAGTGTATCTCTATCTGGTTATTAATATACCAAATTTTGCTGAGGTATTTTTAAAGATCTATAGCTCCATAAATCATGTCATTCATTCAGTATCTTCATTTTTATGCCCCACAACCATAGAATGTTATTCACCTATTTTTTATGTCCATGTATGTACGTGTTTCTACACACATATACATGAAGAAATCAAAGCACATATTTTGTGTTTTCATGAGTTATTTCTAACATTCAGTTTCATTAATGTCACTGGAATATGTTATGATTCATATACATCCTAATTCCTTCATCTCCTAAAAATGTGGTTTTATTTGACTTGCGTGATGGTGTCTGATCACTACCAATGTCAACATAAATATCTTTGCAAAAAAAGTAGCCAAAGTTTGTGTTTTATTATGAGTTATAAAAAAAGTAATGAATGATTGGTACATTGTTAGAAGTACCTCAGACCATACACACTAATGATAGAAGATGCACAGGTTTGATCCAACTTATCTTCAACAGAAGAGTTTTGTAAGAATGGTTTGCTGGGTCAAGAGATATAATTATCCTTTGTTAACTGTTTCAAAGCTGTTAGAAATACAACTAAAGTAATATTCATTTGCATATTAATAAAGGTTGCCTAGACTTTTCAAACTACAGGACTTAGTGAGTCCTATTGCTGTGGTATTTGATTAATCTTGTAAACATATTGGACTTACTTGGCATGACATTGAAGATTATATGGTCTTTTTTTTCTTTCCAACTCTTTTCCCCTCCGTACATCCCTCCATTTACTTTCTGTCCCATTTTTCTCTTCTGTTACTTGACTGCTTGCATTGACTTTTTTTGAAAGTAAAATTCCATGAATAACTGCTTACAGTACCATAGTGTTCTAAATATCTAATTCTTGCAATAAATACATCCTTTAATTCACACTACTATTACGTTTTGACTGTAATGACACTTCCCCAAATAATTTTCTCATGTATAACTTCAATCCTGCCCTTTGACAAATCATATTAAAATATTTTGAAACATTTTCATTCTTAAAGATGTTTTATACATTTTCAGTCTGATGAGTTCATATGTTTTACCAGCATTTTGATATTATTTCAACTTCTAAACTAATTAAATTCTGATTTGTTATCTCCAATGTAATTATTTTTATTTGTGAATAACTAATATAAAATTTTGCTTTGTTTATGTTTGGGAATGTCCAATATAAAACATTTTTTGGTTATCACATTATACTTCTGTATACCCTAATCCTAACTATAGCATATTTCTAGGTATTTTTTAAATTTTTCTAAGTATGTATTAAGATAACATCTTCAAATGTTTTCCTCACTTTCTCCTCTATAAGTTTCAGTGTCTCTGGTTTTATGTGAAGTTCCTTGATTCACTTAGATTTGACCTTAGTACAAGGAGATAGGAATGGATCAATTTGCATTCTTGTACATGATAACAACCAGTTGTGCCAGCACCATTTGTTGAAAATGCTGTCTTTCTTCCACTGGATGGTTTTAGCTCCCTTGTCAAAGATCAAGTGACCATAGGTGTGTGGCTTCATTTCTTGGTCTTCAATTCTATTCCATTGGTCTACTTGTCTGTCAGTATACCAGTACCATGCCGTTTTTATCACAATTGCTCTGTAGTAAAGCTTTAGGTCAGGCATCTTGAAGCCTTGAAGATATGGGCACAGGGGAAAAATTCTTGAATAGAACAGCAATGGCTTGTGCTGTAAGATCGAGAATTGACAAGTGGGACCTCATGAAACTGCAAAGATTCTGCAAGGCAAAAGACACTGTCAATAAGACAAAAAGACCAAAAACAGATTGGGAAAGGATCTTTACATATCCTAAATCAGATAGGGGACTAATATCCAATATATATAAAGAACTCAAGAAGGTCTACTCCAGAAAATCAAATAACCCCATTAAAAAATGGGGCTCTGAACTGAACAAAGAATTCTTACCTGAGGAATACTGAATGGCAGAGAAGCACCTGAAAAAATGTTCAACATCCTTAATCATCAGGGAAATGCAAATCAAAACAACCCTGAGATTCCACCTCACACCAGTCAGAATGGCTAAGATCAAAAATTCAGGTGACAGCAGATGCTGGCGAGGATGTGGAGAAAGAGGAACACTCCTCCATTGTTGGTGGGATTGCAAGCTTGTACAACCACTCTGAAAATCAGTCTGGCGGTTCCTTAGAAAATTGGACATAGTACTACCGGAGGATCCAGCAATACCTCTCCTGGGCATATATCCAGAAGATGTCCCAACCGGTAAGAAGGACACATGCTCCACTATGTTCATAGCAGCCTTATTTGTAATAGCCAGAAGCTGGAAAGAACCCAGATGCCCCTCAACAGAGGAATGGATACAGAAAATATGGTACATTTACACAATGGAGTACTACTCAGCTATTAAAAAGAATGAATTTATGAAATTCCTAGCCAAATGGATGGACCTGGAGGGCATCATCTTGAGTGAGGTAACACAATCACAAAGGAACTCACACAATATGTATTCACTGATAAGTGGATATTAGCCCAAAACTTAGGATACTCAAGATAAAAGATACAATTTGCTAAATGCATGAAACTGAAGAAGAATGAAGACCAAAGTGTGGACACTTTGTCCCTTCTTAGAAGGAACAAAACACTCATGGAAGCAGTTACAGAGACAAAGTTTGGAGCTCTGATGAAAGGATGGACCATCTAGAGACTGCCATATCCAGGGATCCATCCCATAATCAGCTTCCAAACGCTGACACCATTGCATAGACTAGCAAGCTTTTGCTGAAAGGACCCAGATATAGCTCTATCTTGTGAAACTATGCCGGGCCTAACAAATACAGAAGTGGATGCTCACTGTCAGTGATTGGATGGATCACAGTGCTCCCAATGGAGAGGCTGGAGAAAGTACCCAAGGAGCTGGGGGGATCTGCAACCCTATAGTTGGAACAGCATGATGAACTGACCAGTACCCCGGAGCTCTTGTCTCTAGCTGCGTATGTATCAAAAGATGGCCTAGTCGGCCATCGCTGGAAAGAGAGGCCCATTGGATTTGCAAACTTTGTATGCCCCAATGCAGGGGTATGCCAGGGACAAAAGAATGGGAATGGGTGGGTAGGGAAGTGGGGGGGGGGCTATGCGGGACTTTTGGGATAGCATTGGAAATGTAATTGAGGAAAATACGTAATAAAAGAATATTAAAAAAAAGATAACATCTAACATTAAGAAAGAAAAAACTTGCCCGGCAGTGGTGGTGCATGGCTTTAATCTCAGCACTTGGGAGATAGAGGAAGGCAGATTTCTGAGATTGAGTTCAGCCTGGTCTACAGAGTGAGTTTCAGGACAGCCAGAGCTATACAGTGAAACTGTGTCTTGAAACAAAACAAAACAAAACAAAACAAAACAAAACAAAACAAAAACAAAACAAACAAACAAACAAACAAAAAAAGAAACAAAAAAACATTGTATTTTTCCTCTTTCAATGTCTATTTCAGTCTTTTGCCTTACTAAATTGAGAATTAATTAAAATAAATTCAGTTGCAATTGTCATAATTTCTTGTGTGTCAAAAGGTATCAAAATGTAATTAAGAGAATGGTATTTCTTTTAAGC